>NC_137644.1:4895098-4912598 GCF_963383615.2 Lipophrys pholis | reverse complement strand
TGGTGGTGTGTTTAAAATACTGCTGATGGAAATGAGTTCTGAGCTAAATCTGGCATATTTACAGCAGTCTGTCAGTTCATTAATATGCACTGTCCCATTCAAATAAATTTAATAAATGAAATGAAAGGAAATCAGGTGAAATATACTAAACTTGTTCAGCTCCAACAGCCCGTCAGCTCTAAAATCTAAACTGTTAAAGTGCCATCGGTGCACATGATAAGTTCCGGCCCACCGATGAGAAGCCACATAATCAAACTCGCTACCCGACTCCTCCGACCCCGTCATGAGCTCAGAAGGGAAGAGGCTTCATGGACGAAGAAGCACTTCTACCATCTCTTTTTTTTACCAATTTAAATGGAAATGTTTCTCTTTTCTTTTACATTTTCCTTTCATTCATTCATTCATTCATTCATTCATTCATTCATTCATTCATTCATTCATTCATTCATACCTGTTTCTGTTCATAGGAGGAAGTCTGAGCTGAAAACTGGGACTCAGCCTGTTGGACTGACTGTCCACCGTCGTACTGCTCGTCATCGTGACGCTGCTTTCATGCGAGGAGCAAGAAGCTAGACGTTATCAGCATCCCTTCTTTAATGGCGCGAATGGAAACAGACGTCACGTCGTCTATTTTAAACATCATGAAGTTAAACTGTCTTAACTTCCACCGCCAGCCTGTGTTGGGATTAGTGAGGTGAGCGTTTCTAATCTCGATCGCCATTTATGTGGAAGATTCTGAAGTTAATGACAAATTATTCCACAAGTTGGGAATGTTTCTAGAATTTCTTGAGGTATTGGCTTTTTCTTCTTGAAATTTGCCTCATAAATAAGAATCTCGAGGGTTTATTATGTTGAATTCAAGTTTGATTACTGTGTGGTCCATTGAAAGTGAGATGTAATAAAGTATAAATGGCCAATAATCTTAAATTATATACCATCACTTGAGTGGCCCCGAAAGCGTTTTACATCGTTAATCACGTTCACCCATTCACACACACATTCACACGCCGATGGAGGCGGCTGACATGCAACGCGCTCAGTCCAACATTGGGAGGAATTTAAAAGCTTGAGACTTTTCAGGTATTTATAATGGCTTCATGTCCGATTTTTCACATTCAACTCCACTTGTACATTTGATATTTGTACTTTCCATTTCCTTTTCACTGTCAGCCTACATTTCAGAGGAAATTATCTCATTGGCGACCTCCCGACTTAACTTATAGAAAAGCCTTAAACCAGTAATTTGCTATTTATTGTTCTTTTTCATTGAAATTACACCTGGGTCACTTTTTAACGAAAATGTCACTGTAACTTTCAAAAGCATTAAAAAGTTGTGTGGTATGTGTCCGTTCTTGATTGTTGTTGTTTTTTTTTCCCGTAGCATGTTTTCACATGGGGGATTATTTTGGCCCTGCGCGTGCAGACAGACATGTTAAAAGTGTTGCGGTTGCATTTCCGAGCTGCACGCTCGCAGACGGCTGGATTGTGGATGTGCGCCTCCGTACGGCTCCACTGGAAGCTCCTGTGGTTCTGTAGCTTGGCTGGGCTGCAGAGCATCTGTCTTTGTGTCTTTGTGTCTGGGGTAAACCCCTGCTGCTGCTCAGCTTTTGTCTCCTCCTGATCGCCTCTAATGCTGCAGCACTAATTGTTTAACACAGAAACACGTCTTTTCTCCCTTTAATGTTTTTGTTTTTATTGTCGTCGATGCATTTATTACAAAACCTTTGTGGATTTTGAACACACGCTTCTCCCTCGCCTCTTCCTCCCTCTGTTTTTCTTCCTCTCTCTCTCTCTCTCTCTCTCTCCTCCTCTTCTTCTTCTTCCCTTTGCGAGCTCCAAAATGCCCGCCCTGAGAAAGCGAGGGGTGGGGGGGGGGAGAAAAAAAAGAAAAAGAAAATGTGAACATCAGCAAAAAAAAAAAAAAAGGAAAAAAGAAAGGGATGTCTGGCAAGTTGCATCATTTTCAGAAACAAACAGTGTGAAACCGTGTTAGCCAGCCTATTAGCATATATACATAAAGACCGTGTGTGCGTGCCCGTCTCAAAAATAAAAAGAAAACACAAAAAGAGGCAAACGTTACTCTTCGCTACCCGTGACGGAGGTTTCTCAAAGAGATAGCGCTCTGGGTAAACATGTGATCAGCACAGATCCAATCAGCTCAAACAAAGGGGATAAGCAATGGAGCCGGGTGAATTTTAGCGTGTGTGTATGTGTGTGTGTGTGTGTGTGTGTGTGTGTGTGTGTGTGTGTGTGTGTGTGTGTGTGTGTGTGTGTGTGTGTGTGTGTGTGTGTGTGTGTGTGTGTGTGTGTGTGTGTGTGTGTGCGCACTGTAATGTAGGTGTGCATCGGCAGCATGTGCCACGCGGCTCACGGTAAAAGTGCAGAAGAAAGGCGAGGAGAGAGAAAGAGAGGAGGAGAGGGAGAGCCAGGCACCACTGTTATCATTTGCATCATAATGCTCAACTGATATGAATAGTGCTGCGTCGATGCTAAGCTCTTAACGTGCATGGAAATTGCTTACCTTCAAGAAATGTGTCGCCACGTTTCGTGTTTACGCGCACATTATTGTTTCGCGGTTTCATCATACTTTTCCCGCGCGCACAAAAAGAAGAAGTCTCAATGAGGTATCGTAGGAGTGATTTAGAGGCCGCTGGTGGAGACGAGGCCGCCTCCTGGAATAGGTAACGCGAATATCAGAAAGAAATTTGGGTTAATCAACTTCACATTGGAGTTTGAAATAAACTGTCAAACTTTTAGATTAACGTAGGACGGGAAGAAAAGAGAGCGAGATATGATATTTTTCCTCATTGCTCGTCTTTTTAGGCTGAGATTTAGACGGAAAAGTAAATAAGCGCCTCCGATTTCTACGATTTCCTCAGGCAACTGCTCCATTCTCTCAGAATTTGTTTTTATAAGTGCGATCTGAGAAATGGTTGATTATAACTCTCATTGCTGCGTGGACCGCCGGTGAGATGGGATGGAATACATTGCAGCAGAATCCAACCGATGGAACAATTAAACTTAATTTTAGCTTGAAATGAAACGCAGGACAAAGTGCTTTACAAAGTAAAAGCCAAATCAAAACAATGACGCCCCCTTCTTTATAGATACACACATTAAAAACAGACACACAGTAAGAAATAAAACACCTGGCTAAATATCATAAAACGTAAAAAAGGGTCCTTTAGTCAGAACCTTAGTAAACCTCCTCCTGAGGACCTGACGAGTCTAAATGTTTCAGATTCCTTAAGGAAATCTCAGGACATATTTAGACTTGGTCGGGTATGTACAGTACACAAATGGATATTTCCTCTAATACCTTTTCAAAAAAAACATAACAAAAAAAAAATGAATGCACATAAAAACCTATTTAAGAGCTGCTACGAGTTCCATGCCAATCCGATGCAATTAGCCAGTCCAAGCCTCATTCCTCCAGGAAAACTAGTTCATTTTATAAGTTTTCCCACCAGCCAGCATAGAGCTGTGCGACATTACAATATATCATAGGGCCATATAAAAATGTCTACCGTCAGATATAACCCACTACTGTATATATCGCAACGTTAACATGCATGCTACTTGGTTAGCGCTGTTGCTACATTAACGTTGACATTACTGCGGCTGTGGTTCAGGTTCGCTGTGTTGAGCTCAAGTCAACGTCGTAATGACTCTCCGATAATCCGATTGAATCAGGCGAGTTCAAAACATGTCCATTGTATGAAGGCGACTGTTTCTGCAGCAACGCTACGACTTTTGTGTCAGCGGTCGCCATAGGGAGGAAACAGAGGAAGAGCAGCATGGCGGAGGCAGAGGAGAGCGTGACCAGTGACGGTACGTCAGAATCACAGAACGGGAAACCGGAATTCCAACGTTCGGCTTCGGTTTGCGATTAAAATGTCAGACATCGATCAGACAAGTGCAAACTACAGAAGAAGCTGCAGACCAATTGTTACCAGCGAGAAAAACACATCTAATGTTTTCAGCCTCTTCAAGACTCAAAAAACAAGAAAAACAGTAGACAGACGGCAAGAAGACTCAACAAAACAAAAACGTTACGTCAAAACCACCAAGTGATGAAGAGAATGAGCCTGGGGATTTTTTTAATCAGAATGTTTCCGAATAAATACTATATTGAGATATATATCATTTTCGGGATTTATCATTCTGTCCATATCGCACAGCCCTGAGCCAGCAGGTCGCCCAGGTCCAAACCAACTATGGCGGCGATCAGGATGTGCGGGCAACGCTCGGTGTTGGTGGGAGGAGTGGATGTGAAGCTGCTGACCTCCGAGCCGAACTCCTTCTCGTCTGCTCCTCCACGAAATGAATACAATAGAGCTGAAAGTGGTTGCACAAACTTAACAACTAACACCGCTTCAACGGCGTCCATTGTCATCACAAACTGTACATCGCTAGCACAAGCTGATGGCGCGTCTCTCGTACTGCGACGTTAAACTCCGTCTCCCTTTATTTGTCAACATGCAAACGGGAAGACTGAGTTTTTTTCAAATCTCTATTTCGGCTGGGGGTTTTTCAGATATTGTCGTTTCTTTTCAACTTGTAGTTTACATGCGAAAAAAATTAACTTTGAACACATGTGGGGGGGGTGGGGGTGGGGTGCAGCAGTTCTTCTGCACATGCTCAGGAGATGAACAATGTTTGCCTCCAGAGTGACTCCCGGTCCACCACCGCCACCTCGTGGCCCAACATGATAACATAATTTTCAGTATTTCTGACTTTTATGACACAAAAATGCAGAAAAAAAAAAGTGTTTTCACTTGAAACGCTGCCGTGGAAACGGGGCATCGGATTCAAAGCGATTACCTGATCCTGACGCTGGATTTGTGCTGCCGCCATTCGTCTTGGTCACGTTGACGTGCGTCAGGTCATTGGAAGCGTTGTGATTGGCTGATTAGATAACTTGAATATGCAACAAACCTCATGGCCGGTGAGTGAAGGTTACTTTGAGCCACAATGCGAGTTGTTTGTGACGCTCCCCCGAGCTCACGCCTCAGCTTCTCCTTTAATTTGGACGCGAAGCGAAGCGTCTGACTCAACGATGGCGTCTGATTAAACGTCAGAGGATCATCAACTCTCTTAAGCTGCACTTTTGAAAAGTGTGACTGAAGTTTTCACCGTGTCATATTATGATTCAAAAGGCAGAAAAACATTAGAGGACAAATTCAAAGGCGCAGAGAGTTTAACAACGGGACCCCCCCTCCCGCCCCCACCCCCACCCCCACCCCTCCTCCTTTTCCCATCCTCCTTCCTCCATGGTTCCCACCTCTGCCTCCTCCCTCCATCATCTCCCCAGGAGGCTGCAGAGGCCCTGTACATCCCCGATAAGACCTGCTCAGAGGGGAAAGAGTGGAGGAGGGGGTGGTGGTGGAGTTTGGGGGGAAGACTGGGGTAGGCTGGGTGGGGGAAACGGGGGATGGGGGGGGGGGGGGGGGGGGCTTCAGGGTCACCACAATGGCACGCTCCTGATAGCGCTATCAGCTTATGCTAATCAGCAGCTAAGTGTTTCAGGACGAGAGGGAGCGGCGGGGCGCTATCCTAAAACATGCGCCTCCTACTTAACCTGCGCCATATCGTGATGAGCCCCGGCTCATTCAAACCGCCGCCGCTCTTTATTCAACGAGTGACGGCGGTGACGAGACACAGGGAAGAAGAAGAGAGAGAGGGAGAGAAGAGGGGTCCAAATTGATTAATCGTGTCACAAATTGATGTTAAGCAGCGTCGCAGATACGGCTCCTCTCCTCTCCTCTCCTCTCTCTCTCTCTCGTTTTTTTTTTGACCAACTTAGCTTTTTTTGAGGGTATTGTTCTGCCAATAATGGCGAGGACGGGAGGGGTGCCGGAGCAGCTTTGGATGTCTCACTGCTGAATACAGAGCGGGGCGTGTAATGTAATGTAAGGCGCCATTGTTACCCGGGCTTACTGTACATGACAGGTGAAAGATAAAGAAGTATGCAGGCCACGCTCCCCTCAACCTGTATTTGAAGATGAAAAACTTTGCCTGATAAACGCACCTCAGGAACAGAAGATTTAGATAAAAGTCGCCCGTCAATGCCGTGAAAGACTTTGGCGTCGAAAGTGAAGCGTTGAGAGAAGGATGAGACCCTTTTGCTCCGACGCCTCGTCTTGAATCTTACTGTCAAACCAGCTTTCTCCTGATTCATATTCATCGCCCTCTTCCTGATTTTATTAGCAAAAAAAGACTTAATTCATCAGTATCTTAATAACCCAATCTGAGAGGACAGCTGGGTGCAGAAGTGTGGCGAGGCAACGAGCGCAGATTTCTGCACGTATAAGAGTTTTATGTTGTTAGTTGTTGTGCTTCGCAAGGGGGAAAAAACCAGCAATAAATTACAACGTAAGAACTTTAACACGACGCACGATGCAGGTTGTTTATAGAGACGTCGGTCGTTAACGTTTTTCAAGTGAAAATAAAAAAAACTTTCATTGCATTTTGCGTGTCTGTTTATGCGACTAAACGTTCTCGGAGCCACCGGGAAGAGTAACTTCTGAAAAATGCCTTTTCGAAAACACTCCGTCTCCACGGAAACAGACGATTGTTCTGAAGACACTGCGCATGCCGTCGAGAAAACGAGGTCTTAATTAACAACTACTACTTGACTGTGTGGGTAGTGTGGGTGTGGATGAAACTGTCTACACGTTTCACTCTCGATGTGAAAGTTCCACTTTATACAGATTGTAAAGGACATGTTTATTTAATTATTATTCCCGTTCTACCGTTTGGTTCTGATCACTATGGAGAGAGGAGGTGGGGGAAAAAGTAGAAGTAAAAGTGTCTCTCTTGTTCTCACTGCAGAGGAGCTCCTTATAGCTCCATCACCTCCACCCTCACACACTTCCACTGATCCACAGGCGGGAATATGGACCGAACCATTGTGAGGTTCTTGCAGGGGAGGATGAACAGTTTTTTGTGTACTTAACTTTGGCACAGGTGTTTAAAGTTTTCATCATTTTGATATAAAAATGTTTTTTATTGACAATTGGGTGGATGATTGACAATTTGACAATTGGGTGGATGATTTATTTATTTATTTTTCCCAAAAAGACAGTGGGGATCCCAAGCCGCTGTGCTCCCAGTGTTTTCCGCCTTGGCTTTCAAGTGCTTGCATCAGCTTAGTAATATCAGTAAGAGCACACAAGTGATAGCGCGATCCTCTCGATTAGTTCCTCAATCAATCAATTCATTTAGCAACAAAGTCGAAATGTCAGCCGGTGTTTCCCAAATTATGGTGCAGACCCACAAAAGTCCTGGAATATATTTTATTTATTAACACAAGGAAAGAAAAAGGCAGGAAATTAATGAATTATGGAGCTTGAATAAAACATTTTTACCTAAAAAAAAAAACGTTAATGATTAATTGCTTTCATAAATGAAAAAGAAAAAAAAGCTGGCGATTATATTTGAGTTTGATACGATGACTGATTGACCAGTTAATCACCGCAGGTCTACATGTGACAAGCTGGAAGCTCCGGGGGAAAAGCTTTTGAGTGAAGCTCCTCTTTCAAAGGTCACAAATTAACTCTCACCGGCCAGATAATATTGTATCGTAAAGAACAATATCCGCAACTACTTTATCTTTGATAGCTGTTCAGAAAGAATTATGATTAATTATCCCACAATTTTCACCTGCAAAGCAAATGGTAGATTAAACCCCATTTTAAGTATGCTGACAGGCTAATCATAGTGGTCTGTGGCGGTGATACGCACGGCGCCCACTGCAGACTGTGAAGATGATTTGATGGGCTCATGTGACCTAAAGGTTCATGTCTACATGTTGTAGGAGCGCATGTGGAAAACCTTTTTAAAAAACGGTTGTATCACCACAGCTGCCTTTCGTTTTTGCCAGATAAAAACCAAAATCCCATTTGACAGACTCCTCATGCTCTCGCTGAACATCTGGACTTTACGGAGGCTCCGTTTACACAACAATTCCAGTGAAAACGCATCATTTCAGCTTTTTCATTTTCAGAAAGGTTTTGCATTTAATTGAAAGGTGTTCGGTCTTCAGCACGGAGCTTATTTCATAATTCAGGCCCTGTCCACACCACAACGCTGTTCCCACGCTTTTGTCCGATTGTCCACAAGACGCCACGATTTAGGAGCTTGAAAACGGGTTCCAGAGTAGAAAAATTTTAAACTACTGCCTCGACTTTGACGTGTGGACGGACGAGACACACATTTGCTGAAAACGTTGATGTCATCGCCCCACCTCTCGACCCGATAACCCCGTGAGCCTCCTGAGAACAACAACAACGGCGACGACCTGCTCCAGATTCTGCGCAGGCTGCTGATGCTGGTTGGTTTAATAAGGCCAGATGTTCGATTGGTCAATTCCTCAGTTTTCTTCATGCTCCGTGTCTTTTTCTCCGTTTTTGGTGTATTTGTGTGGCAGCATTACGGCGCCACCTACAGGCCTGGCATGTGTACCAACATGTTTTGGAGTAGTTTTCATGGTGTTGCATGGCCGGAGATGTTTCCCATGTGGACGAGAAACTTTTCCGTTTTTCCAACTCCAGATGTTTTGGCTGGTGCGGACAGGGACCTTAATCCGCCCCCTTCACGTCCCCGATGAATTCAATCATAAACATCTGGCACCGGCCAGCCCCACACTTTGAGATTGTTCGTGTTTGTGGCTGAATCAAATCAGATGGCTTGGTCTTTTCTTCTCCATTTTGCCGTGAGGTCTTTGTGTTTTCAGTGAGCTGCGCTGTAATTGCTGCTCCACACAAAACTGAACTGAATGAACGCGGTAAAGGTGCAAAAGTTGCGAGGACACAAATAGGATTTTATGGGTGGACACGACTAACTGTCCCCCGGGGGAAATTGCCATCTGGAGACAAGCGACTTCCCGGCAAAATGTAGAAATGACGTGCGGCTCGTCGGTATCTTCTCCTCTCGTCCATGTCCATCGGTGTTTTCTCCTCCCTCCCTCGGTCTCCACTCCGGTTTAGATAGAGGAGCTTTGGGGAACCCGGGGGACAGGAGGTGAGGTCCACAGATAGAGGACCCCATTGTGGTCCGACGGGAAATGCATTGTGGCTGGATTTGTCCAGTTTTATGTAAAAGCAATACTCTTTTCACCTGAACTAATACAAGCTGTGGCGTAAGCCCCTTACTGCCATGTGCTGCATTTTCCCCCTAATCTCTCTGGATTCAGCAGCGTCCCCACATACCTCAGGGCACTCACTGATAAAGCCTTAACTCTATACTACTCTCCCTCTTTTTCTCCTGCTCTCTCTCACTCCTCACCCAGTCTCGTTCGCAGTCTCTCGCCCGGTGGCCTTTTTTTCTTCCCCCCCCCTCCCCTCTTCGCTCTTCCTCTCGCTCTTTTCTCTTTCCCAGGACACCGATGAAGCAGCCTAGCAAAAAATTAAAGTGATCAAGAGATTTAGAGGAACGAGGAGAAAATCACTTTGTGAATTCCATCTGAGAGAGGAGATGAGAAATGTTGAGGGAGAGAAAACTGGGCAGAGAGAGAGAGAGAGAGAGAGAGAGAGAGAGAGAGCGAGAGAGGCAGGCTTTCTGAACCTGGATCAGCTCCTGCATCATCTTCCACTATGGAGGCACATCTAGCTACTGATTGATTCCTACGTCATTTAAAGATGTCTTTTCTCTTAAATCTGACTCTTTTACTTCCTCTCTGAACAAAATAAAGGCACGTATGAATTAAAAAAACGATAAGACACAGTGAGAAAAAAAGGTGGCAGCTGCTGTCTAGCTCTGTTTGCGAGGGACATTTACCTCCTGGGGCTAATTGTCGGACCTCGGGGTAACTGCGTGTACCTCACCGAAGGCTAACATGAGTCCAAGCAGTCGCGTTTCTGGGGTGTGATTACACGACGACGGTAGTCGGAGCCACTGAAAGTGCAACTTTTTGAAAACAAGGTGAAACTTTTTGAGTGATTTTTGAGAACGCTCCATCTCCTTGGAAATGGTAGAAATACGCAACGTTTCATAATAACGATCCAACTTGGTGGTCCAATGATGCGTTTTCACTTGAGACGTTGTGTAAACGGAGCGTAGAAAGTTATGAAGGACTTTTCTAAAAGAGTTGCATGGACAGGATGTAAGCCGGCACAAATGTAATGGGTCCGAGCACTGAGAGTCAAAAACACCCAGAATGCAATAGTGAACATGTCACTGTATTTTGCACCAGATTCATTAAAATTGTCTTTATCTTGACTTTAGAATCATTTTCTCTAGTGATCACTTAGTTTTGTGAAAATGTCGACATTTTCATCACGTATAGTTAAAGTTTGAATTTAAAGGTTATCATGGCTCTATTTTAAATTGGACCGTGTGTCGCCCCTGAAATAAAGCGTGTTGGACGCCCCTGAACTCGAGGACCCGACGATCCAGCCGATCACTGCATGGTTACCACAAGCAAGACACAATCACACCAGCCAGAGGACATTTTCCAGCTGTGAGACGTCATGACGTTAATTTGACCACCAGGGGCGCACTTTAGTTTGTATGATGTGTTCAATGTGTCCAAATTGAATAGAATTTCTAGAATTTGACGAGTCATTCTGATAATATGAACAATTGCTTTTTGAAGATGTAAATAGTGTCATAGACACGGTGATCTGTATGTTTTAAAACACACTGCAGGTTAACTGAGGCTTGATATTGTTGAAACGTGTTGTAAAAGGAGAGTTAATTAAAAGCCTTGTTGCACTAAAACCAAGAGATTTCGAATTCTAGTCATTTATATATTGTATTGGACATATTCACTGGCCTGGCCCTCTTGACATTAAGTAAAAATGAGTCTGACTCCTGCTTCAGTCACTAAATATCTCTTCTGTGGCCGTGTGATTGTGTGAGGAAGCTGGAGCACCGTGAGTAAACACCTTCCTGGGATGCATGTGAATAACGACTGCTTTCTCCACCTCACCTGTGTCGTTTGATTGAGGAAAAGCTCCAGAGCTCAAGATGTAAAACTAAAAAGGACAGTCTGCATGTTGCCGAAAGCCTAATCTTACTCTTAAGCTGCTCTAATATCTGAGGCACGTTTCCCCACTTCCCCTGAGATTGCCTTCAGATTTTAAACTTGTGCTGAGGTGTTTCCATCAGGCATGTTTAGCTATGCACAGGTAGGTAGGAAGGCTTCTTTCTCTCGTCAGCCATGATTTGTCAAAGCAATTTAGGTTCCTGCGGAAGCTACTGTAGGTCCTCCTCTTAAGCAACCAGAAGCACATAGCACTGACAGGATCTCTATTTAAATAAAGATCCTGTCAGGAGAGATTAACTGTTCACGAGCCCACACATGGATATCCATGCCAGAAACTACAGATAATGTACCACTGACTAGTGCCTCAACATCATTTTACATCCTCAGAGGTCTTCCTCCTCTTCCTGCTCTTCAGCATGACTTTTAAAAATGTTACTTTCTCTTCTTTTTTTTTTCTATCGTTTCCTAATCTACCTCTGACTTGGAGGCTGTCTCGCATGTTTCTTGATCTGGAGCCGTCTCGTCGGCGAGAGCCGGGATTGGACGGTTCGCCGCCGAGGAGACGCTCACAAACTGTGAATTCCCCGTCTCTGAAGTTAAGCATAAGAATGCAATATCTTCTCTCTCCTTCACCTCGTCCTTGCTTTGGTCCCTTCTCTTCCTCCTCGCTCGCTGCTCCTGTTTTATCTCGTCCTTGTGCTCGTCCTCTCCGCTCACCCTCCTCCTCCTGCGAGGGAATCAAGTGTCCTTTGAAGCTATTTTCTTTTTTTCGCTTTCTTTCTTCGCCGCTGCAGGTCGGGCTCCAGGTGTTTGCACGACGCGAACAAACACATGCAAAAATGTATTTAAAGCCTATCTGGTCGCAGGTTTTCCTTTGGATCATTTCGTCTCCAAGCATCTGCCAATCCAGGACTCTTCTCCCGGTTTCGTTTGACCGCGCGGATCAATTTAAATGAATCACATTTCATCAGTCTGCGGTGGAGGAGAGGTTCAAATTTCCACCTCACAGCTCCAGGAGCCGCCACGGTTTGATTCGGGCCCCGTTTACTCCGCGGCGTCTCAAGTGAAAACGCACCGTTTTTCTCATTTTCATTTTGGAAAAGTTGCGCGCTTAAGTGTTTTGAAAATGGCGACCTTTGCAGGGAAACGGCGGAAACGCCGAAGACGATGCAGGTTAGCATGTTGGGCCACTAGTTGGCGCTGTTGTTTGTTTTTGTCATGAGACCACACACACACACACACACACACACACACATGCAGCAGAGAACAATCCGCTGTGAACGTTAACGATGAGAGAACACAGACATTCTGGTGGACCGACCACCAAGTTGGATTGTTATTACGGTGAGCATGTGCAAAACAATTAGTGACCATGGCCATCAGGACCAGGACCAGGACCAGGACCAGGACCAGGACCAGGACCAGGACCAGGACCAGGACTAGGACCAGGACCAGGAGCAGGAGCAGGAGCAGGAGCAGGAGCAGCATGATGTTTATCATGAAAACATGACACAACATTCTGTTTTCATACAACTTTACTGAAGGAGGAATAGAATAGAATAGAATAGAATAGAACAGAACAGAACAGAACAGAACAGAACAGAATAGAATAGAATAGAACAGAACAGAACAGAACAGAACAGAACAGAACAGAACAGAACAGAACAGAACAGAATAGAATAGAATAGAATAGAATAGAATAGAATAGAACAGAACAGAACAGAACAGAACAGAACAGAACAGAACAGAACAGAACAGAATAGAATAGAATAGAATAGAACAGAACACCATATTAATCTCTGAGGGAAATTATTTAATCTATAGTATCTACTTATATAAAGACATATCCCTATTACTATCAATGAAAATGCTTGACTCTAAAAACCTAAAATGAATAAAGATCAACTGTCAAAAACTGTCATTTGCAAATTAAAGATCATTATAGTACCAGACAAATCTCATTGCAAGTAATTAGCAAGGGAATTTCAAAGAAATACTCCTTTTACCTGAGGAAGAAATAAAGTGAGTATCTAACATGTCAGTTTTAATCATTTCATTATTGCAATTCTTCTGTATTTATTTTGTTCTAATAATTTGGAGGAAAAGTCATAAATAATTCCTTCATAACTCTTGAAAGTCTCACAAAGAATTGCAGCAGTAATTAACCCAGTTGTGAGTTTTTCGGGCGGGAAGGCGATGGCGGTGGGTGGGCGACGCGTGCCCCCGCAAAGGTAGGAAGCCACACGTCGCCGTGTCGCCGTATCGCCGCTCTCCATCAGAAAATTTTCTATCTGCAGATAAAAACGAGGAGGAACAACACCTCGGACAAGATAGGCCCGCGCTAATCTGCAGCACTTATCAACGCTTCCCGGCTAATATCTCCTCCTCTCGCGTTCCCCACCTCGCCCTCCTCTTCTTCACGGCGACCCCTCCCCGGCACGCACACGCACGCACGTACGTGCGCCCGTACGTCCCACTCCTCTCCCGACCATTGTGAGCCTCGGCCGCCCCGGCAATGTGCTGCCGTGTGATACTGAGCGAGGGCAATTCAGCTCCTCATAAAGACCGCGCTATAATCTCCTCCCAAAGACAGGTCCACCTACCGCACACACACACACACACACACACACACACACACACACACACACACACACACACACACACACACACACACACACACACACGGACACACCGCCACCTCGCTGTGTCCTCGCCACGCTAGCACCTACACACGGTGACGACTTAAAGCTGCACCCAGAATGACACGCACCATTATAAATAGTCTAATCTATATGGTAATAGTGTTGTATTCTACAAGCAGAGAATGGGGATAAGATAACATTGTGACTTCGGGGTTTGTACTGCCTTCTATGGTAATTGTTATCAAAGGTTATTTGGGCTGACATCGGCGCCTCCTTGTGATTGGCTGGGCCCCGTTATTTACGATATGAATTATGATAACCATGATGTCTCTCTGTTCCTCTCCCTTGCCGCTGCCTCGCCGGCCGCCAGATACAATAAATTGCTATCGTTAATCACGGCGCTTTGTTCTGCCATGATTACCCCTCCACCGCAATAAGAGTTTTATTTAAAGGAGAATATGGATTTGTCATCCTTCTGGCGGCAAAATGAAACTGACAATATTTTATGTCCTGACATTTAATTTGTAAAAGCGGACGCGGGCCCCGCATTTGCATTTTATGACACTCTCTTCCTCTCTCTCTCTCTCTCTCTCTCTCGCTGGCGCCGATCTATCTCTCCTCCCTCCTCCTCGATGTCTTCCTCTCCTTTTATACACAGAGTGGAGGTGACATTTGCGGATCAGGTTGGGGCTGGAACGAGAGCAGAGGAAAGGGAGAGAGGGAAGGAAGAGAGAAAGGGGGAGGAAAAAAAAAAAAAAGGCGAGCCGATGAATGCTTCTGAATGTCGGCCAGAGTTTCTGCGTGTTTTTATTCGCTGGCTGTTATTTCGCCGGAGCACATCTCCCGGCCAACAAAAAGAAGAAGAAAAAAAAAACCCAACTATAAATAGTTTAGTTGGCGAATCAGTGATGATTTACATAACAGTGTTGTGCACAAGGATTCTCTTATCTCGACACTATCAAAGCATCTTTTACATCAGGTGGTTTTCCTCGCCGGGCCACACAGGAGCAGAATGAACTGAACTCACTTCAGTAAAAACACAAATTAAAAACACTACAGTACCTAGTCAAACGTGTGTATTCCTCCCGTCTTTAATCTGATAATAGTGGTTTAACCTGGAATCTTGAGGCCCGTTTACACCACAACGTTTTCAAGAGAAAACTCAAAAGTTCCGTTGCGTTTTGGGCGTCTGTTTCCACAACAACGGTGCTCAGAACCACCGACAACGCAACTTTTTGACAACAACTTTTCAAAAAACGCCGCCCGTCTCCATGTGGACGGTAGAAAGGCTTTTACGTCTCACCACGGCCACAGGAACTAGTTGTTCTGCACATGCTCAGCAGCTTTACAATCAGAACAATGTTTTCCTGGACTTGGTAGTTTTATTTTGAAAGTCACTGTAATGACAATCCAACTTGATCATCTGTGTTCTCTCATTGTTGATGTTTGGAGCGGATTGTTCTCTGCTGCATGTGTTTGTGGTTTCATTACAACAACAAACAACAGCATCAACTAGTGGCCCGACATGGAAATTACATCATTTTCTGCTGTTTAACTGAAAAAAACACATCGTTTTCAGAACGTTGCCGTGTAAACGCAAAACTTTTCTGAAACAAAAACACAAACGGTTTCGCTTGAAATGTGTACACGGAGTCTTACGTGAGACTGGAAAGCGGATCATATTGCTTTCATAACTTACACTATTTTTAATTTTCCGGCAGCGATATTTTACATTGTATTTAATGACACTGACTTACAAGTCATGATATTGATAGTAAATTCTAATCCACACCATGTATTGTACCTAAAAACTTTATAAATGTATCAGAAACCAGTGAACCTGCTCAATTCAGATTAATTCTCACAAAGTATTTTGAATATTCTAGCAAAATATTAGATTTAACAACTGAAAACCCATCTAAGACCAATATTACCAATAGATTCCTACATGTGATTCAGATCAATATTCAAATCTTTGGATGCATATTTTTGGTCGATACGTTCATTTTTAAGAGAAAATTACATTTATTTAAAAACAGAAAAAAACAAGTAATACAAGTAGTTTGCAACACGTTCATTTTCGGAGAAATTGAGCTTTTGTAGTAGATATTTTAAAATAAGAACATAATGGTGGACATTGTGATGTAAATTATACATTCATACAAATAGATTGAACCAAATTCTATTGTATGTGATTACAAGGTGAATAAAACTCTGAGTAGATTTTGAAAAGAGTACTTGTACTTGTAATCAAGTACAATAAAGTAATATTTGAGTACACAGTTTCTCTACAAGTGTCACGTCTGTCGATGTGAATGAAACGTCACAATACAGCTTCAATTGGCTCGGATCAAATTCTATTAAAATCCTGTTTTAAGCGAACAGCAGTACAAATTCAAGCTTTTCAAGGTGGAATCCTCGAACGTTTTTTTCTTTCTTTGTTTTTACATTTAGGCCATTGGTTGTCATGGTTTTATACACAGTTAATAGGAAAAGGGACTAAAACTGACTAAAATAATTACTTATCTCTTGAACAGAGCTTTTGTCTTTTATGAATTTGTGGAATGGATTCATTGAATTCAGTTGTACTTTAATTTTTATCTTTGTTTTCAAATATCAACTTGGTAACAGTGTCTTCATCTTCATCTAAAATCTTTATTATTCTGGTCACTTATTCATTCAATTGTGATTTTTATTTTTCATTTCTTTTGTAATATGAGTGTCTGCTGATCTGATGAAATATCAAAGAAAACTATGTGACATTTCAGACTTTTGGATTTAATAGTTTTTTACACTATTTTACCACATTTTATATGTTGGAAAATGGAAGTTGTGACAACTAACAGTGAATTGAAATGAAGTATTTTTGATATATAGCCCTTTTAAAAACACCAGAAGTTGAAAAAGAAAAAAAAAGTGCTGTAATACAGTTTTGTTTTGTTTTTTAATTACGTTGAAACGTTAAGATGCTCTAAAATGTGTTCCTGAACGACAGCTTCAACAAGAAGAAGCAGCAAAAACGGAGCTGAGGTAAACAGGTCTAATAAAGCTAAACTATAAATATCGGCCGAGATTTAGGATTAAAAAGCGTTAAAATATCCAGGAACAGACAGAAATGGACGACGCCCGGTCCGTCACCTGAAGGCGTCACAGACGTTTGACTTTTCTCTTTAAACGTCAACATGGCCTCAGTATTAATGAAGGAGCTCTTAATAAACAGATCTACTGCTGTTTACCGCCGCACTGCCACCGGGATCCATATTTAAACAGCCTGACACACACACACACACACACACACACACACACACACACACACACACACACACACACACACACACACACACACACACACACACACACGAACACACACACACACACACACACTCGAGCACACTGAGGGCTCTCCAGGAGATAACCACGGTGAAGTCGAGCTATTTCCTTTTCCTGTTTGTGCGGTGCCAGGCGAGCCACCCTGCTGCCACCGAGGAATGTTGATAATGCCGGCCCGGGGCCCTAATTCTCACACCGACACACACACACACACATGCACGCACACACACACACACACACACACTTGTGCAGAAAGCAACACACACTAACAGTCGACCGCCCATGTTATTTCACCGACGGCCAAAAAGACTTAATGCATGTAAACATGACGAGGAATAAACTCCTTGGAAAACAAAAAAAAGCCTCCAGAGAAGAGAAGACTTTGACTGACTTTGACCCCACGTTGCCTTGCCTGACAACACACACACACACACACACACCACACACCCACACCCACACCACACACACACACACACCACACACACACACTCCGGGTGGTGTCCCTCTCCATCTCCCGGCTCCACCTTCCTCTCTCTCT
>NC_137644.1:4768107-4894898 GCF_963383615.2 Lipophrys pholis | reverse complement strand
GCCTGAGCTCCATAATCAGCCCGGACTACTGAGAGAGAAACTATTTAACTGACCCTGTCATCTCGGAGCACCATGATGGCTGTCCTAATTACTCAACAATAACAAAGGCCCTCATTTAGCTCTGACGGCTGCCTGCAATCAGCAGTTCTATGAATAACTTAACAAATAGGAAAGGGGGGGGGGGGGGGGGGGGGGGGGTGGCGAACGTATTTACAGGCACATTAATTCAAGGCCAAAAGACAATACACGTCACCTCCAGCTAACTTGGGATTCAGGTGACAATCGGTAGGTATATGGGACCGTGTGTGTGTGTGTGTGTGTGTGTGTGTGTGTGTGTGTGTGTGTGTGTGTGTGTGTGTGTGTGCTAATTAAAACCCGAATATCCCCTCTTCTTCATGTTGGAGCTGCGGATAAATGAGATTTCATTCGCAGGATGTGCAAGAGTTAATTCTTTACTCGTCTCTAGTTACGATTTGTTTAACTTATGTTACTGAAATGACCTTTTAATAAATTTAAACAGCTTAAGGAAAAGATTCTGCTTAAAGAAAATACAAGTTTCATAAAAAAACTGATATCAGAATTACTTTCTGAATTGAACTTTTTTTTGATCTATCTATCTATCTATCTATCTATCTATCTATCTATCTATCTATCTATCTATCTATCTATCTATCTATCTATCTATCTATCTATCAACCTCTAAATGTTTTGGCTCATTTCCTTTTGAAAAGCACATTCCACTCCC
This sequence comes from Lipophrys pholis, assembly GCF_963383615.2. NCBI lineage: Eukaryota > Metazoa > Chordata > Actinopteri > Blenniiformes > Blenniidae > Lipophrys > Lipophrys pholis. The sequence continues at coordinate 4,894,153 of NC_137644.1, read as the reverse complement.
TGTCGGTTACACGTGAAAAATGCTGACGCCATATTTAATTCATTCAATTTCATTTCATTTCAATATAAAGCCGGCGAAAATGCAAATGTATGGTTTTAAACTTCTAATCCAGGGATGTTTAAATCGCACTGAAGCAAATTCTGAAGCTGTGAATTACATATGTGCAACTTCAGTTTTACATTTTCATCATATATGACCGTCACATAATTGTCTTATTTTCTATTAAAAGTCAAGTCGATGCTTGAATTATCCTTTAGAGACTCCAGAGGACCGAACAGTTCAAGTATTTCTGTGAGTCGAGGGGTAAAGAGTAGAAAAACTACTATCTTATTTGTTCAGTAAATGTATTTTTTTTAAAAACATGCAAAATATCATTATTAATGATTTGAGAATAAAATATCTTCACAGAATTAAATCTTAAAAAAGTTAGATTTTCCATTTTTGTGCGCCCAACCTGCCACTGCATATATCCTAGTAAAAACTTACCAAATGATTATTGTATAGCTCCATCAAAAGTACTTTTTTTTTTTTTTTAAAGTGTAGTTTGTAAGAGTGTTTAATCCCACCCCACACAACAAGGGGCAGATTTTAACCAGAGTTGATGAGTTAGTTTGGAGTGAACTTTTATCCTAATTCAACTTTTTTCAGAACATTACTGTGAAACGTGACGCTTGGTAACGCCTGTAATATTACTTAATTCAATTAATATTGAAATTAAATTCTGATTTATCAACTTAACTAAAGTTTGCTTTAGGCTCACGGTGGAAAACAACATGTAACATGAAACTGAATACAGATACATAACCAAACCTCACGACACACAGTAATTTTTATAAAAGTCTGACCAACCAACATATTTGTGAAAATTTGTACTTAAATTACCAAATGGTATCGTTAGCTCGAAGGTAATTAATAAGCTATTTGCATTTTAGAAGAAAAATAGGAAGATACTTGTATACTACCTTGTTAGACCCAATATACCACCTAGTGGTCTGAAGCGGTATAACAAAATCAGACGCTCTGCAACTAGTACATTACAGTATACTAATTTTATCCGACATCTCGGAAGCACAGAAAACTGCTTATCAAAATTCATATTATTTGTGATTTCATCATTGTCATTTTATTGTACAAATGTTAAAATTATTTTATGATGATGATTAAATGATATAATAAAATTTTCACAAATTGATTAAAGAAATCAATAATGCTGTTGCATTGATGTCCGTGTGTTGTTTACGTACATCATCTGACTTTGTTGGGTGACTTTTTCAACAGCTTTCGGTGTTTTGTAATTTAAATCAGGATCATTATACTACCGAGTGGCTTGAAACGGTGTGACAGCTGCTTCAGGGGTGTCCTAACTTTTTTCGTCAAGGGCCACATGTGAAAAAATACACCAACAGTTGGGTAACTCACTCGAGGTGAGGTATATATCGTCTCATCTGGCTGTCCGCTCTTCGCTCTTGGCTCATTAAGGTGTGTTAACAGTTAAAACCTCTCCGTGCAGGACGAGTTGTCAGCTCCTATCAGGTCCCCTCATGCGAGGTTTGACTGTATACATATTTAAGGTGGTTTTGAGCAAGCCGTGCGCTATTTCATCTGCCATTCTTTTTTGAAAATTGACCGTCCAAATGACGTCTGGGTGGCTCACTGCTTAAAACAGTCCCTAATTTCCAAGCCAAGTTTCATGTTTGGGCCATATTTCAGCATATTATTGTAATTTGCTGTGGGCCGATTAAAAATTAATTTCTGCAGTTGGCCTGTGGGCCGTAGTTTGGACACCCCTGCTCTAAGACTACTTCGTTATACTAATGAAACATTATAGAAGCACAAAAAAACACTTTTCAAAATTCAAATCAATTCAAATTGGTGATTTTTATTGTTTTTTTTGTACACATTTATTGATTCAATAAAATATTTACAAATTAATTAAAGATTAATGGTGCGATGTGATCTGGGTGACGGTGCTCAGACTGTCACCCCTGCGACCCGGAAACGGATAAGCGGAAGAAAATGAATGAATGAATGAATGAATAATTGTCGTTGCATTGATATCAATGTGTTTTCTGCCTGCATCGTCAGACTTTCACTTATCAACTTGGACTGAGCGCAAACTCAATATACCACCTAGTGGCCTGAAATGGTATAACAAGATCAGGCGATCTACAGCTAGTACATTATACACAAACTCTCTTTGTTTTTAATTAATCAAATTTTCACAAATTAATTAAAGAACTGTGTGAAGGTATGGCTACAGCATCTAGTTTGTCATCAGTGCAGTAAGAAAAAACTTCAGATTCCATAGTCAAAACAACAATTTTCTAAATTCTAACTAATAAAAAAGAAAGCACAAAGGGCAACGGCAGCGACCAGATAAGATCTGCTTTATATAAAAGAGAAATATTTCACGTCACCTGCATGCCCGTCTGAGCTCGGGGTGTGTGTTCCGGCCGAGGCTGCCCAAAGCCTCAGTCACTCAGTCAGTTACCTGGACTTTGTTGAGCAGCCTATTTACATATCAAACACCCTCCCGCCTGTTGTTGTACCCCGCATGGAAGACACAGACAGAAAAGACGGGCTTTTCCTCCAGGGGGGGAAAAATAGAAATACATATAATATATATATATATATATATATATATATATATATATATATATATAAACTAAACAAGGAAGCGAAAAAGAATTGCCATAATAGAGGCAGGCAAAACCGTTTACTGATAAACACACCGGGGCCTTTATAGCGCTACAATGAAAGGGCAGAGCGGGACACACACAAACACGGCGCAAAAACAAGTTGTATAAAGTTTGACTAGAATTTCAGAGGGTTTTGGGAGAAAAGATAGAGAGAGGGAAAGGGGGACGGAGGAAGTTTGGGGCGGGGGTGGGGGGGGGGGGGGGGGGGGGGTGTTAGATGGGGTGGGGAAGCAAAAGCCGAGCGTACACTTGACACTGAGCTAATGGTAAATCCTCAGCTTTATACTGTAATTTACTGCCGAGCCTTGGGGCCAAACTGCCTTTGAAGTGCTACGAAATGTCAAATCAATTATTACTTAAATGAAAAAAAAAAAAAAAAAAGAATTCAATTTACGCGTTTCATGATAATCGGCAACATTTCATGATAGAAAAAAAAAAAAAAAAAAAAAAAAGCAAAGCAATTTGAGACGATTTGAGCTCCATTTCTTTTTCTTTTTTTTCTGTGCAATTCTTTTTTACTCATCCTACTCAGATATGCTGATTGGAATATAAAGTTGTTGATGATTGCGTCTTTTCTTCTTCGTCTCATTTCTTGTGTCATCGTGATCGCAGAGTAAGGAAAATCAATTTGGCGGTATAATACTCTTCATCAATTGGAGCAGGGCGATAATGATGTTCTACACCTGTGTGTGTGTGTGCGTGTGTGTGTGTGTGTGTGTGTGTTAGGGGAGAGTAGCGTGGAACAATACACCTTCTTCATGATTCATTACGTGCTAATGTCGCTACGTGAATAAAGACAGCGCGGGTCCTCTGAATTACACACCCCTCACGCTAATGGCTCTGAAAATGGGCCGAAACGAGCCTCCCTCCCTCCCCATGCGGCGCTTTGTTCATGGACAGGTAAAGCAGGCGAGCCATGAAGTACGCCGCTTTTACTCCTCCACAATCTGCCGATGACAATATTACTCGTTACTGCGTCTGTGTCGGCTCAACGTTTCCATTGTACAGCAGAGAGACCATTTACAGCTGTATTATCAGCGATACGGCATGAGACCCGGTTCACACAACGTTGTGAGTGAAAATGCAACGTTTTTACATTTTTGGATCAGAAAAGTTGTGTGTTTACTCAGCGACATTGTGAAAACAATGGCTGTTGCCATGGAAACGACAGAACCGCCAAAAATTTTCATTTACATGAAGAGTTGCTGTTCTTTCTGTTTGTACACACACACACACACACACACACACACACACACACACACACACACACACACACACACACACACACACACACACAAAAGAGGGTTTAATCAAAAGCTACAGATCACACAACTTTTTGAAAACGGCTCCCCATGTGGAACTTTTTGAAAACGTCCCGAACATGTTGAGGTTTTCTTAATAATGTACTTATACCTCTTTGCATTAAAAAAAAGGGAAATATTTGGAGTCGACCAAAACTTTCTATTCAAGGTGGTTCAAGAGACAAAATTGTTTTTTTTTTTTTTTTTGTTTGTTTTCACACAAAACTTTAAGATTGAAGTTCGGTTACAAGACAACCTTTTCAAGTAAAAAACACAAAAATTTGTTCCTATTTTTTTGCGTCCACTTAAAACAACAGTGCGCAGAGTCACTGTAAATTGCAACTTGTTGAAAATGGCTCCCAAGGTGGACCTTTTCCGAACCACGGTGGAAACAGGGTGATAACAACACTTTCTGGAAATGATTGGGCTCAGCTCCGGGGGAAATGGACAAAAGTAATTTTTCTGAACTGCTGTTCCTGCTTCTCGTCTTGGTACTCGTCACCATGGTCATAGTAGCTGGTTATGACCGTTAGACCGTTAGGCACCATTGTAAGCACGTATACAAAAAAGCAGGGGGGAAAATGTGGAAAAAGTACCATTCAAAGCCGATGGGATTTGAGTGAAAATGAAATATTGTCGACAGCGAGTGGGAGGTTTCCTCTTATGATGAACATGATAGAGATTAAAAGAAGCTTAAGTTTTTCGGGATCTAATGTTTTTCTTGAAAGAAGAAAAGATAAGAGAGGAGTTGAAGGGTAATTCAGAGGTTTATTTGTTTGGGTGGTAAAAATGGCAACGTTAACTGACATATTACAAGTCTTTACAGACTTTATCAACAGACCGAACAAAGACGGGCAAATTTTTTTTTTCTTCCTTCCAACAGTTTCTGTTTCTGTTTCCTTTGATTTGATTTGATTTTGCTTTATTTATTTATTTATTTATTTATTTATTTATTTATTTGATGTGGTACCTCCATGGTTCATAGTATTGGGTCGGGGGGACGAGAAAAATAATCTTCTTTTTTTCTTATTTTTCACTGTTTTGTATATTACAATGTCAAGAAGATGAAAACTTGTAAACAGCGATCAGTTGTAAAACTTGTACTCCTCAATAAAGAAATGAATGGGGGAACAAAGAACGTTGGTTTTAAGGTATGACAGAGTGTCAAAGTGAAGTAGTGAAGGAATTTTCATTATTTTCCTTTTTTTTTTAAAAATTGTCAAAAGTTGCTGGAGTTTTAGTAATACGTTGCTGGACATACTTTGCATGACTCCTGGCCTCCGTCGGCTGCAGACGATGGAGGCGGAGGTTGAACGAGAAGTCGATGGGGAGGTAGAAAAGAGGGGAAGGGGGCAGACGGACACACTGCCAAGTACCCACATCTCTTTCTCTCGCTGTGCTCCGAGCCTTTGTACACCGTGTGGAATAACATACCTTCTCCTCCCCACCCACCCACACCTTCCCTCCCTCCGTCTGAAAGCGATCGGGGCTTCTGATAGGAACTGTGATTACAGAACCGCAGGAGCAGCCTCCCCACCAAAACAAAGTGTTTTTCAGCTCCTGTTTTTTTCAGGACCTGGCGCCACCCGGAGACCCGTAAACAATAAACATTAGGGGCCAGCGTGAGGCGGCGCTCGCTCCGCCCGGAGCCGACGTGAACACATCATCGCAGGTACAGTGTGTCATTGTGAGCAATCGCCGGTGCATTCAGAGGCAGGGCGCGCAGACTGACTGAGGCGCTGCACTTCCCGTGAACTCCCCGTCATCCGCCGAGCTCACGCTCTTCACACGGGTCGGGCTTTTCCACCGCTCGTCCGCCTCACCTGTCCTCCGTCTGCATGACCTCTTTTATACAAAACAAACACTTCCTCCGATGTCCTGCGCTGCCTCATGCTGGAAAGAGAGCCTCCTTTCAACGGGCAACCTGTCCTATCTTTACATCTTCAGTGGCCGAGTCGCAGCCCCAGCTTGTGTCGGTGCGGTTCTGTTAAATGGTGGAGTCGTAGCAAATTGACTATTACTTCAAAGTGGCCTGTGATTACGTCCCTGAGTGATTAGTGGGGGGGGGGGAGTTAAGAGGGAGCCACTTGAGCATTGCCAATGAACCCATGAAGGAATGCCGGCTCGGTGCCGAAAGCGCCGCCGGAGACGCACAAATCCCAGAAAGGCAACGGGCGTGCAGCGCTGCTCAGAAGTCGGGGCGGAGAGGCAGGAAAAACTTGAAAAGAAATAGTTTGAGGGTTTTGTACCTGCGCGTGAGAAAGTTAGAACGGGTCCGTGAAGAGCAGGCACAGACACACCGAAGACATTTTGATGGGAAACGAAGCAAAAGAACTGGCGAGAAATACGAAATGGAAGCGTTACGACGTGTGGATGCACATGTGCACGCTTAACGCGGGGGTGCAGTCAGGGCGGTAAAATCATTAGCGAAGCACATCAGGGGACGAGACCTCCGAACACTTCCATCGGCTTCCAATTGTTTCCAGATTTCCCGACTTTTCAGCACCAAACTGTTCTTGTTTGCCCTTTTCCCCCCCTTCATCTTCACATCAAACGGACAACAGAGACAAGCAGAAAGAACAGGAGAGAGAGAGAGAGAGAGAGAGATTCAGAGTCAGAGTCTGTGGCAGTGGTGAGACCAGGGGAGCAAAGCCCTAAATGTCCGTTTTAATGGGAATAATAAGCTTCTATCTCAGGCAATTAAGTCTGCATTCGATACTTATCTCAGAGCAGAGGTCCACTGTGCCATCTAAAGAAAATGTTTGCGTTTGAAAAACTCCATCACGTAAACAAGATAAGCGGCGGAACACGTATGCGCGCGGCCTATCGCGTCCAACCTCGGCTTTGTTCTCGGTGGGATAAGTGACTCTGAAGCAGGTTTTTCTGGACGGACTAATGTCCTTGATCGCTCCGTGATGGATGCGCCGCAAGCCGCCGCCGCCGCCGCCATGGCAACCGGGAACAAGACGGGGAGAAAATGGATCAAAACACAATTTATCTGCCTCCATACGCTTTTGAAGTTGGCAAACAATGAACGCTACAGTAACTGACAGTGGATATGTTATATATATATATGTGTGTGTGTCTTGCCTTTCCAGGGATTTTGTCTTAAGTCATTTATGAACACATAAGAACAACCAAACTACGGGAGCTTAACATGTGTGATTGTTGCCACATTATAGATGAAGAGACGAGATTACTCCCTGAGTTCAATTAAAATCTGACCGTGTGGGTTTCATGTACTGAGTCCATTTAGTCCAAATCTGATCAAACCTGTCCTCCTGATAGTTTGTTTACTTTCCTCATTTTCAAGCAACATGTCACCCAAATTTACCGTTTCATCCTGAAGAGGAATGTTTGCACCAAATACATTATTTATAAGTGCAGGGAGTCATTCCCAATATGCCCTGATAACCTGTCAATCCCAGAATAGGTGAAAGTGGTTCGTTATTCTCACAAAGTCTCCAACAAGCATCACTAGAATCTTTCTGGCAAAAAAATGTATTGATTATGAAAAACCCAACTGCAACCCAACTTCCTCAGTCTCACATTGTTAACTCAGCTTGACTTCCTGTTTTGCCGACGTTCTCTTTGGCCACAGATAGAAGGAGTGCACTTTGATTCTATCTTTCATTATTTCATTCAGCCAGACGGTCCACCTTGTCGATTGTCTTTCAGAAACTCTGTGGTACTAAAAGCGATATTCTCAGGATCACGTCAACCTCTTGTTGCAAGCGATATCAATTATATGTAAACTCATTGGCTCCTGAAGAGTCGTGTGTTCCAGATGTTCAATCAGACCGTTGGCTCATTGGGTGAGGTCAGTGGAGGACCACGGTTCGAATCCTGGTTTATTACAGGAAGGCCAGGATACATAAAAAATTGCAAGTTCAAGGTGCGGTGACCCAGATTCGTACTATTTGATCACATAACAAGCAAATTCTTGGTTTCATTTCACTTAAATGAGGAAATAACAGCATCCAGGAAGTTGTTGTGAGGAAAGTCAACATCAGCAAAAAAACGGACAAATTTGACTGCAAATGGACGTGAACCTCACGTACAAATGTTTTGTGACTGAATGTATGTCCAATATTACTCAGTAATTGCTGAGTAAGCAGCACCGCTGAGCATCGGACGAAGACGTGCAGCAGATAATGATTTGTTGTTATCTGAGCAGGCAGCGGGGCGAGGACATGCACGCATTCCTGTCCGTCCTCCTCGCTGCGTCACGCCGGCTCTATCGCAGGGTCACATCTCGTCCATTGTCTTCATCCAGGTCGTGAACTCTACCTGCCCGCCATCACAAGCTTCAGACCCGAAATACAGCATTTCAGACATTCAGCCCGGCGAACACGAGGCTGACATGCTCACTGTTACACGCTCGGATTACTCCGACATGCACGTACGGCGGCGCCGCTTTGGACTAAACCAGTTATGACTTAGGCAGGAGCTGATAATGAAACATGCAGCCAAACATAAGCATGAGAATCTGTCGTGTATAATGTTGCCTTATCCGTTATAATAAAGGAAATAATAAGAGCAGTGGAGTAGTGGCGAGCACACTCAGCAAAAAAAAAAAAACGGTTTGAGTCCACAGGCAGCTTCACGCTTTGGGAGAATCGATATGAAATCTAAATCGGCGGTCCTATGGTGCACTGTGAGACCGGTTCAAGGACGGCTGTTGTCATGGCGACCGAAGACAACCTGCAATAAAATTCACTGTCAGATATCTGGGTTGATTGTGACGGCTGCCGCGACCTCTGACCTTTTTTTTACGTTGACACGTGGAATGTTTTATTGGAAAATGACCATTGTGGTGTTTTGAAGGTTTTATGTGGTTTTTCGTGCTTTTGTATAAACGAGTCAGCGTGACTTTGAATTGGCCCCGAGGGGATGAATAAAGATATTAGAGTTTGACGTCTCTTGTTCGCCTCTTTCCGAACCACAACCACGTCCAGATTCTCCTCCTCCTCCTGTTTTTTGGGGGATTTTTCTCTTAAACACATAAATGTCACACTCAGCTCACTCAGACGTCCTGGGTGATTTTTATTTTCATTCTTCTGTCCTATAAAAACTCTTGTTTCGGTGTACTTACAAGTACTTAAAGCATTTCCCTGCACACTATACTATGGATAATTGTGTGTGATGAACGTGACTTTTTGGAGGTGACCCGAAGTGGACGTGGCTTTTGTTTTTTTGCATGTTTTTTGTAATTCCAGGTCAAGAAGCTGAGGCCAGACCGGCACAGTGAGGCCTCTGTGATGCCGAGGTGGGGACCCCGGCCGAGGTGGGGACCCCAGCCGAGGTGGAGACCCCGGCCTGGGGTCCCTCAGGGGTCACGGGGTCGGGTCAATCAGAGGGGAATGTTATCAAAAGCATCAGAGTTTATTTGTTTAATTTTCCGTGTCTGCCTCTGATCAAGATGACCGCGGATTAGTGGAAGAAGAGGAGAGAAAGTGAGACTCGGAGAAGATTGGAGGGTGGAGAGAGAGAAGAGAGAGAGAGAGAGAGAGAGAGAGAGAGAGAGAGAGCCTACTGCTTCAAATTAGGCTGTAAAAATAATCCAGAGTTACCTCAACTAAACATCGTACTTTAAACTTATTGTCCAAAGTCAAATAAGCTTTACAAACCACAAAAACACTCTCGCGCCCGGCAGGCTGCGATTCACATGAAGGTCACGCCAAGTGTCAGGAATATTTTCCCCTCCTTCGTCTATTTTTCTCTCCCGTCCGCTCTGCTAAACCACTTACAGACAGCGAAGACTCGACAAGTGTCCAATACATAAACACAGATCCCATCTCGCGCTGCAGAATGAAAAGGCAGGCAAGTTGTGGAGGTTTTTTTTTTTTTTTTTTTTTTGCACAGAATGTTAAACCTCGTTGTGCGCGTCTACCTGTGAGTTTGTCGGGGCTGCAGATCCCCCGAAGCTCACGTCTCGCAGCAGAAGACGCAAAGCAAAAGAAAACGTTTGGACATTTTTCTCCTGTCTGAGCCTCCATCTAAGATTAACAAAATATGTGGTTTTGATGCATGCATGAACATGCAGATATCTACCTTCCCTCCCAGATTGCAAAAAATGTTTGGTATTTTTTTTGCATAATTTTTGGGGGTTTTTCTCTCGGAATCTATTCCTGATTTTCTAAAATAACATTAAATTCACAAAACACCCTACTGTGAGAGTGAAATATTCAAAATTGCACGACAGAGAATGACTGTGTCAGCATAATTTTCTTGAACTAACGCAGGTTAGAAAGTGCTTATTGTGCCGAGTGGCTGATGTGCATCCAAGGATTAGATTCACTGATGCATTCATGTGCAAACTGAACTGCATTCGCTGCTGGACGAGCACAGTTTAATGGAGAAGTATTCGAAAACTGAAATTTTTGTTACGTATATATATATATACAAAGTGAAAAAGTGCTCCTCTAAAGGGGAAATTATTTGATTTATGTCTATAACATTTAAAAACCGTTAACAATCTTTATTATGTTTTTGCATGATATAAAATAATAGATACCTGAAATCTTATACATACTTATACATGTGTAAAAGAGAATCAAATCTAATTTATTTGAATGGTACCTGCAGTGTTGGATATTCATTCCACATTTTTTTAGATTTTAAGATTAGATCGGCAATTTTATTTTATCCAATTTTCAGTTATTTGTCCAACATTAGAATAATAAAAAAGGTTAATTTGGAGTTTCCCTTAATTCAAACAATAAAGTATATCTAAAACATGCATTTCTATAAGACTTAATCCAAAAGTTGCAGTTTTTTTCCAGTATAGTATTATTTTACAATTGCCATATGTTGTATAGATAATAAATTGTATCAGTAATCATTTTTTTTAATAATCAGCAATCTTTCAAATGAGCCAAATCCACAAACGCAGCTCTGCTGCTCATACCACAAATGCATGTTTCTCACTAATATAGTCATATATATATATATATACACAAATTTTGATGTGAAAACAAGATTTTTGTTGTTGTTGATATTAAGCCGAATGTTATTCTTGAAGTTCGTTTCCTAACACTGAGCGTTAGGTTATATATCTGATGTGTTTTGGTACTTCAGACTCTTAGAGTAATATAGAGAATAATGAATTAGTATTCACTTTATTTCCATTTGCTCCGGTCCATATTTAATTATTCACTTTCCTTGAATTAATGTTTCAGGTAAATTTGTCGTAGGTTTCAAGTGAAAATGCAAAACGTTTTGTGTGTCCGTTTCCACGACAACGGTGCTCAGAGTGACTGAAGATGCAACTTTTTGGGAACGTTCCGACTCGTTTTGCTGTGTAGAAACGCTGCTACTGCACACGTGCATAGCGGCTGTGGTAAATAGTATTTCTGCACATGCTCAGTAGCTGGACAATCAGAACAAAGTTTCCTCCGCCGTGTCATGACTCCCGGTCCATCTTCTCCTGGGACTTGGTAGTTTTTATAGTTGACAGTAAAGGTAATAACGATCCAACGTCTGTCCACTAGAATGTCCGTTTACTCCCGTCTACCATCTGTGTCTTGTTTTGTCGTCCATCTTGTTGTGTGCCGCCTCGACCACCAGGTCGTTAACCAGTTCTCAACTACCTGCTAAAAGAAAGGTAATATTAAATGCATGAATATATAGATTAACAAATACATTTTTTCATTCATTCATTCATTCATGCATCACAAAAACAACCAGCAGCACCAACTTGTGGCCCAACATGCTCACTGCATCATTTTCAACATCTTTGCTGTTTCCATGTAAACAGATATTATTTTTAAAACGTTGCCATGTAAACATGAAAGTTGAATCGCAGTGTAAACGGGTTCTAACTGTCATATTTTGATTAGATTGTTAATATGAGTGTTGGCCGGGCCCGAGGAGAGTTGAGGATTGGTCAGCGGGTCGAGACGTCCTGATGTTTGGTGTCACTTTGACCCGGGGAGTCTGAAACCCTCCACCTTGTTACGAAGAGTAAACTCTCGGTGACCCGAACCATCCGAGTACTACAAGTACCAAACCTCCCGATGACTTTTCACCCTGCGGGCACGGGAGGCGACGCAACAATACACTTAATTTGCTGTGCGAATACCTGTGTACCTGCACAGGTGTGTGTGTGTGTGTGTGTGTGTGTGTGTGTGTGTGTGTGTGTGTGTGTGTGTGTGTGTGTGTGTGTGTGTGTGTGTGTGTGTGTGTGTGTGTGTGTGTGTGTGTGTGTGTGTGTGTGTGCCGAGATACGGCCGGAGCCTAAACAGCGTGGCGCCAGCAGTCTGCCCTTCCCTTGAGAACGTAACGGCTGAGTGGCACTGGAAAGAGAGACCGGGGGGGGAAGGGGGGGGGGGGGGGGGGGGGTGCCACTGAGGGCAGCAGGTAAAGGTTTACAGGTGAGGACCAACCGCTTCGCCGACGCAGCAGCCTTGCTGGAAACAGAGCGGAGCCTCGCCGTGACTCAGCCTGACTAACGCTTTAAACAACACTTAACTCCGGTTAGTCAGCGGGAACACGCACGCCTCATTCTTGTACAAATAAAATCCCCTCACGAGGGGCTTTCCTGTCACTCCCCCTCCTCGGAGAACAAACACAAATCTTTGATCTCGCTGCAACGCCAACGTCCGGCACCTCGGCGTGGATCCACCGCATCGCCGCGTCTCTGCTCTCGAAAGCCCCGTCGGGTGCCACGCGATAATCCTGCTGTGGAGAAACGCCGTCTAAATTCTCATTTTTAATCTGTAGACGAGGGAAATGGATGTATGAAAATAGGGTGAACTCCAAAGCCCCCTGTGCTTACTCCGCAGCAGAAATGCATTTCTGCTGCGCTCGGCACAATCCTAATGCCAAAAACATTCAGCCGCAGTCCTGCCGGCCTCGCCCCGACCAAGCTGCACTCCGCTCCATCCGTTTTCAAACCTCTTTTCATGTCGTGTTTGAAAAACAAAGGAACCATAACTGTCTGGGTCCAGTGTGAAAGGAGGAGGGCGGAGGAGTGTCGAAGGAGCCAAAAATCACTGAAACCCAATCTGGTTATGGACCTCGCTTTGTTTTCATTGACTCGCAGCTGATTCTTAAACACTTCTTATGCACTAACTAGTTGGATAAATACGAAAATCTTGGAGGGAAAATATTTTCGCCCGATTGTATAAAAGGCCCCCAAGATGGGCGACCTCTCCAGGATTCACCGCAGGGGGGGAGGAGGGTACGGTTTCATCCCGCTTCTTCTGTGTCGGAGCTCCCAAAGTGAATTTTTATCAAGTCAGGAGAGGCCACAGAGCCTCGTGCTACACCCGTCAGTATCTCTCCTCCCGAAGTGAACCGATGGAGGATTCCAAGTCAAACCTTTGCTGTTTCAAACACACAGCCCGAACAAAAACAAAAGCTGCGCTGTTCAGACAGCTTTAATTCCCTTGACAGCCTTCCAGCCAGTCCCACTTAAGGTTATTACCGGCTATAAATATACCAGTTTCCAGGGCTAAAATGTCAACGCTGTTTGCCCTCGTTAAGACACATAATTACCTCATTTACATCTCGTTTCCTCCCCAAAATCGGAAGCCATTATGCGCCCCCGCACTCTCCTCCTCCTCCTCCTCCTCCTCCTTCACCCTCCCGGTGACGACGGTCACAGTCGTCATCCAATCAGCTCCTGAGCTGCGCGTCGCGAAGGAAAAGTGCTCCGGTGAGTCAGGATGTGGTGGACGGACCGCGGAAACGCTCGCGGGGGTCTGAGATGCTCAGACAGGAAGTGTGAAGGAAGGACTTCCTGGACAGAAAAGTCTCACGGGAGACTGAAGACAGATTAGGATGGTCGGTCGATGCTCAACGCCCCGTCTCCATGGAGACGGCGGAAACATTCAATGATTATAATACATTTTATTTCTAGTGTACTTGTAATTAAAAAAATCTCAAATGTGCTAAAACCACATTAAAAAGAAGAATTAACTGGTAAAGTAACTGGTAGTATGAACAATCAGAACAATGTTTCCTCGGTGCTGTCATGACTTTCAGTCCAGATTCTCCTGGACTTGGTAGTTTTATTTTGACAGTCATTGTCATATTAATCCAACTGTCCACTAGAATGTCCGTGTTCTCCCATTGGTAATGTTTAGAGGGAATTGTTCTCTGCGGCACGTGTGTGTGGTTCCAAAATAAAAACAAACAACAGCGCCAACTAGTGGTCCAACATGAAAACTACCTTTTTTTTAGCATTTCTGCTGTTTCCACACAAAAAAACCTAACAGAATGCTGCCGTGTAAAGGTTAAACTTTTTGGAAACGAAAATACAAAAACGATTTTTTACATGAAACATTGTCATGGACACAAAGTCGTACACAAAGTTTGTTTATCATAGTCGCGTCTTTCACTAGATTTCCGTGATATTTTAAAATGTATTTATTCATACTGACGCACAAGAATTTAGATTTCTCTCATCCAGGAAGCGTTATTTGATCATTTTTCGATGTTTCTACTGTTTCCGTGTGAACATCGTTTTCATCTTTGCAAAACTGTTCTGAAATGAGGAAACAAGAACAATGCGTTGATCTTTAAAGTCTAATTTCTCCCCATCATCTTCACTTTTGAGGATCTCTGCTGCTTGAAAATGACTGGAAGCAAAAGGAGGCAGTAGAACAAACGATTGACAGGTTCGTGAAATATTCTGTTGTTCTCTAAATAAACGACTGAGCAGCAGAAACTCAATAAAATACATTTTTCCTTGAATCTTCTCCTTTGGTGTTTGTTTGAGATTTCTCCGGGCCAACATCAACCAGTCTGCCGTTGTGGCTGTGACGCGTCTCCCACGATGCACTCCGTGATTTGTTGACGAGATTCTCTGGCGCGAAACCTTCGGAAAATGTGGCCGATTCTTCCCAAAAACACGGCGTTTGTTCCTGTTTGAGGGCTCCGTCCAGATGAAAGAACCCAAACAAATAACAAGTCAGACGGTGCGGTTGTGACATGTCTTCCACTTTCATGTAGAAAATGGAAAGTTCGTCCTCCCTCTGACCTCCGTTAACTCAAACGCTCGGTTGAAAGCTTCCGACTGACGCTCGCGTCGCATCTGAGGAGGCGGATTGAAAGCGCCAGCGGGCCGAGCGCCGCCGTCGCCGCACGTCTTCACGTCCACCGCATGGTGACGTGACGTGCAAAAGGTTTTGGGGGAATTCTCTCTGATTGCCACCAAAACACTCACTCTTCTGCTTGTTGGCCACATTGTGAAGGTCAAAACAAAAAGCAGGGCCACCGCTGTGTTTGTTAAACGTCGTCGGTTGACAATCTGGTGTAAATCTTCGGAAAAAGTCTTTGCCTCATTCCGACAGAAAATGTTTTGGTGCTTCCCTGAAATGTCCAGGCAGATGTTCACAGCACGTTTGAAGAGCCGAGAACAAAGGCAGCGGAGTTTCACCGCGGCTGCGACGCATCTTCCTTTGCGCACCACATGATTGCATGGTGGGATATTTTGGGACATTTTGCCCGATTTCCATCAAAACACTCACTTTTGTGCACATATGAGGTTATTTGGGGGATTCTGGGATTCTGGGATTCTGGGATTCCGTCTGGACAGACTGAAGCACAAACAGTGACCCGGTCTGCCACTGAAGTGATGACGTCTCTTTTGTTGTGATTATCTGGTGCCGAACTCCAACCAAATACGTCGTTTTGTACTTGAAGAGATGCTCGCAACACGTCTGTACAGACTGGGGATGTTACGATTCACTAAGATCACAAGTCGATTTTTTTCACAGTTTTTTATTTCAACAAAATAATTTTCCAGATAATCTGTGACTGAAATATTTTTAGTGTTTCTGTTGATTCCAACACAGTATTTTCTCGTCTTCTTGTTAATACTGTATCAAATTAAACTTATTTTTATTCCTGAGCAGTGATGCCGGTAAATCTCATATGACTTTTTTTCAGTAAGGAGTAATCTAACGTGTTACTATTTCTAAACCAGTAATCAGATTAAAGTTACTTATCCAAGTCACTGTGCGTTACTGTTGTAGCGTCCAACAAGACGAGTTTCTTCTCTGTAAAGCCGCTTCATGATTAAACAGAACCAGGCCGCCGCTTCATTCTCCTCCAAACAGACACACACAGAGACTCAGTTGACCCGCCCCCTTCTCCACTCTCAGCCAATCACAGACCAACTCCCTCTGACGGTGCGTTCAGGTGACACAAAAGAATCGGAACTAACAAGCATAATCAATAAACCTTGTCACTGCAACAATAACACAACTTCAGCGATATTCCACCATTTTAGTAATTTTCCTGAGTAAAAGATATATTGGCAGGAAGCCCCGCCCCTTTTTCAATCAGTCAATCGATCAATCAACGACTTTACTTGTCCCCGGAGGGTGCAATTATAAGGTAGTACTGAGCAGGCAGTGAAAATACATAAATAGACAAATATTGCAACTGGGAGAAACCTAAAACATGCAGGACATTGGCCCTCGAGGCCCGGAATTGGGGAACCCTGACGTAGGACGTAGAACACGTGGCGACGTGGGACTTTAATCAGGGAAGCAACACAAGCAACTGCCCAGCAAGCGACACACCTTCTGCTGTTTGACTTGCAATGCATTATTTTATCCCGCCGATTTAATTCGTTACACGTTGCTAGTGACTTTTTGTCCGTCTCATGATGTGTCGTAACGTCCCTAATGGAGACATAAACACAGACGTTCCACAACACGTGGTTCTCGTTCTCTACCCTGTGATTGGTTGATGCCACCGTCCTGAAGTGCAAAACCTCCAAAAAGGAGGAAGGTAAACAATAGATACGTCCACCGATGAATTTGTGAGCTGTTCCTCTTTGTGCGCCACATAACGGTGAGAACGTTTATGTAACTTTCAGTGATTTCCACAACAAAAAAAAAAAAAAAAGAACTCACATTTGGCAGTTTGAAACTTTTCTGGAGATGCTCGCAACAGATTTGCAGAAACTCAATCACACACCCAGTAATTGTGACATGTTTTCGGTTCTGCACCACGATATTAGTGCATGTAAACATCTGGGACCATGAGAGCCTTATTTAGAAAGGACTTTACTAAAGAGGCCAAAACAAAAACCAATAAATAACACAGCTCGCCATTTTGGTTGTGACGTGTCTTCCAGTCACATGATCGGCCGATGTGGTCATTTAAGGTTTGAAGAAAGTGACTTTGATACTGAATAGTGGGAAAAATGTTAATACTGTAAATCAAATTAGAGCAATCTGAATTTTCTCAGAGCCCCTGAGAACATGAGAAGTTGGTAACTCGACTTCGCCGTGAAACCAATTTCAGTTCACAGTTTGAATATCGTTCCCGGCCCTGCTACACTGGAGGTAAAGTTACAGATTTGTATTGCGAAGCCACAGACTGATACGAGCCGTCGTGACCCGGCAGCCACCCTCAGAACAAACGACACACGAACACACCACGGAGCGCCACATTTAAAAGAACGCCACAGACAAAACAACAGTATGTGGGGCATGCAGGATGAGATATGTGCAATAATCTGCAGAAATGATCAGAGGGACTTCATTCATCACATCGCCGACAGGTTCCAGCCTCGGTCCGTCCGCACATCAGTCGCCAGCATCGGCAGAGACGACAACAACAACAGCAGCTCTCTCCTCCACCGCCTTATCCCTCTCTCAAAGCTTCCCTCCCTTTGCCTCCTTTATTCTCTCCCTCCACTCCTTCATTCTGCCTCCTACAAACTATCTTTACCGGCTTACCGTTATATGGTGGGAGTCTGCCATATTGTGAGCCCGTGTGTGTTATAACAGTATTACAGCAGTTGTGTATGAAAACAGCAGATAAGGGAGCAGGATGATGAAATGTGTAGCAACAACACATGACCCAGCTTAAAGATCACTGATAAAAACAAACACGTTATATACTGTATCCACACACACATATGTAACGCGCGGAGCCAGCCACGAGAGCACACACACACACACACACACACACACACGTCTCTGAATACACGCGTACACACACAAGGTATACATGCGTTTCTGCGGATGAAAACACACAAGCGATGTGGTAAATGTTCCACATGTTCACAGTGGACAGGAAAGCAAATGTCGCCGCGGATTTCTGATTTTGGGTGTGTGTCCTCAGTGTGTGTGTGTGTGTGTGTGTGTGTGTGTGTGTGTGTGTGTGTGTGTGTGTGTGTGTGTGTGTGTGTGTGTGTGTGTGTGTGTGTGTGTGTGTGTGTGTGTGTGTGTGTGTGTGTGTGTGTGTAATGACTCACAGAGGCCAGTTCAGCATAGTAAATGAAATGGGTCTGATAAGATCAGTGAGACGGGCAGAGTGACTTGGGTTTATGTGGTGGGTGGGGGGGTGGCAGGAGGTGGGGGGGTGGGAGGGGGGCTTTAAACCAGGGGATCATGGGAAGAGACCTGGAGGTGTACATTCATTTTCACAGCTGCCTTAAGTCTTGACGCGAGATCGGCTGCAGAAATCTTCATTACAGCAGAGAAAGACGGTGTTTTATGCAGGTTCACGGGTCAAACGGTACGAGGAAACAGTTTTCATCACTTAAATGAACATAACGTTTCCCTCGTTCACCGTTTTACACACTTTCTCACCATCTCAATTTAAACTTCGATTCAACAATGTGAACACCTTCGGGCTTTATATTGGTAAAATTACAATTAATTGATTATTTGTAGGCCACGCTTTAAAACACCTTCGGTCGCAGAGCGCCATAGTCGTGTAAATATGTGCATGTGTATGAATTATGTGTCAAAAGTGTGAAATTGGCCAAAATGACCCAAATTCTTCCAGTTATGCTCCAAAAAATGTGATAATCTGCAAGTGGACTTCTATTAAAGATTGTCTACACACTGCTGAGCATCAATAGTTTTGCATATAAAACATGCAAAAATCAGTAATGAATGCTATCAGGCCTAAAGATTTGTTTTCTTTATTTCAGTTTTCATAAGAAACTATTTTCCCCATAACACTGGAAAAAAGTGGAAGTTTTACCAAAACATAATGGTTGTCTTCATGTTTGACATGTCTACATAATCCTGATATCTCTAATTGGAATGAATCTACAGTTTAAAAAAAGAAAGTTGGATTAGTTTAGTTTAGTCACCAGATTAACCAAGTTATTTAGATTAGTATATCGATGGTGGGAGGCCTTCAAAACTGCAATTATAAGCTGCATTTCCAAGGTATCAAAATTTATTTGTATTATGGATGGATGGATGGATGGATGGATGGATGGATGGATGGATGGATGGATGGATGGATGGATGGATGGATGGATGGATGATGGATGGTTCAGTATAGGAGATGGAAAGATGGATGGATTATCTGCAAAACTATTGGCTGCGCTCTGCTTTCCTGAACTATGGCAGGGTATATACAATGAATCCATTGTACCGATACTGTAGTAAGTATCGGTACTCTGTATTGGCAAGTAGCTCAAGGTTAATACTGGTACTTTAAAAAAAAGTAGTACTGATGCATCCCAACACTTTACAATCTGAGGAAATCATTTCCATTAAGTTCACGGGGACGTTTCATTGTTGGCGGTTCGGCCCGCGGGCCTCGTGTTTCAACTCCTGTTTTGTTTCACGGTTTATCAAACAGGTTTCTATTCCGTTTGGGGTTTTTTCTGTTCCTGCTGTCTTGTGAGGAATTTCAAAACCTGTACCCGAGTGAGATTAACACACACACACACAGACACACACCCACACACACACACACACACACCAATCAGAGGCTGGTGGTCCTCTATCTGATGGGCAGAAGGTCTCCAATGAATCCACACACACTCTGAGCCCTTTGGTCTGATAACGGCGGGTTCAGGGGGAAAAAAAGGCGAAGTTGAAGGACAGATATGTTTTTTTTTTTTCTTTTCTTTTCCGGATGGACAGGTTTGGCTTTGGCCACGCTTCACTACTCCGGGACACTCCAGTGATTGGCATGGAGGCCGGGTGGCCTCCTCCTGTGACAGATTATTCATATCACCTAGTTAGGTTTCATGAAGCAATTATATGTCTTCACACTCCGCCAGCTTTGGGAATGGCAGACTGCGGAAACACGGCGTGTACGAACCGCGATGGTGGGAACTGTCTGTCACCGAGGTTCAACTCCACACGGCTCCAGTCGAGCCGCTAAAGCCCGGCTGTCTTTCCGCCGAGGATGAAGTTCATGTTGTTCTGCAACAGGCCCCGCGTGATAGCATCTCCTCCTGTTGTTGAATGAGTGTGAAGAACAAAGTGATCCACGAAAGGTCACCGCGAGGTCACCGTGAGGTCACCGTGAGCAGTGACGACCAGATGAACAACCCGCAGGAGAACGTCTCAGACTTTAGGACGAAGTCGGACCCGGACGGTGACACGTTGCTCAGAGACGGATGATGAAGTGAAACACAGGAATACACAGTGGTAAGAGTCAGGTTCATACACACACACAAACACACACACACACACAAAAACACACACACACACACTTTGGGAGAAGTGGCGACGCCCAGCTATCAGTGATGACTTTCAGTTAGTTAAACCAACTCGGTGTAACATAATCTGTGAACTTTGCTTACAGTTCCTCAGAGCTGAGCTGCTTCCTGCTGTCTTCCCGACAAGCAAGCCGCCTCACAGACATATGAGAAGCATCGACGTTTGATCGTCGGCAGGACAGAACAAACAACGTCGCAAAACGTCTGTCACGTCTTCGACGTGAACAAATATCTCCTGTGTTTGTGATGCACAGGCGGAAAAAGCAGGGAGTTTTTAATCCTGAATTAACTGGTTCCTCCTACAGAGCCACTGTTAGCATTAGCATCATCCAAAACTGTTCCTGTTTCATTAAACTCTTACTGACAAGAGAAGAAGAACCTCATTAAAGCTGAAATGAGGCTGATAGCACGATGAAAAGTGTCCCACTGGACGTAGCAATAGCATTAGCATTAGCATTAGCTTCTAACCATCATGCCATAGATTACCATTAGGTTGTGTGTGTGTGTGTGTGTGTGTGTGTGTGTGTGTGTGTGTGTGTGTGTGTGTGTGTGTGTGTGTGATTCCAGGAAACGCATTGTAAGTTTAAAACGGGTGTTAAAGCAAATAATGGAAATGTTAATTTCTCCCATGGAGATTTCATACACAGACAAATTTTTCAATAATGTGTCACATTTCTTGTGAGATCATCGTGTTTAAACACACGTTAAGAGGCCGCGAGTGTGAAACTCTGAGTCTGAACGGTAACAGGCTCATTAGGGAAGCAGCTGGATGTTGAAACTTGTCTTTGTGTGTCGCGTCGGCCTTTGATTAACCAACAGCTGCAGCAGGAAAATCAGTGTGGCTTGACAGCTTCTGAAAACACACACACACACACACACACACACACACACACACACACACACACACACACACACACACACGCACTGCTGAAAGACATGGCCTTTGCAGCAGATACGGCACGTACACAAGCCACTTGGGGTAAAAAATAAACTACACACACACACACACACACGCACACACACACACACACACACACACACACACACACACACACACACACACACACACACACCCTAGAACACCTCTGTGTTTGACATCATGGGAAAAATGACAGGTAGCAAGTATTGTTTTTGGCAAGACACCTGCACAAACACTGATGTATAGGGAAGTGATCGGAGCTTTCTTTCTTCACCAAACACACACACACACACACGCACACGCACACACGCGCACACACACACACACACACACACACACACACACACACGGTGCACAGCCCTCAGTTCTCACACCATCGGCTGTGACCTGGTTAGCTTTAAGCCGGTGTTTGAGCCTGGCCCTTAGTTGAGGTTGGCTGCTCAGACAGGGCAATAGTTTGCACCCTCACACACACACACACACACACACACACACACACACACACACACACACACACACACACACACACACACACACACACACACCGCTGTGGCTAATTGAATGGCCGGGGCAGGAGGGGTCCGGGTCTTTATGCTCGTGGAGAAGAGCCATGAATATCTCTGTTTCATTTGGACTTTACACTCTGAGGATGTGGGAAAAGGTGAACGAGTGTGGGAATCGGCAGCCAGCAGAAGGAAATGTGGAAAATTAACCTTTTTATGTCCTTTAGAAATTATGCAGCTACGTACTTTACGTGGTACAAGTTACCTGCATGGTGCGTCATGCACTAATTTTACTGAACGGTAAGAGTTGACTATTTAAAAAGCACATTCCTCACTGGTTTCTGTGGATCAGGTATTAACCCCAAAAAGCTTAAAACAAAGTGGTTTTTCCCCTCGCAGAGCTGGACAAACTGACATTTTTCAGAATTTGAGTCTCTCACCGAGCCGTGATGACATGCAAAGGGAAGTGAGAAATGTCCAATTTAATGGGTTTTGTGTTGCGAGCCCGAGGCGATCCATAACTTCAAGAGGAAGAGAGACTTCCAGTAGGTGTACAGTACACATCTCGTCTTTTCATCACTTTCACACGTGTGTTTTTGTACACATACAGCGGCGGCGTCCCTTATCTGAGAGGCGTCTGTGAACCGAGGGAGGAAATGGAGTCTGGGAGGAGGAAAATGAAACCTCGGAGGTGAGAGGACGACGGCAGGAAGACGAAGCGTAGGAGGAATACAGGGTAGAATCTCACATCCAGCAGCAACGTGTTTATGCCTTTATTCACATTCCCCTCATTCAACTCAATCATCTGGTGAAAGATAAGAGATAAACCATTATTCTAAATACTGAAGTGTCAGAAATGTAAATATACTGTATGTTCGCTTGAGAACAAGTTGGAAGAGCTGAACTTTGATTCTTTTTTCCAACTAAAACTCCACCGGTGTGAACGTTAACACTTGTTGACCGTTACTAGTTAGTCAGCGGGAGGAAGATGCTCTAAGATCCTGGGAGCAACATGCGAAAGCAGCATCGGTTGTTCGTCTGACGCGCAGTCAATGGAGCGAACGCGCAGACTAAATATTCTGGAATACAAATGGAGTTTTCAGGACTCTGGCAGGGGCAGGGGGGAGTTTAAACACACAAACAGCCGGGAAGTGAGAGTCATTAGGAAGAGACGCCACCGTGGTCTGTTATCGTTCAATCGAACTTTATTTACACTGCACGTTTTACACAGAAGAAGAAAAAGAATCCCCATAAAGACTCAAAAATCTCATCACACACACACAGAAATACACTTATGCGCAAGAAAGCACTATCTAAATACTATTTAAAAAAAACTATAAATACTTTCTAAATAAAATGTTTAAATTAATGTAAAATGGATGATCTTAGATAAAAATAAATAGATGAATGAATGGATGGATGGATGGATGGATGGATGGATGGATGGATGGATGGATGGATGGATGGATGGATGGATGGATGGATGGATGGATGGATAATGAGGGATCATATCCATAAATAGTTAATTTCTAATTAAATATCTTCACATTCAACATGAAATTATTAAAAATTCATTACTTTCAGTTTTAGGTCAATTTTATTCATTATTAATTATGTAAATAAACACATAAAGAAATAGCTTGGTTTTCTTCATTGAATCAAACAAACCATTTTTATTCTTGTTTATTATGTAAAGCATAATTTTATGTTTAATTAATTGTTTTTATTTGGTTATTTGTGTTTTATATGCCCTGCAAATAAATAAAGAAATCTGGTAGGTAGGTAGATAGATAGATAGATAGATAGATAGATAGATAGATAGATAGATAGATAGATAGATAGATAGATAGATAGATAGATAGATAGATAGATAGATAGATAGATAGATAGATAGATAGATAGATAGATAGATAGATAGATAGACAGACAGACAGACAGACAGATAGATAGATAGATAGATGGAGGTTTTTGTAGCTGTAACTGTAGCAGCTTTCTGTTGTCATACAGAGACATCTAGTGGTCACAGGTGGTATGTACTGTATATTCTGAATATAAATCACATCCATATTAATTATATTAATCTCATTTTATTTTCACAGCTTGTGGAGACACAGCATGTGAATGTTCAGACTGTTTTGTCTTGTTTTGTCTGAATAAGGTTCCTTGCTCCCGTCCGACACGTCCAACATACACAAGAATATTCCTTCTAGACGAGACTCAGGCCTCATCCATGTTCTCCCAGCGTAATATTGGGAGCAGCACTTGCTTTTATAGTGCGTCAATTAAAGTGGTAAAGGCCCACTTCTGAGGGCTGTCCAACTGGGAACTTCCCACTCGGAAAGTGGTTAACTTAGAGAAGATGATTGGAAGTTTTTAATCAAAACCACTTTTATGTTTTTAAACCATGTGGAGACCAAATATGTAGAGAAGAAATGTTGAAAAATGGAAATAATCAATAATTGTGTGTATGATGGAGATCCACAGAGGGGTGAGACAGTTAGGGAGGGAGTGAGAGAGGGAGAGAGAGAGAGTGAGAGAACAAGTGGGAGGGTAGAAATCATGAATTTACCCCCCGGGGCTATTTAACATACTTTTCTGTTAGACCGCCTATGTGTGTGTGTGTGTGTGTGTGTGTGTGTGTGTGTGTGTGTGTGTGTGTGTGTGTGTGTGTGTGTGTGTGTGTG
This sequence comes from Lipophrys pholis, assembly GCF_963383615.2. Taxonomy (NCBI): domain Eukaryota; kingdom Metazoa; phylum Chordata; class Actinopteri; order Blenniiformes; family Blenniidae; genus Lipophrys; species Lipophrys pholis. The sequence continues at coordinate 4,869,603 of NC_137644.1, read as the reverse complement.
TGTGTGTGTGTGTGTGTGTGTGTGGAGGTAAACAAATATGATTTTCTGTCTAAAAGACGGAGTTATGTAGACATACACACAGACAGACACACACATGCATGTATTAAAGGAAATGCATGTCCTTGTACGTACACACACACACGCACGCACACACGCGCGCGCACACACACACACACACACACACACACACACACACACACACACACACACACACACACACACACACACACACACATGCTCACACACACTGGGAACAGAATTTTTCATAACACTCTAATATGGTTCATTTTCAGCTATCAAAACACACATGAAAAGAGTGTTAACGCTGTCAACAAGCAAGCATGGGATGTGGAACCGTCGTTTTCATTCTCAATATGTCAAGGTTGGGGTGTATTCCAACACCGAGTGAGGGAGAGAGAGAGAGAGAGAGAGAGAGAGAGAGAGAGAGAGAGGGTTAGAGGGGGAAGGAGTGTCGTTCTCCATCCTCTGCTCTCCAGAGAATCCCATCATGAAACGCCAAAGCACAAAGAGCTCAGAGCCTGCCACTGAAACCCAGGGACCTTTTATCCAAAACCAGGAGCATGTCTGGGGCAACAGCGCCACCTAGCACACCGCTGCTGGCACTGCACCGCCCCGTCCTGCACAGCCTGACCTCCTGTCTGCACAGTGTTCTTCAGAGAGGAGTCAAAACAGCTGCTAATAGACATTACTGCAATGATCAGAATGACACACACACACACACACACACACACACACACACACACACACACACACACACACACACACACACACACACACACACACACACACACACACACACACACACACACATTAACCTGTAAAGGAGGTAATCAAAGGCATAGACCACTTTCCTAACCCTTAATGGATTCCACCAACCTCGCTTCCAAGCGCGCGCACACACACACACACACACACACACACACACACACACACACACAGAAATCAAACTAATTACAATTTGTCCTTTCTCTTTTGTCCTTTTCACTGTGCTTCCTTTTAATTTCCACCAAGTACGCCTTTAAAAGAAGGGTGTGTGTGTGTGTGTGTGTGTGTGTGTGTGTGTGTGTGTGTGTGTGTGTGTGTGTGTGTGTGTGTGTGTGTGTGTGTGTGTGTGTGTGTGTGTGTGTGTGTAGTATTGGTGGTGGTGGTGGTAGTGGTGGTGGTGGGTGGGTGGGTGGGGGGGAGTGTGTACTGAGGGATTTTCCAAAGTGGCACAGTAAAATAACACACTGGAGTGTATATCGGCTTCCACTTTGCCTCATTTAAATAAGCGCCAACACTGATTTTCTAACAAAAATATGGTACTAGTATAATAACAATGAAATAAGACCCTGTGAAAACTCGCAGCCTGCAGCAAGTATTTAAACTATCATTTAAAAAGGGCTGATCTGTAATTCAGAGCGGATATGGTATCAGACGGCGTGCTTGTCATTCCCGGCTATAATCTCCACTACGCTGAGAAACACAGTGTCTGCTGGCAGCGCTGGAGAGAGGGAGGAAGAATGGGGAGGAAGAGGAGGAGGAGGAGGAGGAAGCAGCCAGGGTTTGACTGCACAATCCCACTTCTCGGGTTTGTGTGCTATCAGAGAGGAAATCTACACGACCAATAGGAACAAATCTGTGGTTTTGGTGGTACAGATGTGAAAATGTACTGATTTTATGGCTGAAACCGAAAATCCAAGGGGGTCAGGGGGCTGCCTTTTCCCGATCTGAGTTTATTCACTTTTTAGGAGCAAAAAAATGGTAAACTGATTCTAAATAATCAACTGAATTACTGAAAATAAAACCATTGATGTTCCAGCAGCTGCATATGAAGACTTGTCGTCTTCAGTTTGTTTTAAATGTGAGAATTATCACTTTGTATTAGTTTTCTGGCATTTTTTTTATATAACAAAATTTTACATTTCGTACAATTTCTTACTCTTTTTGCTCATTATTAACAACCACCATGTTGTCATTTACACATAAGTTCAGAAACACAGTTTCACAGTTCAGTTAAATGGACACAATGAGCAAAGTGTCACTTTAAGAAACTACGTCTGTATATCATTGTGGCGGTTCTACACACATTCATAACTCTTATTAATTCATCACAAAATAATTAGTATGTTTATCAAGGTGACCGCCGGGCTGTGGTAACCACAGATTTTGACTTTTATTTTTTACACACACGTAACTTTCCATAGTGCGTTTATGTTCCTGTCCAAGGATCATTTAAATTGATTGATTATCGACTAAAATTTGACTATAGACACAACAAGTTGCATCTGAGCATTTCGGACCATATTTGCGGGAATTTTTAGACAAATGTCTTTAAAGTTTTTAGGCAAATCAGGAAACGTTTGTGACTTTTGTCCTGTTAAACACTGTTTGGTCCAAGTAAACTGTCACTCTGTGCTTTGACAGACTGTTGCTATTGTGTTTCTTTTGAATATCCCTAAATAGTATTTTTAAGGGTTTTATCTTTGGTATTTTTTACAGTTTCTGAGTCTTTTACAGTTTTTGCTCCATGAAGCTCCAAAAGACAAAAAAGTTTCTCATTTGTTACACATATTTGAATTTTCAGAGAGTAAATTTGTCAGAAGAAATGGACAGAAGTTTCACCCATGCCGCTGCCGCCTCCTTTGCTCTCTCACTTGGACAAATAATAATTAAAGATTCAACGTTTGACAGAAAAAATTATTTGTATTTTTGGACAGTTTACAGCCTGAAAGACGATCAAATAACCATGTCAAAGGAAATAAGCACTAGATGAGGTCCTAAGAGGAAGTATAATTGCTGGATGCAGAGGCTCACACGCGCGCACGCGCACGCACACGCACACACACACACACACTCGCACAAGGACACATTGGGTTTTGGTTAGACGTGTGGTCTGGACAGGAAAGGGCCGGGGCCGCCACACTCAGCAGGACATGGACCTCGGGCCGCTCGCAGCTCACACCACACACACACACACCTACCCACACACACACACACACACACACACACACACACACACACACACACACACACACACACGCACACACAAGCAAGCACGTTGCCAGGGCATCCTCACCCACCTATCCTGTTGCAGTGGGGGGTCGGAACTGGCCAGACACACACATACACACACACACACACAGACACACACACACACACAGAGGCGGAAACTGGCAGCGACATGCTGTCCGGCAGCTCAGGCTGGGGCCCTGCGGCTGAGCTGAGCCATCTATCATACAGCCAGAAACACAGTAACCCAAGACATGAGTGGCAGAGGATCCCACACACACTCTTACACACACACACAAGCACACACACACACACACCAAAATGAAAAGGACATATGTAAGTATTCTCACAAACAAAACGCTCAGCCAGACAAAGCCGACGACACGCAGCTTCACGCTCCGCCGGCCCTCTATGAGCAGTGAATCTAATGAGACGATATGATCTGCTTCCACACACGTGAACGGCTTCTCACTGCGAGTTATCGCCGCCATCCCGCCTTCCACCGCACACTCTCCGTGTCCTCAGGTCTGTCAGTGATTATGACAACTACTGCTCGCACAAGATAACGAAGAAGAAGAAGAAAAAAAAAAACTAAACTCACAATCATCAGGGATTTCTGGTCATCAAGTGAACTTATTTTCTGCAACTTTGAATAAATTAGTGCCGAAGTTATTAGCTGTCACGCACCAAAATGACTTCAAGCTCTTTGCACAGCAACATGCTTCTAATCAGAGCCACGGATTATTATATAACCTATTATATAACGTGTCAATTTGTCTATTAAAGTCTTTATTGTCACATAGTCGGAGTTGAATGGACAGAAACATCCACAACGCTCAGTATTACTTTTCTCACTAAAATGTGTTTTTCCTCCCGTTTTTCTCCACGTTCCAGTCATTATTGAATTGTTGATGTAAATTATCATTTTGAAAATATCTTACATATATTACATTGTTGTTTAGAATTATTGTGTGATTTATTTAGATGAAAAGTATCAGTGTATTGAACACAGTAAACAATGAGTGCAGCAAACACAAATGCTTGGAAATATTTGTAAAACAAATGAATTAAACTATTGCCTCTAGTTGGAGAAAATGACAAGTTATTACCACTAAATAGACTCTTGTGCTGTTATTTCACGCTTTTTATTTACCTGTATTAATGTCCTTGTATTATTTCTCCTGTAGAACCCATTTGCCACATGTCATCGTGTCTCATCTGTGTCATATTTTTATTACCAAACTGGTTAATTATGATTTTTAAGGCTTCACTTATAATACTAAAAATAAGTCTAACAATGATTCATAAGCAGAAATCAGATCAACCTTCTTTCAAAATATAATTTACAGACATTATTTACTTTAAAAATGTAAATAGAAAGCACTCGTGCTAATTACATATTAAATTTATAGCATTAAAGACTCACTCCCCCCCCCATCTGCTCCAGAATGGTTTGGTCCATTTTCCTGCTTGTGGATCAGTGGAAGTGTGTCAGAGTGGATTTTATTTTATTTTATTGCAGTTTCCAAAAAATATAAAATAACAGAGATGCTTCTCAAATATTGAACACCCAGTATATTTTTGATTTACTACATTTAAAACAGTTTGTGGTTTTTTTCTAGTCATAGTTCAACACATAGAAACACAAACACCAGCAAATACCTTTCACTTTAAATGACCAAGATGAGGAAGAAGCTGATTATTTTTGCTTATTCTATAAATTCTATAGAATAATCTACAACGTGTGCAGCTTACAAACCAAAACACCCAAACAACAATAACCAACGACAAAAGAAATAGTTCTAAACAACATAACAATGAAATAATAAATGACATTCTCTTTCTCTCATCATCACTCTGAACTGTAACCCCCGGAAAAGAAATACATCGACACTGGACATTAATTTCTTATTAACACAGTCAAAGCTGCAGCAAAAATCATCGATTTGGCAGAAATGTGTTGATCTTCATTGTTATATTTTCACTATATTATTATTCAATCTGTTTCATACTTATACTACTGCAGATGAGTCCAATTTCCTTTGAGTGACAGTCAGATTTGATGATGTGAAACCGCCTCTACATAGATCATATGTGTGTTAACTGTACAATCATGATGCCAGCATGAGTTGGAAATAGGAATTGTATGTTGCTTTTGTTTATGTCCAGATATATAATCGTGTAGGATGGAAGGACCAAGCGATATAGAATCTGACTAAGAAGAATCTCATTAAAGAAAAAACATCTTTGCATCAGTTCGTATGACAATAAACAGACTTCAGCTTCAGTTCAGTTCTTTGGAAAATTAAGTAAAAATTAGAATTTCTTCTCAAAATGATGCTGCTGGTTGCAACTTTGAACTTTGGACGACGTATTTGAGTCACATTAAAGAAAAACATAGAAGATTTATTTAATGATTTTATGATTATAAGGTACAGCTACACCATTACAAGCAAATACTGTGATTTATTGGGGTCAATTACACTTGATTTGATGGGACAGAGTAAAGTTTTACTGACTCCACGGAGAATTCGACAGGATAAAAGCTGATGTTCATCTTTGACCGACACCCCGAACCTCCAACAACATAACTCCGCTGACTATTTGCATCCCACTTTCCCAGACAGGCACCTCCACCCATCAAACCTTCCCCCCTGAGTAAGTGCCTCACTTGGTTTGTAAAGCGGCCCTGTGAATGATACAGGCCGCCACTTCCCCTGTCTAAATCCCCCCCCCACCCCCCCACCCCCCCCCCCCCCCCCCCCCTCAGATTGATGGGAGGATGGCCCCTGGTTTGGACCCGGGGAGGAGAGTAAAGTGGTCAGTTTAAGGGCCTCTACTGTATTTTAAAGTCCGCTGTGTGTTAAGGAGACTGATGAGCAGGAGGCGGCCGTGACCCCTCCGGCTCGCTGCACTGAGGAAGATGAGAGGAAGAAGGGGGGAGAAGGGCGGGAATAAATCTGCGTGGCGGCGGGAATCGATCGCTTCTCCCTCCTTTACCCCGCGCTATCTCATCTGCAGGGCCGAGAGAGGCAGGAGCGCTTTAAACGATCCTGACCTTGTCCAACATAAATAGTCAGAAAAGTCCATGGAGCAGATAGCTTTGTGTAAGGCTGGGAGGAAGAGGAAGAGAAAAGAGGGGGGGGGGGGGGGGGGGGGGGGGCACTGAGATAAGGAGGAGGGGGGGATGGAGGAGGAGAGGAGGGGGAGATAATGTAGTGGCGTTACTACATCAGAGAGACTATGCCGTTCTCTCACACACACACACACACACACACACACACACACACACACACACACACACACACACACACACACACACACACACACACACACACACACACACACACACACACCTTCATCCCTCTTTTCTGTGATTACCTTATTGTAGGGATGGATGGATGGATGGATGGATGGATGGATGGATGGATGGATGGATGCTGAGTGAATGAGTGGATGGATGGATGGATGAATAGATGGATGGATGGATGGATGGATGGATGGATGGATGGATGGATGGATGGATGGATGGATGGATGGATGGATGGATGGATGATAGATGCTGTGTGAATGGATGCTGAGTGAATGAGTGGATGGATGTATGGATGAATAGATGGATGGATGGATGGATGGATGGATGGATGGATGGATGGATGGATGGATGGATGGATGGATGGATGGATGGATGGATGATAGATGCCGTGTGAATGGATGGATGGATGGATGGATGGATGGATGGATGGATGATAGATGCCGTGTGAATGGATGGATGGATGGATGGATGGATGGATGGATGGATGGATGGATGGATGGATGGATGGATGGATGGAGTTCCTCTGAAACACACCCCTCCTTCTTCTCCTGAGTGTCCCTGGCGGTGGAGCCGCCCGGGTGGAGGCAGACGTCTCGTCCTCCATTGTCACCTGCTCCTCTAATCATTTTCCTCCCGTCAGGCCACAATGGAGGAGGCCGATAACGAGGTGAAGCTAATACAGACCCCCGAACACAATGTTCAGATGTCTTCACTGGCTACACACACACACACACACACACACACACACACACACACACACACACACACACACACACACACACACACACACACACACACACACCTTTTCTTTCCCTCCACTCGCTCAGATGTTGGCGCCCTTTCATTACGGCTGTCACATTAACACGGTTACACACTTTTCTTCATAAAACAAAGTAATAGAAGCGGAAGAATAGAAACACACGAAGTTGTTCCTGCCGGGTGGAGGAGGGTTTCACTCCCGCTTTTAATTGGAGCAGCTCTAAAGCAGGGATCTCACTTTTACAGGGGGAATAATTTGGACGCAAGTAAAAAATGTTTCATTGCTTGAATTGTCAGTAAAAGTACTGCAGTACTTCCAAATCAACAGATTTTATTTAGAAACAGCTTCACACAATGGTGCGTTCCTCAAACAACAAATGAAATGCATAGAAAATACACTATTGGTCTTTTTGAAGAGCAATAAAAACCGTTAAAATTAGAACAGAACAGAACAGAACAGAACAGAACAGAATAGAATAGAATAGAATAGAATAGAATAGAACAGAATAGAAAAGAATAGAATAGAATAGAATAGAATAGAATAGAATAGAATAGAATAGAATAGAATAGAACAGAACAGAACAGAACAGAACAGAATAGAATAGAATAGAATAGAATAGAATAGAATAGAATAGAGAGAATAGAATAGAATAGAATAGAATAGAACAGAACAGAACAGAACAGAACAGAATAGAATAGAATAGAATAGAATAGAATAGAATAGAATAGAACAGAACAGAACAGAACAGAACAGAACAGAACAGAATAGAATAGAATAGAATAGAATAGAATAGAATAGAATAGAAATAATTATCAATACCAAAGTGTCCCTCCACACAGAATAAATAGAAATGCCAAAAGATTTGATAACTCAAATAGATTAAAAGCAGAGATGAAGTGAATTATACTGAAGTAGAATTAAACTTACATACTTGATTAAAAATACCCCATAATGACATTTAGTTACAGTAAAGTGATTTCACTGGTCATGATAATACTGTCCTCTAGAACAACATGGAGTCCCTCACCCTTCCTCAACCTTCCTCACCCTTCCTCACCCTTCCTCATCCTCATCAGAGATCACAAAGAGGAAACTGCTGTGAGGTTGTTGAAAGGATTTTTACCTTAATAGATGTCTCCCTCAACAATAAGATGCAAACTCCACACAGAGAAGCAGATGTTAAATGTGGGACGAAGACGCCGACCGACTGCGACAGTGTGAAACATCTTGTGTGAAGCTTGGATAGAAAATTGATGCTAAAAACATCACATGACAGTTTGAACGAACCGAAAATGACCTAAGATGAGTTTAACACCCCTGATGAAGACGAAGTCTATTATGACGTGCAGCATGTGCTTTTTGTCTCTTATCATCTATTAACAGAACTACGGGAACTCACCTGTGGGAACATACGTCCGCATATTTGGCTCTAATGTTCTGAAAGAAAGAAAATCAAATTTTTCTAGTAATATGTCTTTTTTTTTTTTAAGTGATTATCAACAGTGAACTAAACCTGTTTCATGAGAGCAGAGCGACATTTATTAGCAGGAACTACCAACAGAATGTCTTCTGGGATCCTCTCCCAGCGCTTCTTATTCAAAATGTAGGAAATATTCATAAGACGGTGAGATCATTGTCTAACTGAAGGAGATTTACCTCCATAGAAACATCTGCACCTTGAGGACATTCGACAGGACAGGCTCTGCGTGTTTCACTTGGTTCTGATTCTCACCACAGGAGCTTCGTGTTTCCTGCTTTTACTTTACAGGAGAAACGATTATTTTCATCGGTGGAAATTCTCTTTGTGAATAAGTTCCTAAATGTTCCCTGAACGGTTGATTCTGAGCCTTTATGTCACGCAGGACGACTGCCAGGCCTCGTTTTCTCACTGAAGCAGCAGATCCTGGAAAAAACACTCAAATCTAAACATCAACATTTTCCCAAGATGAGAAAAAAACCCTCCACCCCCGGCCCCGCCCTGCTCCCTCACCCCTCCTCACCCCTCCTCACCCCTCCTCACCCTCATCTGTGCCATGCAGGATGGAGGAGGATGTTGGGGGGGGTGGGGGTGGGGGGTGGGGTGGGCTGCTGCTGCTCTCTGACTGCGTTTATCAGAGTCTGGCATCGCTGTAATTTCAGTGTTCAGATGCAATCGCTCCCGACTCCCCTCAGGAGTAAACAATAACAAGCCCAAATACAATAGACAAACAAGGTCTGCAGGACATGTACACAGAGAGAGAGAGAGAGAGAGAGAGAGAGAGAGAGAGAGAGAGAGAGAGAGAGAGAGAGAGAGAGAGAGAGAGAGAGACTAATACATGCATACCACGAGGACCTTCTGCTTTCTATATTTAGAAGAAACTGTTGCCATGGATCGGCCCTCCTGAGTTCAGTTCGCATTAACAGAATAAATAAAAGCGTAAAATCGATTGAAAGACTCTGAATTCAGATCAGGTGGGAATAAATAATCTCAAACTACAGTCATCCAGGAATATGAAGTCTTTTTTTTTAGGGGGGGGGGGGGGGGGGGAGTATTCACCCTCAGAGGGTCACTTTTGAGCTTCAAGTAGGTGCAGAGACACTCTGGAGTAAAATAAGACACATTTGTTATCCAACAGCGCCATCTGGTGGACTTATATCACTACATCCCTCCAGAGATGAAGCTTCCCGACAGGCTGCAGACAGACTGTAGTATACAGTAGTAGTATTGTAACACCTGGGAATGTTCAGCCGAGGGATTCTACTGTTAATTCCATAGGAATGGAAGGATCCATGGAGGATCTCAAACGTGCAGTTTGATAAGTTCTTTGCATGTTTTATGTTTAAAGATGTTAGATCTGTATTCTTGCATTTATTTGAGGGAGAAAAATGTAAATGTTTAAGATTCATGTGTGATGTAGCAGGAGAATTCTAAACTCACAGGATGAGTGGGGTTAATGTGTGTGAAAGCATTTAAAGTGCTGGGAGACATTATTCAACACTATGAAGCTTCTTTCTCTTCACTTCCCACATCAGCTAAATTATTAGGTCGCAGGTGAAACTTCATTTTCCCAATCGGACCTGTTGATTCTGTGTTCGGGGCTGGAAGCAGTGACACCATCATCGTCACCCGGGATGTGAATCTCCCGTCTCTTCACGTGCCCATTGTGCCGTCTGGAGTGAAATCTGGTGAGTGTGGAGGTTTATTGTGGAGTGAGTTTGTCACTGGTGTGTTTTCCAGCTGGGGTCAGAACACCTCCCTGATAACAGTGAGGATGGATCCATGTTTTCATGCTTGTGATGAATTGTGACCCTCCAGCCTGAATGAGACTCCTCAGACGTTCTCTGGTGATCCTGTGTGGACTTCAGCTGCAGCTTCTGCTGCCATCGGCCTTCAGCTTCAGTGTACTCCGCTTCCAGAAGCCATCCATCGTCTCCAACCAGTCGATCCACTCTCTTCCGATACCGACGCATTTTGTCTCAGAACTGCTGCTCGCTGGAAATACCCCGTTTTCAGAACTTCAGACGGTTGTGGGTGAAAATCCCAGCGGATTGAATGTGAAGAGTCCGATAATCATTCTCATGCGGAACTCCAGCAGCTCATCTGGAAACGTGGAGTCGCTGCCACGTGATTGGCCGATCAGCTTTCATACATGTCGCTAATAAAAGTGGCTGGTCAGGTTTTCATCTGCTTGTTGGTGCGACGTTGCAGATTTATCAGTTTATTTATGAGTTTATTGTAAATTCTGAACAGAATCCATGACTGCAGGTTTTAAAATTGATCCTTAAGTGTTCTAATATAAAAGATGTGACGTTTATCATGAACCATAAAAAGCGCTAACGTTCGTCTCAGTACTTTATTGGGAGATACAGGAACCGATGAAGAGGAGGAAGGTTCTGAGTAGGAGGTTTATTTTCTCTGGATATTTTACAAATAGAAGCACAAACGTTCACTGGACTCGACGGCGGCGTGTCCGAAGTACTTTGAGGAGCTACAGGCAAACGACGATCTGGCCCATTTATCTGCAAAGAGAGAGAAACAACAGTGAGAAGACCCGAGGGCGGCTTTCAGACCCGGGGAGTTCTCCGCTAAGGCTAAAGGGCATCTGGTCTGTTAAGAGGGGAGAATCTGTGACACTCCTACAGAGGAAGCTCGTTAAACTTTCCCCGGAGGGATCGGCAGCGTTACCTCCCGTCTTTAAGACGAGCCTCAGGTCCTGAGTTCAGCACGGGGTCAGAGAGGAGAATTAGTCATGAAAGGATGTGACAGCTTTTAGAAATTAAAAAAAAGAAAGAGGTGCATAGCTAAGAGGGAATCTGTTGGGAGGAGGAGAAAGGTTTCCGAGGTCAGGAAGTTGGCAGAGTGAAGGAGGGCGGTAATGAAAAGGACGGACGGAGGCAGACAGCGGGAATAAGAGGAGACTTACAGAGCGGCGGCTCCGGAGATGATCTCGATGAGCTCCTTGGTGATGACGGCCTGGCGGGTACGGTTGAAGGTGAGCGTCAGCTTGTCAATCATCTCGGCTGGAGAGGAGGAGGAGGAGGGATGAGGGAGGAGGAGGAAGGATAACAACGTCAGAAGAGGAAATCACACCGACAGTAACATTCAAGTGATAAAACTGAAGTTTTATCTATCGTTCTAATCCAAAAGAAAGAAAAGGCTTCAGCTCAGAATGGCTGCGATGCGTTCAAGGACACATCAGATTATAGGTCCTTTCCACACACAGCTTATTTATGGAGCTGAAATGTTTGTGAAAAGAACATCTTCCCTAAAACCCTCCATCTCTTACAGGCGTTCTTGCTGGCGCTGTCCATGGCCGTCATCCTGGCGCTCTGCTCGCTGCAGGACGACTCCCTCAGGGCCAGGTACAGGATGTTGACCAGAGCAAACTCCTGGTAGTTCCTCAGCACGTCGGCGTCGATGTCATCGTAGATGCCCATGTTCTCTGAAAGGAGGGGGCCAGGAGGTGAGACACGAATCTGAACAACCCTGCTCCTTGTAAAACAAACGGCCGCTGTCTACCTGAGTTGGCCATGGTGTCATTGGAGAAGACCGGCTTCCGGTCCGTCTTGTAGGAGATGACAGACCTGCAGGAGGAGACGGCTCTCAGTTGGGCTCGCTTTGTGTTTCAAAGCTGCTGGAATGAAACATGGAGGCCTCGTACCTGAATCGGTTGAAGACCACGGCTCCCTGGTCGAACTCGTGGCCCGAGTTGAGCAGCTCGGTGGCGACGATGGAGGCGTCGCCGAAGCTCGGGGGCTTGCGGCCCAATTCCTTGAAGTTGAGGATGATGTGCTTTGAATGGGTTCTGGTGAGACGAAAGACCAAAACTAAACCGGAGCCAGTTTCAGACGGCGCCGAGGTTAAGGCTGGAAACCAGAGGAAAACTTTCCACTGAATGTCCAGGGAATGATGACTTTGTGTTATGAAACACTCTGGATTACATTTACACAAACCCACATGTACTTATTATTATTGGGGTTTTGATATTGATAGAATTCCGCTTCGTTTAACGACTTGAAAGTATTTAAACACAAATGAAAGAATCTTAATTTTGGATTATTTAAAAAGAAATTTCAGGATGTTCAGATCAAGTTGTTTAAAAGGTGGATAGAATTTAAAAGTTCCCTTTGGAAAGAAAACAAGATAGAAACTTTGCATTTGTGGTTTTACATTGGTCATTTTACTGGATTGAATGTCGCTCCTGAATTAAAATCACTTTAACAACATAAACTGAAACACTGAGAAAATTCCGGATGGACCAAAAAAAAAAAAAGGAGGCTTTTGCATTGAGTTAAAAGTATTTTCTTAATTCTATTATTAGCAGATATTAGCAGACTTGGATTTCTTCACACTGTGATTGACGTTAAAATACAAGTTAGAAAAACTCAAGTTTTTCATTTAGCTGCTTGTAGGAAACTAAAATAAATATTGCAAAGTGTATTAATTATTGTTATAACTTGTCTATTGCGGAACTTAAGCAGAACAGATGAATGGTCGTGTGTGTGTGTGTGTGTGTGTGTGTGTGTGTGTGTGTGTGTGTGTGTGTGTGTGTGTGTGTGTGTCAGACGAGATGAAACCCCTCCCACCTGTGCAGCAGACCCCTCAGCTTGTCTCCCACGTTGACCACCATCACCTCCTTGCCGGACTCGGTCAGGTTGGCGATCTCGTTCTTGATGGTCTTGGCCACGCCGGAGTGGATGGCGCCGCACAGCCCACGGTCGGAGGTCACGCCGATGAGCAGGTGCTTGGAGGCCTTGTCTTCGGGCGCTTTGATTTCAGCTTTCTCGTACAGAGCTGGACGAAGTGTCGCAGGTTAGTTTCATGTAATAAAAAGCTCAAAATCATTTTTTGTTCACCGTGACGGAGATGTTCGGACGCACCCAGAGCGCCGGTGCCGTAGATACGGGCCGGCTTCAGCTGCCGCTCAGCGCGGGCGTACTTGGCAGCAGCCACCATTTTCATGGATTTTGTGATTTTCTGGATGTTCTTGATGGACTTCAACCGAATGGTGACTGGAGGAAAAAACAAACACAGGGTTGTTAGAGGGTTTTTCGTAATTACACTGTTTACTCTTTTTTATTAAATTGTAATTTGATTTTATAGTTTTTGACACAGCTGAACAACAGTGGACGAAAATATAAAGTCCATTTAGATATAAATCATCTGTGAATGAAGAAATAACACCTCAAGTCATTTAGTGTTTCATTCGACAGCTTAGCTGGAATCGGTTTCTTAGTCATCAGTTTATTAAAACTTGATTTTATTAACAATAATACCATTTATAACCAATATGATCAAGTATCTACACGTGCTTAAGGTAAAATAATTAAGAGTTTTGAGCTTAATAAACTTATCTTATTGCTTTATTATCAGCTAATACAGGACTGATAATTATTCATTAATTTGTTTTTAACCATCATATTGTAAATGAGACAATGTCATTAACCTTGATGTGTCTTTGAAAAGCTATCACATAGATCTACTTAATATGCTTTTAAAATCCCTGACTGTATAATCTGGTTGTTCATTTTATTTATTTTAATCAAAAGATTTGCACGCATGCATTCATAAACAATTATAATCTGATTTGGTGCATGTGACTACAGCCCAGAAGTGGGTTTCTGTAGCTCCCTGCCGAGTCCTTGAGGAGAGAAGTGGAACATGATATTATTCACAGTTTGTGAATTTTGTTGGTGTTTTTTTAATTGTTCTGTGTTATTCTGCACAAGTGGTCTCAGTACTTACTGTCCTTCAGGGTAGCCATGTTCCTGACCTGCCCACTGTGAACACAGACAGTGCATGTGAGTTTTGGCTGCACGCAGAGCGTCACAGCATCACGAACACCGATCAGCACGAACTTTTATCCGCAAATCAAAGTTGAATGTTGATTTATTTCGCTGCTAAAGCTAACGTGCCGCAAGCTAGCGTCCGCTAACTTTGACACTTGGTGAGCTTTAACTGTATTCCTTTAACTGATACAAGCTATAGACATAACAGAACCACTTCTAAACAGACTCGTGTAAATAAAATGTGAAATATAACGGAGGTTTAATAAGCAGATGCCACGTTAGCATTAGCCGTTAGCACACCGCTGTCATTCATTACCGCGGCCTGCACGTCCTTGTACTCAATAACTGCAGATATTACACTGAAAACGCCAAGCGCAACTACCCAAAACATATCTATCAAGCACACAAACATTAGAATAAAGGTGAATGTTGTTCTGAAGGCGTTTGGAGGAGTTTAACTTTACCATTGTGGGGCGAAAACCAACGCGCTGGTCCGGGCGAACATGGTTACTCCAGTGAAGGTCAGACCCGCGGGACTGCGCATGCGCCAGATAAGGTCGAAATGGAGAGGCGGTGCCTTCAAAGACTAACACAAATATGGGAAATAGGATAACTACTCAGACTCGTCTCACGTTAACAATCAGAGCAGAAATTACGGGAGGCAAAAAAACGCAAAAACAAAAGTCAAAAATAGGTTTCATCTTGAATATATCATGTACCAACCCCGCACCACGAAAACCCAAAAATCTAAGCATAGCGTATGTTTGTTTTGTTTAGCGCAAACGTGATATGTTAAAATCCCCAGCTGATGCGGTATTCCTGAATGCACCACCTGACTATCGCGAGACTGCGACGTCGGCAACCGGAAACCCGGTTGTGTGGTTGCTGTTCGCGTTTTCCGACGTCTCTCTTGCCCTTTCTTTCTTAGTTTTACTGAGTTTTTCAAGTATTTTGTTGCTGTTTCAAAATGGGGAAAGCAGATTTTCTCTCCCCGAAGGCGATAAGCAACCGTATCAAAGCCAAAGGCCTGCAGAAGCTGCGGTGGTACTGTCAGATGTGTCAGAAACAGTGTCGAGACGAGGTGAGCTCGTCGCTCAATCGCAGTACTTTGTCATCTCTGTGGATCTTAAGCTCATATTTTTAATATATTCATTGACAGAACGGCTTCAAATGTCACTGCATGTCCGAGTCCCACCAGCGGCAGCTGCTGCTGGCCTCAGAAAACCCCATGAAGTTCATGGACTACTTCTCAGAGTGAGTTTAACACGTGTCTGTTGTTTACTTCTCATCGCTCACTTTTTCTTCTAAATATTTTGTTTTTCAAGTTTTATACAGCTTAACTTTATATAACGTTAATACGGTGTAACGTTGCTGCTTTGTGCCAAACAAAACAAACACATCGTTTCCTTCATCGGTTAGATATAAATCATTAATAAAGTTCGTCCAGATTCTCTCAAATGTCTGTTTAGTTGAACATGTTTTATCTTTTCTGGGTATAAACCAGGAATCTGCGACCATAAAGGTCCATTTTTTTGTGATTTTCCACCAATTTAACTTAACAAAAACACGTTTAACCTTTAGAAAGGATTCTGACACAACTTCTAGAGTTTCATGTCGACAATAGATTTAAAAACGCACCAAAAAAAGTTGAATTTATGAAGTTTCAGTAACAGTTTAGGATGGTAAACGTTTCATTACACGTTCAGATGTTCTTGTACTTCATTTTAGAGGTTTCATCCTCCTTTTCTGGCATTTTTCAGAAGAGTTTGACAGAATAGATTAGAAATACTTTATTAGTCTCAGAGGGAAATTTGAATATCAAATAAGACGCAATAAGAATTAAATAAGTAATACTAATATGTACTATTATAAGCTCATAATGGATGAAATTTATAAAACAAACACTATTTACATGAAGCAGTTCGAGTCTTTTGGCCACAGGAAGGAAGGAAGGAAGGACATTTTAAACATTTTATCTCTTTTCTAAACAGTTTTTCTTTTGTTTTCCACTTTCTGTTTTTCTCAGCGAGTTCAAGAGCGACTTCGTAGAGCTGCTGAGGAGACGCTTCGGTGAGTGACGTGACTCTGACGGTCGACCGAGTCCTTTGGGCCCCCCCCCCCCCCCCCCCCCCCCCCCCCCCCGTGTCTGACTCTCCTCTCGCCCCCGCAGGAACCAAGCGAGTCCACAACAACATCGTGTACAACGAGTACATCAGTGACCGGGAGCACGTCCACATGAACTCCACCCAGTGGGAGACGCTCACAGACTTCACCAAGTGGCTGGGCAGAGAGGGTGAGAGGACGCCCCGTCGTCTCTGTGACTCACTCTTTAGTCTTTAGTCAGCCGGGCGTCACGGTGTCTGGACGATTCTGGTTGTTTTGTGTCGTTTTGGAGTTGTTAATGCGTCTCTGTGGGACTTGTCCTGCTTTTCGATGTTGTTTATTGTGTCTTTGAGGCGTTTTCTTCTCTCTTTATGTTCATATAGTCGTCAGTTTATTATATTTGGAGCTGTTTTTTGACCTTTTAATGTTATTTTGGAAACATTTTCTGTCTCGTGGTGGTTTTGTTTTCTTGGTTTTGTGTGTTTATTCTCTACCTACTTGTTTAATACATTGTTGTTGTGCGTTTGGTTTATTTTGAATCCATCCAGTTTCTTTTTGATTATCTAATGTGTCTTTATTATTTGACTCTTTTGGGTCATTCTGCATCACTTTGTGTATTTTAATAATATTAACAAAAATTTATTCTGTTGCTTTGTAGACATTTTCGTCTTTTCCCTTATTGTTTTTTGTTTTGTGTGTTTTTGCGGTCGTTCTACACCAATTTCCTGTTTCTGTGTCTCTGGTAGATTTAAGTTGTTTTGAGGTTTTTGGAAAAGCTTTTTTAAAATTCTTGGGGGTTTTTTTTTGTGGACATTTTAATTTCTGATCTCTATGTGGTAGTTTGAGGTTGTTGGATGTGTCTTTCATGTATTTTTTTCTTTATTTAAGAACAACACAGCAACATTGAACATAAACATGATTACTCAGTATATTTATAGAGTAACTCTCAGTATCAGGATCCACGAACAAAACGCCGTCAGATAGACTGACTTTCTCACCGGAGATGTACATTTGGTGCTGAAGGGTTGAATGTCTCCATCAGGATTGTGCAAAGTTGACGAGACTCCCAAAGGCTGGTACATCCAGTACATCGACCGCGACCCCGAGACCATCCGGCGCCAGGAGGAGCAGGCGAGGAAGAAGAAGCAGGAGCTGGACGACGAGGAGCGCAGCGCCAAGTTCATCGAGGAGCAGGTCCGGCGAGGCCGCGGCGGCAAGGAGCCCGAGGTGAGCGCCCGGCACGCCGCCCGGCCCGGGAGACGCCGGGACGTTCTAACTCCTGCCTTTTTGTTTCTGTAGGAAACGCCAGTTTTCACCGAGCTCAAACGCGAGAGTGAGGAAGAAAAAGGTTTGTGTGTTTTTCTGTGGGTTTGGAGGAAAGAGGAAGAAACGATTATTTTTTCCCAGTTGTGATCGTGTCTGAAACCTCGATTTCAAGTGAAAACGCAAAACTCGCATTGAGGTCCATTTACACCACGACGACGAGCCAATGAAAACACAACTTTTTGAAAAACGCTCCGTCGTCGTGTCGTACCTAGTCGTTCTGCACATGCTCAGTAGATGGACGATTTTAAAAACGAAGACAGGAAAGTCTGTGTGAGCTGGACTGGCTCCACCCACACATGCCCATCTTGGGAAGAGGAGGAAGTACTTCCTCTCGTGGTGCCATGTGCCAGAGCAGAGCTGCCTAATTGTAGGAGGAGCAATCTGGATTGGCTAAACCCCCGATGACACTACATAGGGTTTGATATCTGATTGGCTGGTTGGAGCAACACACTTTCTAAAAACTGAAACAAGCCAGGGAGAGAGAGGACAGACTTTCTTCACTTCTGGGGCGTCAGTCCAGGTATGGGGACGATTAGTACTGCTGGAAAACATTTAGAAAGTCAATTTTGCATAATATGAACCTTTGAAGAGTTTCCATACTTCTAATCAGATTTAGATTTTTTATTGCTTCTTTTCATGTATTTCTCTGTAAAACACTGAAATGCCTCGTGTCTGAATGATGCTCTACATTAACTTCCCTTGAATCATTGTGTCTTAATCTTTATTTTTAATCCCTCTCACAGTCGTAATGCATTTGTGGGATGAGCAGCCGAGCTCATGATCTCCAGGTTATTGATGTAAAATCTGCCAATTTTCTAACATCTGCAGATCTTTTGCTCATCCCACAAATGCACGTTGCTGCAGTTTAAAAGGGCATCAACAGTTTGGTACGTCTTCACTTTCCCTTCTCTCTGCTGACGCCTTCGTTTTTTCCCTCAGTTGCCTTCAACCTGGGCGCCTCCTCCTCCCTGGCCGGCTGCTCCAGACCCAGGTACTGCGCTGTCCAGGCCCGCTGATCCTTCCGGGTTTGAGTCCTCCTCGCTCACCGGACGCTTTTCCTCCACAGCTCGGCCCTGGGAGCGAGCGCCCTGAAGGCGGCGCCCTCCTCCGGGAAGAGGAAAGACCCGTCGGACCCCCGAGGAGAGAAGAAGAGGAAGTCTGCGCTGGAGGAGATCATGGAGGTGTGTGTGTGTGTGTGTGTGTGTGTGTGTGTGTGTGTGTGTGTGTGTGTGTGTGTGTGTGTGTGTGTGTGTGTGTGTGTGTGTGTGTGTGTGTGCGTGCGTGCGTGCGTGCGTGCGTGCGTGCGTGCGTGCGTGCGTGTGCGTGTGCGTGTGCGTGCGTGCGTGCGTGCGTGCGTGCTTGTGTGTGTGTGTGTGTCCACTCGTGTTGTGACGGGGTCGGCGGTTTCAGATGGAGGAGAAGAAGAAGAAGAAGCAGTCGGCCAGGACGGATTACTGGCTGCAGCCCAACATCGTCGTCAAAGTCGTCACCAAGCGACTCGGAGAGAAGTACCACAAGAAGAAAGCCATCGTCATGGTAACCAGCATCTTCAGTCCTGGTTTCACTTAAAGACGTCCCACCTGTGCTGCTCACAGTCTTCTTCTTTCTTCTTCCCCCTCCTCCTCCTCGGTTGCAGGAGGTGCGGGACCATTACGGCGCCGTGGTGAAGATGATAGACTCCGGAGACAAACTGAAACTGGACCAGAACCACGTGGAGACGGTCATACCTGCACCAGGTACACCCAGACAGCTGCACTCCTCAGACAATCACCAGCAAGCTCAGAGTTCCTCAAGTGAACGGGACTTCTTCTTTCACGGGCGATTCGATTCCCGGGAGGCACACACACACACACACACACACACACACACACACACACACACACACACACACACACACACAGATCATCTGTGAGCCGTGCGCTTGTTGACCTGTGCAGGTAAACGGGTCGTGGTCCTGAACGGTCCGTACCGAGACACGGAGGCCGTGCTGGAGGGGATCCAGGAGAAGAAGTTCAGCGCTTCGCTGACGCTCGACTCGGTGAGTCTCTCCTCGAAACGCCGCCGACGAAAGGAGAAATCTCCTGTTTGACTGCGTTTCAGTTTTAGTCTCGAGACATTGGCAGACTTCTGATGCTGAAGGTGAGAAACCCTGAGCCGAGTTCTCTGGTTTCTGCTTTTAGTTTCACTGAAGACATTTTTACTTGCGAGTTTCAACCAGATTTTATTACTACAACAGTAATTATTTGTTTTGGTAATGAAATTGCGGCTCCGTGACGTGGACTGTTGTCTGTCTGTTTCCGATGTGTCTCTCCTCGTCCCCTCAGGGTCCACATAAAGGGAAACGTGTCGACGTCGCCTACGAGGATTTCTCCAAGCAGGCCTGAGCAGTCCGACTCGGGTCGAACCTTCAGGCGCGAGATTGTATTTTTTTAGCAGTGAGACTCTACTGTGTCAGAGTGAAGCCCCGCCCCTTTAAATCCACCTGTACATATCCCACAATGCACCTGCTGGATGATTCTTTACAAACAATGCGTTTTGATTCATTTCCCTCCTATTGTCAACATCACCAATGTACATTTTGTCCAAATAAATGTTCTCAAAAGTCAATTTTGATGTTTTGTGGAAAATCTTTAAAGTTATTAAAATAAAAATGATGTCGCTCCACTCAGTGCCAGTAAAGATTGCAACGATACGTGTCAATCAAAAATGGAAGTAAGACCTCCGAATGGTGGGAAAGGTAAATATTTAGTTTTTGACCAAAGATCCATTATACTCCTAATTTCTTTTATAAAACCAAAAACGATGGATTTTGGTCAACAATGATGGTGTGTCCCAGTGGGGGTCAATAAATACTCAATACATACTCGCCTGTGATCAATATTGGATAAATATAGAGTTAAAAGCCTTTTAAAAAGTGATTAAAATACAGTTTTGTATGTATGAAAGCTGTGGAAAAGTTTGAATGCTTAATGAAAATCATTTTATTTTGTAAAACAAACGTTAAATCAGTGACGGTTGTCTGAGGTCACGTGAGCAGTTTGCTTGTTGCTGATTGGATAAAAAGGTTCCTAGCGGTGAGCAGGTGAGTGTTTGACAAACCTGAGCAGGAGACAGACCAGGGGTGCATCCCAATAGTCCCTCCTATCTCCTTTACTCTCTACTTTCCTTTAACCCCCGGAAGTGTTTAAGTGGCGGTCATGATGAAGAACGTTGGAATTCTTGATAGGCTCAGGAAAGGAGGCTCAATGCTTCCTTTAGAACCTCCTTTAGTCTAGGAGACACTGATGCTTCCTTTAGAACCTCCTTTAGTCTAGGAGACACTGATGCTTCCTTTACCAAAGGAGGCCAGATCATGCTGCCCCACAATTCCTTGCAGCGACAACATTTAAAAGGACCTGCTAATCTGAGCATTCAGGGAAACGCCCAATGACTCAAAGCAGTGTATGTTCAGTTACTAAAGCAATAATAATCCTTGAACAACTTTAAATAATCTCAACTATGAGTGTTATGTGGACGAACACAGTAAAGTTTTTTCGCAGCCTATTCTCACTTTGGTTATTTACTCACCTGGAAGCCGTTTCACTTTACTTCCTCTTTTCCTTTTTACATTTAATCCCTGTGATATTTGAGATTATGTCAGCAGTTAGAGGCACAGGGGAAAGAGGTAGAAATCTGCTTTTTATAGTCCATATTCAGAAGTTTTTACTTTATGTCACTGGAAGTTGAGTCTGATTGTGAAAACAACGTGACCACCTTTCCCTAACTCCTTTAGGAAGCCTCCTAACACCTTTGCTTGACCCTGTGACGTCATCCACGGGGTGAAAGGAAACGTGGACAGGAAAGGAGAAATTATTCGGACGCAGCCCAGGTCTGGAGGAGCTGAGCAGCGAAGTGCAGGAAGCGGCTCCTGTTCATGGGATTGTTGGTGAAACGATCTGCTCAAAGACGCTTCAAACCTCACCACAGTTTGTCCTCTGGTCACCACCAGGTGGCGCGCTGAGCCCCCTGGAGGATCACAGTTCTTAGACACAGGGCGAAGCTCACGACCGCCTCCTGACGCACCACCTTACAGGCGAGGCTGTAGTAAGACCAGTAAGGGGGCAGCAAAAGGTAAAACAGAGCAAATGAAATGTCATTTAATAGTTTTCTTTATAAACATACAAAACAAAGGTTCCCAGTGAGTACAAGTTATATTAATTCACGTGTAGTTTCTTTGAGAAAAAAAAACATTACTCATAAAACGACTTTCCTTTCAGGGGTTTGGTACCATTTAGAGTTTTAAAATCTTTTACTCTAGTTCCTTCAAGTAGCAATAATTCTTTTTATTATTGACCATCTTGAGTTTAAAAGTTGTTTGATGTATTTCGTAAATGAAGTTCCATTTTGGTAAAACGATCTGTGTTACTTGAGTCGTAGTGCATTTCCCTTTCACCGCCACAGAAACTATTCTTCTGCAGGCTCTTCAGTCTCAATTCAAAAAATAATCTAATAATATAGAATAATAGTCCATGAAAATCCTCCAATCTACTCGGTAAAGGGCGCCGTTTTCCACAACTTTGCACAGCGAGACATTAAACGGCGTCGCGGCGCTCCACCTCCAGCAGAATTCATTAAAAACATCCTGGACAAATCTTCACTTGACAAAAACGAAACAAGGACAAACAGCAAAACAGTGAAATCAGAACAATCGGCCAAAAAATGGAATCCAGTGTGAATCATCGTACATTTCTTCTCCTCTGCCGCTCCTCACGTTTGGCGCCGCTTCATCAGGCGTGGCAAGATTTCATTTTAAAAAGGTTCATTACAAAACAAATCTTTGTTTGTTTGGTTCCGTCAGGTAAGACCTTCCAAATAGCGACGCAAGATTATGTTACGTTTCATTTCAATCGTCCTCCCGTTTCCTCGTCAGCATGAAAGCTGATTTTTCTTGAACTTTTATTTTCCTTCCATCCTCCCGACGCCACGAATCCTCTTATTCTTTTTTTAAGCACTGCCTCTGTTGTACATTAGATGGCAGTGTTGAGTACCGTCATTATCCGGTGACTCTTCCTCCTGACCTGATGCACCACCTTGTGGTACAAACTGGTACTGCAAGACTAAACGGAATGTTTTGTCTCATCCTGCCCATTATTGAATTTGTTTATATTTAACTTTTAAATATAATTTAACAGTTCAGATGAGACAGTATTTGCAGTGATTTTACGCTACAAGAAATCTAACCACGTCTAATAAAGTGCAAATGTCGAACAATACATTGTCGAATATAATCAGAAATAAATGCTGATTCATCATTTATCACAGATTAATTGTTTTGAATGTGCAGATGAGACAAACTGCCGTTTAGAAAAAGCAAAACCATCCTGAGTTTTTCTCTTCAGACGCGCTGCCGTCACCGAGCTGCAGTTTCCACGTCCGGCCTGCAGGGGGAGCTGTGGATCCAGAGGTTTCTCACTGCACCTCGTCGTCGTCGTCGTCGTCGTCGTCTTGGAACGCCGCCTCCTGCAGGACAAATAAAGCAGCTCAGGTTGATGGGAGGTTTTCACGACGCGTCCGACGGTCGGGAGGCAGAGTGTCACGTACGTATCCGCCCTGCTGCCGCGCCCACGGCAAGTAGAAGTCCTGCAGGTATCGAGCGCCGTGGTCCAGCAGGCGGCTCATCGGCAGCGTTTCCACGGCCGTCAGGCGGCTGGTGATCTGACGGCAACAAAGCAACACGATCAACCGCGGATCCAGACAACCAAGGACCTTTGACACTCGGCTCCTTTAAACCAGGAATTAAACGACTCGGGATTCCAACTAACAAGAGACTTTAATCGTTTCACTTCTTTCGATGTTTTTCTTCATCAGTTTTAATAAACTTTCTTAGTAAAGCTGTGAATTGTGTCTAAATGGTGAGAAAGAAAGAAAAAGTTGTATAATAATAATAAGATTAATTACATTTATTTCCATACTTGCAATGTTTTAAATGCTTCCGTTTTTCACATTTCAATATTTGAAGCTATTTTTGTGCATAAAATGCAACAAAAAAAACCTAAAGAATGTCACTTAAAGTGTAAAATATGTTCAGGTTTTAACTGAATTAAGTTTCTACTTTAATGTGAAATTTGAATAATTCTTGTGACTCAATTAAAATCTGTAAAAATATTAATGAAAAGTGTAAATCCAGAGAAAAAGTTCACAATAATCTCAATTCAACAGGTTTAAATTGTCTTTTACTAATTGTAGAATTAACTTTCAAAAGGATTAGATATAAAGATTGTAGATGTTTTCCGACAGGAAGCTGGACCTTTACCTCACAGGCGACGGCGATCTGAGTCTTGGGCGATGCCTGCGGCCCGGGAGCGTCGGGGTCGCGGCTCCGCAGGCCCATCCGGGTCAGGACGGCGTTCATCAGCGACCTGAAGAAGCCGTAGTTCCAGAAAAGCTCGGCGGCGATGTTGGCGTCTTTCAGCTCCTGAACGAGGCGATTCAAACTTTTACTTCGGGAAACTTTCCGGCTGTGGAGCGGAACGTCTGGGCCAACATTTACCTTCTCGTAGAGTCGGTCTCCAGACTCTCTGAGCAGCAGGCCGATCATCGCCTCCACCTCGCGGGAATGACTTCCTGTCACTGGAACACATGAAGAAGAGCAGGAGAACCGTATTATCTGGACGAGGAGACATTCGTCTTGCTTCCTCACTCAAATCCAGTCAATGGAGGTTTCGTCGTCATACAGTGACATCTGGTGGCCACACATGGTATTACAGTGTACTTTGATATATAAATCACTTTTGTAGGTGCAAATAAATAAAAAAAAATCTGAATTTCCATTTTGTTAAACCCTGAAGTTCCTCAGATTACATCTAATAGACGAGTTTCACCAAGTAAAATTTGGATTAAACAGGAAATCAGGATAAGAACACTCGTTATGTGTAAATGTTAGTGCTGGCAAAATTAATGCGTTAATTGCGGAGATTAATTTAAGAAAATTAACGCAATTAATTCAGTTTTGTTTACTTCAGAGTTTGTTTTTTTCTTCTTCTCCTTTCTCACGTGAGCAGCGGGTGCAGCCGCTCTGAGGCGCCCGGCTGCAGAGCAGCAACAAACCTCGTAATGGTGGTTGGACGGATGATTGGGCAACGTTTTAAAAAGTGAAACTTTGCCTGACGGCTCGTTGGGGAAAGTGAAAGTCGTTTGCAGACTTTGTAACTTGGTAATGTAATGACAGGTAATGTAACAGCAGGTTGCCATGTTGGCTGACCAGTCGCCACCAAACTGCTAAAGCTGGAGGAAAGACTGGAAACTTGTAAAGTAGTAGGTAAATCTGCTTCCTCTCTCGTGTGTGTGTGTGTGTGTGTGTGTGTGTGTGTGTGTGTGTGTGTGTGTGTGTGTGTGTGTGTGTGTGTGTATTAGTGGATTTCACTGTATATTATTGCAACTTTGTTCTATAAATATTCTAAGTGTTGGACCTGCACTCTAACATACATACATACATATATATATTATCTCTGTTTGTGGTTATTTAAATTTTTGCTCAAATTGCAGAGAAACCGGGTTCACCCAAAAGTTAAAACCAAGTATTTGAATATACTTGTATACAAATATACTTATACATGTGTTGAGTCTGCATTAATTCCATGATTTTCCATAAATTATCGATTACAAGCTTCATTCTTAAGTTGGAAAAAAATAATAATAATTGCAATTAACTCCAGAGAATTGTGTTTTTTAATGACATCACTCGTGAAGGTAGAGTCGTGACGGTCTCGTTCTGCCTCCAGAATAATGACGAGCCGCTCGAGAAACCGCAGCCGTGAAGTCGAACGCGTTGAGAAAAGGAGCCTCACCTTCCGGAGGAGCGTCCGCCTCGATGTCGGGAGGAACCAACGGGACGTCGTCGGCGAGCGCCATCAGTCTTCTCGCCACCACCGCCAGCGGGTCGTCGTCTTCAGCCTCGTCTGGAAAAGATGCAGAGAGAGAGAAGAATTCATCTCTCGGAGGGTCAGTGAACGCATCACGATGCGTTCAGGAGCTTTAGGCACTTTGAGATTTATGAATGTAAAGTGTAATACAAATAAAAATCCAGTATTATTCTGATTATTAATCTCAGAATACATTTTACTTCACTGCAGTAAAAACATCACAATGGAGCATTTTTACCTCTTTTCATGTTACTGAGTATTTAAACCTGATTTTATTCATACTTGAGTAAAATCTGATATTCAAAACCTGTTGATTTGCAGGTTTTCTGATATTTATACTAGTTATTTTATATACTTTCTCAAATAAAATGTGCCTCAGACATATTTAAATTGTACAGAAAATAAATCCAATACCACCTATTGCCAACGTAGAAAAAAGACAAACTGTAATTCATCCCGAGTATATATATATATATATATAAATAAAAAACAGTAAATGTACTTTTTCTCTTCTGATTATGAAATATCCTATTTTCTATCATATTAACTTTCTGATTTACTTTTCTTCATAATCTGTAGTTTTATTTAAGTGTCCATTGTTCTGATAAAGACTAAAATAAGTTCCAGGTCAGATTGTGTGACGATGAACAATCTGCAGGTTTCAGTTCAGAAGAAGAAGAAACAAGTTTTACTTTCACATCAAACTGAAGTAACGCCCGTTTTGAGCAGCAGAGAACATCAGATCTGTGATCTGAACTCAAAACGTTTTAAATTCATTAGTTCACATGAACGTTTAAGAAATCTTCATTTCCCTTCAACCGTCTTCACTGCAGCCGTTTCCTCATTTTCTTACTTTGACTCACATTAAATCGCTTCTTTTTGAAATTTTTAACTTGGAAACGTTTTGATTCTAATGTTGTGCAGCACAAGTATTAATGTTTAAAGTTAATCTGGTTACTAAGCTGACAGTTTTTATCCTTCAGGATTAATAAAGCATCAATCCACTTGATGTTTTATGATTAAAGCTTTTCTCTAAACAAGTATTTTATCACGACATAAAGTTAAAAACAGAAGTAATAATTCCATCGGTTGTTTTGGAGCAGTGGTTTGCTCTGCAGGGTCGCGGGTTTGATTCTGCAGTTTGCATGTTCCCCCTGGACGCTCAGGGTTTTGTCTTCGGTCTGAAAACTAAACTAGAATCAAACAACGTAAAGAAACGCGACGTGTTTCAGTACCTGGTTGTTGTTGATGTTGTTGCTGTTCGGGAGCTTCAGGATGTAAAGGTCGGTCGTTAACCAGGAGTCTATTCTCCACCATCGGCTGCGGCTCTTCGCTTTCTTCAGTTTGAGGTTTGACACATTTAAAGATTCTCAGCAGTGGTTTCAATCCCTTCTTCTTCTTCTTCCTCATCGTCCTCTTCTCCTCTGTGTCGGTCTTCGCCGGCGGGGACCCGTTGGCGCCGCCGCCCGGCGTGGGGTCGTCCTTGCAGGGCGGCTTGGGCGCTTTAGCGGGGCGGCGCCTCTTCGCGTACGCCATCATGAGTCGTAGCTCCACCGAATCCTCCATGCTTCCAGCGTCCGGAGATTCCGGGTCCGTGGGTCCGGCGAGGCCGGCGCCGTGGCCGGACAGGACGTCGTGGATCTCCACGTGTCCGTTCGCCATCGTTCCCTGTGCACCAAGACGCCACGGTGCTCAGATCAAACACCAGTACTCAGCAGACGGAGGAGTTCAGTACGAGTTACGACAAACATTCATTTGACATGGAACGTTTACTGACTTTTTAAAAACTTGATTATATTGAATTTTTACATCTTCAACAGTTTCATCATTGTTGGTTTTATTACATAAAAGAAATTCTTTTAATTTTCAAAAATTAAATTAAAACTCACATATAATTTTAAATTCATTGCAGACACATTAAACTGTTTTCATAATTTCTATAACTTTTACTCTTCATAAGCCTCGATGATGAATATTTAGAATTCAGTAAACAATTTTAGTTTTAATCCTACAAATGTAGAAAGAACTAACGAACTACTAACTTTTAAATTACATACATTTTTGGGTGATTTGTCTGCTGGTTAATAAATCTCCAGATCAGGTTGAAACATTAACAAAACCCCAATTAAACAAACATTTTAGACTTAAATGAAACTTTAGTGCTATTAAAAAGTTTTAAATGCAGCTGTGTTAAGCTTAGTGTCTTCTTTTTAATTATCCTCAAATGTTGTTTTTTTTTTAGTAAAGTTTAAATGTTTTAAAGTTCCGATTGAACTACCAAGTCACAAAGTTATTTCAATAATATATCGACTAAAAAACCAACTTCTTTGCTATAAATAGCTTTTAAAAATTACAGTTCTGGGAATTCTGAAACTTTAAAACAATAAACTTCTCACAGCTTCAGTTTTCTAAGACTGAAGTGTTGAATTAAAAGGTTTTTAAAACAGATTTTAGTCTCAATGTGACAATGAAAGTTGAATCAACTAAGTCAAACTTATTCTAAACTTAAACTGTTGTGCTATAAACACTTATAAAAGAGTTAAACTGCAGCTGTGTGAAGTTTAGGGAAGTTGAATTGTAGATTTTTAAAGCAGATTTTAGCTCGATTTAAAACCAACTTTAGAAAAACAGTTAAACTGCAGCAGTGAGAGATAACTAGTCGATTTTAATCGAAAGTTTCGTTTACATTCGACAAATAAATACTCAAAATACTAACTTTTTAAAGCTCGTTTTAATGAGTCAATGAAACTTTATTCTCCCGCAGTGACACGCTCACTTCCGTAATACAAATCGACTTAAAAACAAACTTCTGTGCTTTAAAAAGTTAGAAACTTCCCTTAAAGTCTTTTTAAGCAGATTTAGTTTAAACGTTCTGACGCGAGCCACAAACACTTCCTGACAAACGTCACGAGCTGAATCAGAAATAAATTTAAAGACAGAAACAGAAATACTTACAGTTCAAGTTGTGGGAAAAAGTCGTTAAATGAAGATTTAAATCAAATAAAATTAAAATTAAAATAAAAACTCGACGTTCTCTCGGAAAGTTTTCCGCGTTTGAGGAGAAGACGCAGCGGCACTGCCTTAAATACCCTGCTGACGTCATCACGTCGAAGTCTGACGCAAGACGCACAGAAACGCTGAATTTATTCATTCATTTAAAACGATAATAATTTGAACACAAAATGAAAAAACAAACGAGAGAAAAACACTTTATTCTTCCTTACTTAAATAAATAAAAATAATTATAGGTACTTTCATCCATAAAAAGTCAACAAACACTCCAGAGTCTGCTGTCGTCGAAGCTTCCAGAGTGAACAAGCTGTGGTTTAAAAATAGAGAAGGAAACTGAAACCTGGTTTTGTTTGGACTGAAGCCTTAAAAATAATCCTAATAATGGGGAACTATGAAGGAAAACATGAGTAAGTTCATGAAGTTCAGCTATGAGTACCAAACAAGGCTCAAGTATAAATGTATTGTTTCTTCACTGATTAAAAAAAAAACCAAACTTCTCTTTTTTTACACTAGTTTGTGGATTTTAAGAAGACAAACGTTGACACTCTTTACGAGAAGTGACGTCTTCTTCCAAGAAATCAGTTATGAAGTGGATGGAGGGTTTTTGATTCACAGCAGTTCTGTGACTCAGCATTTTTCTTTTACTAAATCTGAACGTAGCCGAGGTAAATATTGACAGGGGCTGAAAGGACGAGGGGCAGGAAGCTGACAAGCTTTTCAAACACTTTCTGAGTTGCATCCTTTAAGGACTCACAAGCAGAAATAAATAAATGGAAAAGATGTGACTGAAGATAAAACAGAAGGTTTAACAGAAGGAGAAAAATGAAAAACTGTAAAGTAAAACTGTTATAGTCGACATTGTTAGTAAACAGAAGAAGAAAAACAACTATTTCCCTTCGCAATTCACTGAATAGCTTTCGTAGAGGTCATTGAACTTGATATAAATTACAACTTCCCTTTTTAATTGGGATTCCTCCAGATGGCAGCTTGTTGGAGCTGTGGAACCTTTTCTCATGTATGATCTGCTTAAAAATGCGGTAAAAAGGAACAGTGGTGGACACGCTTGTTCTCACTGACATACGAAATCCAAAGGGAAAGAGGTTCGGACCCGATCCAGTGTGTGAATCTGAACATTTCCAATAGTATCCTCAAACTTGTGTGGCACAAAGTGAAGGGAAACATTTCTATATCGCTTTTTTTTTAATTGTTTTTTATGATTATATAGCTGCACTAAAACGTCCTCAAACGCTCCAAACGTATGAAAAAGTGTGTAAACTTTCCCCTGGAAGCTGGAATGCCCTGTGGACATTTAACTGCACTCCAACACAAAGTGTGTTTGCGTGAAGAGGAAACTCCCGCCGTGACTCAGTTTGACTTCACAGCCGCCGGAGGAATCTCTGCCAATGGCAACGCCAGACGTCTGTCTGCACGCCGTCATGTGGGCGGAAGTTCAAACCCTCTTTAGGTCAAAGGGCACATTACGTTGTGTGTTGAACGAGCCTCTTCCCTGCAGCAGGTTTCTCAAGGTTTATGAGTCAAAGTGTGACAGGAAGTTTCACAGTAACGTGTGGCTGCTTGTCGCACTGCTCTGAAATATTTGCATGATTAAGTTACAGACAAAAACTTCACAACCACTAGAAATAGAAATGATTCACATGAGAAAAACTACCAGCTCTTAAAGTTCTTAAAAGTGCTTTTAAAAGGCATTTTTCTAAACTTAAAGGCCAAAGCTTTAATGATCAGTGTTTTATAAAGCTTTTATTTTCTAAACCAAACCAGAAATAGATTCACTTCACGACTAAACATAATAATAAAGTTGTGTAAACTAATTGAAAGAGATGTTTTCAGCATTGTGTGTTTTTGTTGTGTCTTATATTTAAAATTCGACTTTCTTGTGAATATTTTTGAATAATTTCAGGAAGTGGAACTCCTCAGCACGTAATAGAAATTTGGCAAAAGTTTCAACTTTGACTTAAATTCCAAAAAAGCAAATAATTCAAGAGTAAAACTAGGATTAGTTTCATTAAAACAAACATTTTATCAGTGAATTTGTTGTAGTTGTGATTGAGATGCATTCTAATGATCACATAAGGTTCAGAATCAGTGGCAGTCGACTATATTTGGGGACTTTCTGGCTTTTTCAAATTAAAATGTAGCTTTATTAGCGGGAAAAGTTGTGGTTATTGAATATTGAAATGGTACAAAAGAATTGTCCTTGGTTTCATGTGTGTACTCTAGTACTTTTCTTCAGTTCTTATGTTTGTGTACTTACCAAATAGACTTCTTGATATAATTCTTAAATCTTAACATTTGCCGGCGACAGTCGGTCGGTTGACGTTTCTTTAAGTCGAAACTAAAACCAAATTCGCCTCTTTTGCGTCTAAACGTTTACGAACGGCTTCAGCGGCGACTGCAGGAACGATCCTGAGCACCAAATAAAAGAGAGGAGACAAAACAACAGCGTCACATCGTCTTTTAACAAAACAAACTTCAAGTAATCCCATCTTCATCATCATCATCATCATCATCATCATCATCATCATGATCATCAGCAGAGAAATAAAAGAAAATACAAAAAGCGACAAATAAAAATAAACATCCAACACTTGCCCGAAACTCTGGAAGAAACTCAAGTGTAAATCATTTCAAACTATAATAATTTAATAGTTTAAACAACAATAATGCCTTTTTTTTATTTTTTTATGTCTTTACCAGAAAATAATCCCGAAGAGGTAAGAAACGGCCATGCAGTGTGTGTGTGTGTGTGTGTGTGTGTGTGTGTGTGTGTGTGTGTGTGTGTGTACACAATGTAATCCCCGTTCACACAGTCTCCCCCCGCTGCTCTCTCCCCCTCCCTCCACGTCGACGTGGAGCCATGGCAGAATCCCGCGGCACCAGAAACCCCTCAGGAGAAACGACTTAAAGCAAAATCAGACTCGTGACTCGGTTTCACTGTTGTGTGACGAATAAAAGACTCGACTTGATTCAGACAAGAAACCAGGAAAAGTTTGGATTAAACGCCGTTAGAAAAGTGAGACTGTTGGAATGAAGTGGGCCGCTGATTTGCAAGTATTTCTTGACGAAGTCACCAAATTTACATTTCTTCCTTTTTCCCTCAAACTAATAATTGTGAATTGTTCAAAAAAAAAATAATAAATCAGATTATACATGTTTGGACGCCTCCAGCAGAATAATCTTTTCTCTCCAGTCGGTTCTCCTGACTCGTGACTTTAACTTTAAAATATGATCAACTTAAAAAGTTCAATAAGGGTCTTTTTGTTTCAAACGATACCACAGGAAGCAGAACTTTGTTCTCACTGGACAAAGTTTCAGACAAAGCAGTAAGACGTTTGTCTCATTTGGAGACTTTTTAAGGTAGAAACAGTGAAATCTGACTTTGATCTGAACGTGTTTTATGTCGATTTCAAACCTTTAAAATACTGCATTTACTTCAATTCAATGAATGCCCCGGAAAGAGTTCACACACACACACACACACACACACACACACACACACACACACACACACACACACACACACACACACACACACACACACACACACACACACACACACGTTTCATGCTTCGTCTTGCAAATTTACCCACAAAAGTTTTCAATGACTGTAAAATATCTCTACAAAATAAAACAAACAGGGGAGCAGTTTTCTTCACATGGTCTTATTGGTTAATCTGGTTAACTTCCTCTCCAGCGTGGAGGAAACACCCCTCTGAACTGTAAAACGTATGATGGGTCTGTTAGTCGCTATGGTTTGTTTTGGAGTTCCTGAAACTTGTGAACACTTTCAAATCTATTACAATAGAAACTGTCGAGAAATCCAGAAAATAAAAACATCCATAAAAATGACATTCGCGTGGTGTTTTTAACTAAATATGGAGCAAATTGTTGAACTTTTGAATGAATTAGAAAGTCTTCCGTTGTTTTTTTTTAAAGCACGTTTCCAATAACCGAATCCACCAAATGTAAAATAAACGAGTGAAATCGCTCGTGGTGTAACACCGGATCATTAAAGCTGTAAACGTCTGTGATTTCTCAGTTTAGTTTGCTGCCCCCTGCAATGCCTCCAGCACCTCCAAGCGCTTTATAAAACGGCTCTCGTTTAACAGCTTATATCAAAAAAACAAACGGCGGCGTCAGTGCGTCAACGTTCCTGCGCCGCAAAGAAAAGAGACTCAGAACAACAAGACAATCATAAACCTCAAGCAGCGCTGAAGTAAAACTGCACATTCGATACTCCCCGGTGCAAAACGAGTCGACGAGGATGGAGACATTAATGTAATGTAAAGCATTCATAGAGAAACGCAAAATAAACAAGACGTCGTCTTTTCATATTGCATCGAATATGGCTCAGATTCTTCTCTCTTTATCAAGGAATGCTGCAAACACACACACACACACACACACACACGCACACACACACGCACGCACACACACACTCTACATGAAGCCTTGTCGCACGCAGACACCCACGCAGTAAATATTTGACTGAAAGAAACAGATTTTTACAAACGGACTTGATCTTTCTCTGCTGCCGGGACTCGGCTGAACGTCTTGGTCGGTTTGTTCTGGTCCCGTCTCACCGTTCAGTCAAGTTTCAGTCTTTTCCCCACAGATTTCAAATATTCGGGTCAGCTGTGGGGGCCAATCGGCTTTCACACATTATGAGAAGAAAAAAAAATAAATAAAAAAAAAAACACATTTCAATTGTAAAAACTCAAATTGATTAAAAAATCTGATATTTTTTTATTCAGTTTTCTGGATTAACCATCTGAGATATCAGGGTTTTTTTGGAAAATGATTCCAGATTGAGTGTAAAAAGTGACTTTAAGACTAAAAATTCAGTTTCTAACGTCTGATTACCAGGATTCATGGAAACAGGTATTTTTTTGTGTGTAACAGGAAGTTCCTAAAGGAAATAAAAGAAGTTTGACCTGGAAAGTTGGTGTGTGAGTGTCGTGGCCGTTTCAACGGTTTTGCGCATAAACGAGGACGTGGGAACCAAAGGAAGCCGTTCATGTGTGGAAGTTTGAAGTGGTGGACGTTGTGTGACACTACGACAGTGTAATGTCTTTGGCACGCAGGTTTTCGGGGATAAACACAAAGTTAAACCTCTGACATGTTTATATTTCAAAGCTTCACGTTAAACACAGAATCCCTCCTCAGATAAACGACATGTGAATCTGATGTTTTCGTGGCGGCGGCGGCTCACTTGCGTCCCGAAACCGCTCCGAGTCCTCCGATCAGTCGATCAGCACAACCAATAAATAGAATATGAATAAATAAATACAAATAAATATTTGACCGGTGAGTCTGCCGTGCGGTGCTGCTGCGGCTGGAGGCGGAGCCTCCGCCGCAGCTCGGTGTGTCCGAGGACTCGAGTCCAGACTCGTTCAACCTTTTTCTCCTTCAGGGGCGGCGAGCGCCTCACACGGCCGTCTCCAGGTCCTCGTGGGGGGGCGGAGTCTGTGTGGAGCTCAGGTAGGTGGCCAGCTCCGAGTCTCCGTCCGCTTGGTCCGCCGGCGTTTTCCCCTGAAGCGCACAGACACACGTCACAGCAGGAGGTCAAACATACAGCCAAACGGCCGACTGGGGGTCTGAGCTGACCCGCTGGGGTTCAGGTGTGACCCGCAGAATGTTCTTACAATGGGTATAACATTTTAAATGACCACTTACTGAAAAAGTAGCGGCTGTTTTTTTTAATAAAGTTGCACGATACTGAAGCTCAGAGTGACATCGGAGGCTAGCTAGCGTCTTAGCATAGCAGCATTAGCTTTGAAACTTTAAGGCCCGGTTTCCTTGGCAACGGTTTTATAAAAGTTTCACGTTCACACAGCAA
Organism: Lipophrys pholis; assembly: GCF_963383615.2. Classification (NCBI taxonomy): domain Eukaryota; kingdom Metazoa; phylum Chordata; class Actinopteri; order Blenniiformes; family Blenniidae; genus Lipophrys; species Lipophrys pholis. Next base: position 4,835,050 of record NC_137644.1, on the reverse strand, counting down.
CACTTTTAAAATGTCAACTGCAGAAACGCTGAAACCGATGTAGTTTTCATGTTGGGCCACTAGTTGGCACCGTTTGTTTTTGTGATGAAACCACACACACGTAGCAGAGAACAACGCGCTCTAAACATGAACAACAGGAGAACGCTGACATTCTGGTGGAGAGACGACCAAGATGGATTGTTTATTACGGTGACTGTCAAAATAAAAGTACCAAGTCCCAGGAGAAGCTGGACTGGGAGTCACGACGCGGCGGAGGAATCGTTTGTTCTTATTGTCCAGCGACTGAGCATGTGCAGAACAACTAGTTACTACGGTTGTGGTGCTTCAGCAGCGCTTCAGAAAAGTTGTATTTTCACCGTCTACACAGAGCCGGCGCTAGAATCAGAACCGGAGCCGTTGTCAAAAAGTTGCGCTTTGGATAATCTACATTAAATCTGATGAAAAGGCTCCAGCTGTAGAGGCACCAAGTGGTGAAGGTGTTCGCACTCCTTGGGTTTCTGGGGGGTTTGCATGTTCTCCAGGTGCTGTGGTTTCCTCTCAAACGGTTTCAGGTGAATTAAAGACTCTGATCAGCAGGTCACATCAATATCCTCATTTGTTTTGACTGGAGTTGCTATGACGACGCCTCACATCATAGAGTAAAATCAATAAATCAAAACTTTATTCCTGCAGACACCCTGGACTGTGTGTGTGTGTGTGTGTGTGTGTGTGTCACGCCCAGTATCTGCTCAACTCGGTGGATCATTCACACGTCACTCCGGCTCTCGTGTGACTCGTCAGGATTTACAGGAAACGTGACGACTGCTGAGAAAAACCCGCCTACCTGGAAGTTCGTCTTGTGCAGCGACGCGCCGGCCTCCACCAGCAGCCGACACACCGCGTGCTGCTTCTCCGAGGCCGCCTTATGCAGGGCCGTTTCCCCTCTGCACGCACGCACACACACACACACACACACACACACACACACAAGAATGTGTAAAACCGACGACACACACTAAATGAGTCAAATTTAAACCATATTTAAAGCAAATCTTCCCAGACAGTAAATGCAACGTACTTCTCCCGGTCTGTTAGATCCAGAAGAACCTTTGAGCCTGAACAAAGAGAAACAGGAGAAACTGAAAACACAATAGTGATGTGAGAAAACACATTTAAAGGATTTACTTCTTCTCCTCCTGGTCCTGCAGGTTGGATCCAGTGGATCAGGTGTGACTCCGCAGGAGGCTGATAATAATCTTTCATCACAATCAGAGACATAATATAACGGCGTGCGGGCCAGAGCTCAGACCGAGAAGCCACATACGGTCTGATGAAGGTCAGATTAGATTTATGGAGATTTCGTGATGATTTAAATTCTTTGTTGTTCACATAAGAGATTATTAGGGCGCGTTCACATTCCCTGTTCGATCTGGATCAGAGTTCTCTTCAGGGAGCTTCTGGGAAAAAACGGTTTTGCTTGAACGCTCCCCTGAAATCCCCTTGATACCATCGACGCAAACGGTCTTTCAAGCAGGCGGAGCGAGAGGACAAGACAAAGAGCGCAATGTATTCTGGGTATAAAACAAACAAAGCTAACCGCGGGAATTAGAAAAAGCAGAAAGAAAAAGTTGGTAATTATCTTGTGGTCAGACGGGGAGTAGAGAGGAAGAAGTAGTGAGGAAGACTCTCATTGATCTCTGGTCTGAAGACTATATATCGCAGTTGTTTGGCTGCACTTATTTTAATGCTCCGAGGACGTCCGGTCGTGGAGGAGGCATAGCGACTGTTTATAAGCAACATTTCAATTGTCAACAAATCATTTCAACTAAATCTTATTCCAGCTTTGAGATGAACTCCTTGGAGCTGGGCTCTGTCCCCCCGACGCTCTGCACGGTTATATAAAGACCGCCTCAATATAACAAAGACTTTATTGGTGACTTCGCTGATTCTTTGGTTATTTAGAAATAACGCCTAAATATGACTTATGTGAGTTTTAATGGTTGGGGATTTTAATATCCACGTTTGTTGCCCTAAGAAGCCGCTGGACAGAGACTTTTTACATCTACTCTTTTAATCTTGTACAGTCTGTGTCCGGCCCCACGCAAGAACAGGGACATACCCTGATCACATACATTGATCTTGTTTTGTCACATGGATTTATTCCCTGTAACCTAAAAGTCTGTGATGCAGCGTTCTCTGACCACACGCCTGTTGTTTTTGATGTGCCTCTCCTCTGTCATAAGGTTAAAGCTCGCACTCCAGTGCTTCCACTTCAGCGCAGTCTTCCACTGCCTTTGAAACATGTAACAGCCCAACTAACCTCCTGGCCTTTAATTCAGATGTAGAGGCACTGGCCTCCCACTTGGACTCATCCTGTCGAGCTGTTTTAGATGTTGTGGCTCCGCTAAAAACAACATGAACCTGAGCCATGGATTGATTAAACCACTGCCAGACAAGTGTGCAGGAGAGCTGAGCGTAAGTGGAAGAAGGATAAGTTACAGGTGTCCTTCCAGATGTTGAGGAACAGCTGGCGCTCTTATCAGAGAACGGTGAAAACTGCAAAAGCCAAATATTTGTCTGATATCATCTCCAACTGTCACGATCCTCGTGTTTTTTTTAAAACCGTAAACTCTGTTCTCAATGCTCCACAACCGGCCTGGAGAACTCCTCAGAGGTGAGTGAGAGCTCCCGGAGCTACTTCACTGATAAGGTTGTGGACATTAGGGCCCTCACTAACAGTCCTGCTTATAACCCCTCTACCTCTGTCACATGCCCTGCTGAGTTAGAGCAGTTTGATCCGGTCAGCCAGCCTTATCTAACAGAGATCATTGGCCATATGAAGCCTGCTGGATCCCCCAATGATCCAGTTCTACCTCGTCTTTTTAAAGAGCTTCTTCCCACGTTGGCACCGTTTATCCTCAACATTCTAAATAGCAGTTTGGTGAATGGGAGTGTACCGATGAGTTTTGAGCATGCAGTGGTGACACCATTGATTAAGAAGCCTGGCTCAGACCCCTCTGTGCTCGCAGATTTCAGGCCCATCCCCAAGCTTCCTTTCCTTTCTCAGGTTTTGGAGAAAATTATTTATCATCAGCTAAAGTCCTTCTTGGATGAGCACAACATTCCGGAGGTGTTTCAGTCTGGGTTTAAAACCCTTCACAGCACTGAGTCGGCACTGTTGAAGGTTTTTAATGAGCTCTTCCTGGCCACAGACTCTGGTTGCTTTGTTACTCTGGTTCTGTTGGACCTTACAGCTGCCTTGGACACAGTGGACCATCAGATCCCCCTGTCTCGTCTGGAGACCATGGTGGACATAAGGGGCAGTGCTTTAAACTGGTTCAGATCATATTTAGCGGATAGGAGTTACTGTGTCCGTGTTGGAACCGTAGAGTCCTCCGCAGCACCTCTTCCATGCCTCAAGGCTCTATACTTGGGCCTCTTCTATTCTCCCTCTACCTACTTTCCCTTGGATCGATTCTCCGGAAACATGGCATCGCTTTTCATTTTTATGCTGACGTCAGCCACATTTATGTTCCTGTGAAAAGACCGAGGTCATGTTGTTTGGGCCCAGAGATTCCACCAAGGTTCATGTCGATCTGGGTCCTCTAAGGCAACAATTAACGCACTCGGCCAAAGATCTCTCGGCGTCAGACTGAACTCTGATCTTAAATTCGATCTACAAATTAAATCAGTGGTCAAGTCCAGCTTTTTACAGTTAAGACAACGAGCCAAAGTGAAACCTTTCCTGTCCTTGGATCATTTTGAGATTTTAATCCCTGCTTTTATTACCACTCGCTTAGATGTGATGCACTTTACGTTGGGCTCAGCCAGTCTTCACTCTCACCTCTTCAGCTGATCCTAAATGTCGCTGCTCGACTTTTAACAAGAGCCAAAAAACATGAGCGCATCACACCAGTTTTATCATCGGTTCACTGGCTCCGTGTTCGTTTTAGGATTGATTTTAAAATTCTTTTATTTGTTTTTAAATGTCTTCCTGGCCTCGCCCCACATCATTTGTCCGACCTGCTCCGGCCGTACACTCCCTCGTGGTCTCTCAGGTCGGCAGATCAGTCATTGTTGTTTGTCCCGAGGACCAAGAGGAAGCAGAGAGGTGATTGTGCCTTTTCAGTCGCAAGCCCAAAATTGTGGAATGACTTGCCTCTGCACATCAAACAGGCTGACTCACTTCCTGTTTTTAAAACATCTCTAAAAACACCTTTTCTCTCTGGCTTTGAACTCAGTCTGAGAGGTTGACTTTTATTGTTTTTAACATTTTTACTTATTTTTATTGCTTTATTTTGTTTTTATTGTTCTTTCTGTGTACAGCACTTTTGTCTGTGTACAGCACTTTGACACACTGTGTTGTTTTTAAAGTTCTCTATATATAAAGTTAGTAGTAGTAGTAGTTTGTTGCTACCCATTAGCCATGAGCTAACTAGCCTAGCCGCACGGGCTATAGTAGCAGGTCTTCTGGCTTCGGTCTCGACCAATCAGTGAGCTGTTTCTTCTTTACTTCTCTGGTGAGCGCCGCCCGACCCAAACGAAGAATGTGTGAAAAGCCCCGAAGAGCTGCTGCAGGTTCACCTTCTTTCACGATGTAGCTGACCAGCTCTGTGTGTCCGCTCTGCGAGGCGATGTGTAACGCCGAGCGGCCTCCGGAGTCTCGCACCAGCAGGTTGACGCCTCGTCGCACACACTCCGACAACTGCTCAAAATCAGAAACACATCGGGGTGAAAGAACGGAAACATTTTCCCCTCTACATAAACTTTAGACAAACTATTCATGATCCAGTCTGAGTAACTCAAACGTCCTCTTTCCTCTGGTTATTCTGGATTGAAGAAGGTTTGAACTCTTTAGTGTCAAATCGTGTTGTGTTGTTGTTTTGGTGTCGTTTTAATCAAACAGGCTGATGTATCAGTCATGGTACATCAGGCTCTGGGGGAAACACATTCACCTGAAACAAAGAGGCTTTCTGAAGCTGAAATAATTCCATGTGGTTTAAACTGGAGCTGATAAAAGGAAGAGAAGTCTTTAACAGGTAAAACTGGTTTTTATTGTGTGTGCGTGTGTGTGTGTGTGTGTGTGTGTGTGTGTGTGTGTGTGTGTGTGTGTGTGTGTGTGTGTGTGTGTGTGTGTGTGTGTGTGTGTGTGTGTGTGTGTGTGTGTGTTGGGACTTTACCATGGAAAGATCCCCTGAAGCAGCAGACGTCAGCAGCTCTGAAACACACACACACACACACACACACGGTGGATGAAATCATTCTTCTTTTCTACTGAAGACCTGTTTTGTTCTGGCTGACGGCGACTAAAGAAGTTCAGATTTCTTTACGAGTGAAAAACACAACAAACTTAAACTTTATTCAGCTTTTCATCAGTCGGCACATTTTTCTGTTTCATTTTATTCTTTAATTGTAAAGCGGAATGTTGCTCACGTTTTGAACCTGCTTTTAACATTTAAAGTTATCTAATGTTAATAATGACGTGAGAATAACTAAAACATGTTTCTGAGTGAATCAGATCAGGATTCTTAGTGTGTGTGTGTGTGTGTGTGTGTGTGTGTGTGTGTGTGTGTGTGTGTGTGTGTGTGTGTGTGTGTGTGTGTGTGTGTGTGTGTGTGTGTGTGTGTGTGTGTGTGTGTGTGTGTGTGTGTGTGTGTGTGTGTGCGTGCGTGTGTGCGTGCGTGTGTTACCTTGTTCATCAGCTGTCAGCGGAGTCCTGCAAAAAGATATTAGAGAAGACATTCATATTTGAATGAATGAATGAATGAATGAATGAATCAATGAATGAATGAATGAATGAATGGTTTATTTCAGTTACAGATACAACATTTCTTATTTTGTGCCGTCAGCTTATAATGCTGAAAAGTTCACAAACGTTTATAATTTCTGTAGCTGAAATGTGTCTCGGCTTATTTTTGCGTCTCCCTTAAGAATCCATCAAGGACCCCAGTGATACAAGAGAGAAGAAAAGCCTAACAGAGGCAATACAAAAGAAAGAAAACAAGAACTTACTCTGAGTTATTCTTCCTAATCATTTCCGATTTCAGTCTTTTTTCATTGTTACAATTAATTATCTTACATTTTAATGTTTTTTTTGAAGCACAACAAAGATTTAGACAGTTGTACGTCGTCATTCAGTCCATTCCATAACGTGACTCCCAAAATTGAAACACATCAGTTGTCAACAATTCTTTTATGTCTGGTCCTGAGCAAAATAAATTCATATCATCTGCAAATATTATAAATTTCAAAGTATTAAATGTTTTATAGATATCATTCAAATAAAGTATAAATAACTTAGGTGCCAATACAGAACCTTGTGGAACATCAGATGTCACGTTTCTATAAAGTGAATGTATTTGATCTAGAAGAGAGAATAAAACTTAATTTGAGGACCGCTGGTGGTTAATAAAATATAATTTAAAAAAATAAGTAAATAACTGAAATATTTTAGTATTTGTCAAATTTGTGACTCCAGTAAAAATGTTTTCATCTCTTCGTTGAAAAAACTCTTTTTAATCCTCTTCAAGGAGTTTAAAATTCATTGAGTTTAAAATTAATCTGCCAATTTACTCTGCTTCATATTAAAACTTAGAATAACAGTTTTTTTGCTGTTAAAATAACTGACAATTAATTCAAACTGTTGAAACATGAAACAGGTGGTTTTAGTCGATCTCTAATCAGAAAGCAGAGATGACGGAGGAGTTTAAAGCGCCGCTATGAGGCGGGCGTACCCGGCTGTGGGCTCCACCACCAGGTCAGGCATCCCCGTGCAGGAGGCCTGGCTCACCACGGGGGCCTCGTGGTCCAGGATGAAGACCTCGTCCTGGCAGATCTCCGTCACGAAGTGGAGATGCTCCTGAAAAGCAGACGGAGGCGATGAACTCTGGGGTGTTTCTACTGCTGCGGTGGAGAACGAGCTGCGAGAGGATTCGGCGTCTGACCTGAGCCTTGTCGATGCGATAGAATCGATCTGCCGACGTGGCTGCAGAGACGAAACACGAGAAAAGGTCTGAATCATAGAAACACCCCGGGGGGTCTGGAGTCGACTCATATCTCAAATTAATTTTTAGTACTTTGATGAAACGTGCTAAAAAAGGAAGAAGAGTTTTGATGGTAAACTGACATGATGAAGAGTTTCTCTGAGCGTTTCACTGCTTTGACAGATTCACATGTTCAACAAGGCTGCAGAAAGAAACATCAGCGTTCAGAGGAAACCTTTATTTCTATTTATAGTTTCTTTACTGAGCCTCTGGTGTTTAGTTCAGTTACAATATAAACATGTCGGCTAGTCAGTGTGACTCACAGTCCAGGAAGCTCCAGCTGGGAGACAGACGACTGCTGGAGCTGGTCCTGGGGACGCCTCGGCACTCGTCCTGGAGACACACACACACACACACACACACACACACACACACACACACGCACACACACACACACACGCACACACACACGCACGCACGCACGCACGCACGCATGCACGCACGCACACACACACACACACCTTTAACCTGCGATCTAAACCGAACATGATAGAGGAGGCGTCAGACTGAAGGCAGCTACAGACGGAGCAGGTGTGTGTGTGTGTGTGTGTGTGTGTGTGTGTGTGTGTGTGTGTGTGTGTGTGTGTGTGTGTGTGTGTGTGTGTGTGTGTGTGTGTGTGTGTGTGTGTGTGTGTGTGTGTGTGTGTGTGTGTGTGTGTGTGTGGTTCCAGGACAGAGAGACAGTGTGTTTATATTCAATCAATCCAGCAGATCTACTTCAGAAAACGTCTCATTCTGGTTAAACAGTTTGATTTAAAATATCTGGTGAGAAAAACTGTTGCTAGAAAACCTACAGAAACAAAGGCGATATTCTGAATGCAGAAACTTTAAAAATATAAAAAACACAATAAAAGAAAAGTGTGTGTATCTGTAAGGAGGATTTATACAAATAAATAAATAGGAGAATCAATTTAAAAACATGTACAACAATTTCTATACATTTTAATTCTTTCTGCCCCTTCAGACATGTTTAACTGGATATATGTGTTTTTATATATATATATATATATATTGTCATTGTATGTCATTGTATGTACAACAATGACATTAAAGTGATTGATTGATTGAATATAGATTATATATTTGTGTGGATGTATTTTCCTAAAATATAGATCGATTGAGTTATATCTGGTATAATTATTATAAGGCATTTATTTATATGTGAATATTTGTGTTTGTATGTAAAAAAAAAAATAAAAAATCTATATATTCTTCTTATATGTTTCTTCTTTTTCAAACTGGGTACATTAAGATTTAGTTGTTTCTTTACTTTTCTGTTTATCTTCCAATCTTTAGTTTATATATACTTATCAAACATTCAATTCATGTTTACCATCATCATCATCATCATCATCATCATCATCATCATCATCATCATCAATCATTTGTTGCATACTTGTTTGAAGAATAACTAAATAAATACTTCATATATAGTCTTTTTAGTTTTGCACTGAAGCTAATTAATAATTAAAAAAATTTGCGATTCCATTTATGGTAAAAATGTTTTGTTTGTTGTTTTAAAAGAAGGGCACAGTAATGGGTGTTTTTATATATAAGTTACATAATATTACTTTATATAATCAAACAGAGCTTGGATCCTCCTCACAAAGCCAACGTGAAGCTGGATTAAATATTATTTTCAACAGCTTTATGATTCTATAGCATCGGGACCGTCACAACAATAAATCCTTAAAAAGCCAATTAGATGCTTTTAAATTTAAAACAAGTGGTTAAGTCCAGGGCGAAAGCTGCTTGAAGGAGGGATGTTACCAGGTTATTTTCTCAGCATGCATTTCATTTCAAGCAGCAGCCACACACACAAAAAAAAAAATTGTTTATTTGTTTGTTTGTTGTCTCCCGCAGAATAGTGATCGATATACCTGATAGTGCACTCTGTGACCAGTAGATGGCGCCTGGTGCAAATCCTAGCAAGCACAGCAGACAGGTTCAAGGTTAACACACAGCCCAAGCATTTCCATCCAGAGAGCAGGCAGAAGAAAAGCTTCACACGGGTTTCATGAGACACACACACTCCCAGAGGAGCCGCTCGCTGATCGCTCTATAAATAACAGAGAGCGCAGACGTGATGCAGCATGAAATAATGATGAAAAGGGAAGAAACAGCGGAGGAGGAGGAGGAGGAGGAGGAGGAGGGTGATGAAGACTTGCCTCCTGCAGCCTGTCGATGTAGAGTCGGCACGTCTCCAGGTCGCAGTCGCCTCTCACCACCACGATGCCGACCGGGATGGCTAGAGAACACACACACACACACACACACACACACTGAGTCTCCGAGCGGCAGGAAAAGGAAGATTATGAGCTGTTTTAGTTTTTAGTTCCTCCTCACATGATTTATGAAAACCTTCTTCTATTTGAAGGAAACACTGACGGCTCTCTGCCTAACGTCTTTTAGCTTTTAGTCCGTAATCGCTCAAACTCTTTCGAGACGATCTTTCAGTGGACGGATGAAAGTTATGTGAGAGAACTGATAACATGCGGTTGAACATCTCTTCACCATCTCCATCATCAAACCTCCTAAATGGATGAAGACCAGACTGACAGCTGAAGGCTCATTTCATCACGTCTGATTCATCGTTGTTCATCGTCCTGCGAGGAGAGGAAGAGAGGAGGAAGGGAGGAGGAAGAGGAAGAGAGGAGGAAGAGAGGAGGAAGGGAGGAGGAAGAGGAAGAGAGGAGGAAGAGAGGAGGAAGAGCCTTACAGATGTCTCGCAGCCGCTCCTTGTCGTACTGCAGCCGGTCGTACTCCTGCAGACTGATGCGATTCACTCGCAGACGCAGACGATCAGGGACTGCATGAGGACTGTGGAGGGAGAGGAGGACACACAAGTGCATGTACGTGCACCCAACACACACACACACACACACACACACACACACACACACACACACACACACACACACACACACAGAGTTCAGACACAGCCCAGCATACAGCGAAACATCCATGCACACAGACGCACACAGACACACACACCACAAACTGAATCTGAGCTTTCACCACGGTTTTCCAACAGAACATTGAACTGACGTATGACCGTGTTCAGAAACGTTTCAGACGGCTGCAGCGTCACGAACCCATCCAGGGTCAGAGACGTCCCGCTGCAGCGTGACGGAGAACTTTGTGTTTGAGTTTGAGGCGGGAACACACATTTAAAGTCAATGTTTGTGGGCGGCGTTGCCTCGGAGGTTGTATGGAGGTGAAATGGGGGAGAGACAAACGGCCCGTCCACCACCCGGCCTCCACAAACTCAAACATCAAACTCTTACCTGACGACACAGAGAGGCAGTCAAATCGCACTGACGGGATTTTAACTCCTCGTGGTCAAAGCTGAAGCCTGACGTTAGGATGGGAGGCTTCGGGGTGGAGGAGGGTGGTGGTGGGGGGTGGGGGTGGGGGTGGGGGTGGTGGGGGGGGGGGGGTGGCGTACGTGAGGAGAGAGCCGAGGCTCGGTGCAGATTTAATCCAAGCAGAACGTGAAAGGACTGAAGCAGGCAGGAAGAACACGGAGACAAGAAGCAAACTGAGCAGGAGAGCTTCAGCATGCTGCTATTCTCTCTCTCTCTCTCTCTCTCTCTCTCTCTCGCTCTCTCTCTCTCTCACTCTCTCTCTCTCTCACTCATACACAGGTTCCACCAATACGAGTCCTGACACACTGCCTTTAACTACAGCTCTTCTTCTGCTCCCGTTACTTCAGGAATTAAAGAAAATAGCATTGAATTGTTTTTTATTTTCTGTTTTCTATTTTTACAATGAATGAAATAAATGAACTAAAAGCTAAAACTGCAGGAGTCTGACGCTCAGTTTCACAACATTTCAAGGAAAAACACGTAAAATTTGTGTTTTTGTTTCAGAAAAGTTTCGTTTTGAGGATGATGTCCGTTTCTATGGAAACGGAAACACTGAAAATGATGTAGTTTTCATGTTGGACCACTAGTGGGTGCTGCTGTTTGTTTTTGTACTTTTAAATATAATTTTAGCAACACTCAGTTAAAATTTGAAATGTGTAATCTTCAAAGTCATAATTAGTTACTGATTACATGTAAAAGTCTTGTAATTAGTTGGTGGCATTTATCCTAAAATAGCCTGTAAATTTTACACTAAAACTAATTTCATGATTAAACTTTGTCTTCATGACACTTAAAATACACTCAATTCTCAAATTAGCCTTTTCTCTTTATCAGGATTGATTTTGAAAAAGTTTAAATATGTCCCATAATGTCATATTATACAATCAATGACTTGTGAGAGAAATGTGATTTAAATGTAGATATTTTAAATTAGTAAATTAAATCAAATGCAACTGAAGTAAGGTGGTGAAATTAAAATTCAGATTGAAGAGTTAATAACTGTGGACAGAATTGATCAGTTTTTGAAACTCTTGACCTGAGAAGGAAACACCTGGAGAGTATTGGTGGAACCTGATTGGACGAGAGGGCGTGACATCATGAAGTGGGCGGGGTCTCACACACAGCAACAGTCTGAGGTACTTACACAGAGAAGGAGTCGGGGGGAGCAGAGAGGCGGCGCAGATCAGCTGCACACACCTTCTGAATACTACACACACACACACGCACGCACGCACGCACACACCCACACACACATACACACACACACACACACACACGCACGCACGCACACACACACACACACACACACGCACACACACACACACACAGGAGAGGAGGATCGATGGCAGTGAGGAGGATGAGAGGTTAAAAAAAGGAGATGAAGGAGGCAAGTTAAGTGACAGTAAAAAATTAAGAGGTTGAGAAAGACAAGCAAAGAAGGTAAATAAAGAAAGGGAGGAAAAAAGAGAAGAGTTTAGAGCAACAAATAGAGGACAGAAAGAGCGAGAGAAGTAAAGAAATTGAGAAGGATGACAAGGTGAGCAAATTAGATGAGAGGAAATGAAGGAAATGAAGAAAAGAGGAAACAGTTGAAGGAGAAAGGAAAAACAGGAGAGAAGGAGAAAAGGATGAGAGCAAAACAAAAGAGGAGATCATAATGAAAAAAAGGAGGAGGGGAGATAAAGGAGAAGAAAAAGGTGAAAAAGGGAGAAAAGAGGAGAAGAGAAGGTAAAAATGATTAAAAAAAACGAGTGGATCCCAGCGAGCGTTGGAGGGAAGGAATGAGGGAAGACGAAAAGAAGAAGAGGAACAAACGGAGAAAAGCCCAGAGGTCAGTAGACAAACAAACAGCAGAGCACAACGTCCAGCACAGACACTACTGACAATACAGACTAACTACTGACTGTAACTACTGACTGTAGCTCCAGACTGTAGTTACTGACTGTAACTACTGACATTAACTACTGACTGTAACTACTGACATTAACTACTGACTGTAACTACAGACTGTAACTACTGACTAACTACAGATGGTAACTAATGACTGTAACTACTGACTGTAGCTACTGACTGTAGTTACTGACTGTAACTACAGACTGTAACTACTGACATTAACTACTGACTGTAACTACAGACTGTAACTACTGACATTAACTACTGACTGTAACTACTGACTAGCTACAGACTGTAACTACTAACTGTAACTACTGAGTGTAACTACTGACTGTAACTACTGACTAGCTACAGACTGTAACTACTAACTGTAACTACTGAGTGTAACTACAGACTGTAACTAGTGACACTAACTAGTGACTGTAACTACAGACTGTAACTACTGACTAACTACAGATGGTAACTAATGACTGTAACTACTGACTGTAGCTACACACTGTAACTACTGACATTAACTACTGACTGTAACTACTGACTAGCTACAGACTGTAACTATTGACTGTAGCTGCAGACTGAAACTACTGACATTAACTACAGACTGTACCTGACTGTAACTACAGACTGTAACCACTGACACTAACTACAGACTGTACCTGACTGTAACTACAGAATGTAACTACTGACATTAACTACTGACTGTAACTACAGACTGTAACTACTGACATTAACTACTGACTGTAACTACTGACTAGCTACAGACTGTAACTACTAACTGTAACTACTGAGTGTAACTAATGACTGTAACTACTGACTGTAGCTACAGACTGTAACTACTGACATTAACTACTGACTGTAACTACTGACTAGCTACAGACTGTAACTACTAACTGTAACTACTGAGTGTAACTACAGACTGTAACTAGTGACACTAACTAGTGACTGTGACTACAGACTGTAACTACTGACTAACTACAGATGGTAACTAATGACTGTAACTACTGACTGTAGCTACACACTGTAACTACTGACATTAACTACTGACTGTAACTACTGACTAGCTACAGACTGTAACTATTGACTGTAGCTGCAGACTGAAACTACTGACATTAACTACAGACTGTACCTGACTGTAACTACAGACTGTAACCACTGACACTAACTACAGACTGTACCTGACTGTAACTACAGACTGTAACTAGTGACACTAACTATTGACAATAACTACTGACCTCCTCTCACATGCACACAGTCCATGTAGCTCATTACATTGTTACAGAAACAGAGTGACAGATATAACAACAGATAAACATGATAAACATGAGGAAAGGTCAGTGCTCGTGCGATGGAGGGAGTGTCAGTAACACATAGTGTCTGTCGGGAGCTGTTTACTTCTCCAGCACTGAATCGATAAAGTTGTGATCCGAGCGAGTGAAGAGGGAAACCACCGAGTGCCACGTGTCAGGAGAGAACCTGATCAACCTCACGCTCATCTAACTGGACCAACCGTCCATCCTCTGACTCAGTGTGTGTGTGTGTGTGTGTGTGTGTGTGTGTGTGTGTGTGTGTGTGTGTGTGTGTGTGTGTGTGTGTGTGTGTGACTCACTCGTTCAGCAGAGGCACGGAGGTGCGTCTCTTGCTCTTCTGGACCATGTTGGCCTGGTTTCGGAGCGAGATGCGGAGGGTTGACGGAGCCAGTCGACACGGCTCGCCATCAACCTGCACACAAACACGGAGCGCAGAAGAACCATTTACTGTATGCAAACATTTCAGTGATAAGAACAGTCACAGTGATTTACACCAACAAACTCCGGCTTTATGACGGAGGTCTCGTTCCCATGACAACGTTTCAATTGAAAACGCATCATTTTTGTTCGAGAAAAGTTTTGCGCTTGCACGCCAGTGTTCTGAAAACAATGTCTAGTTCTACAGCAGAAACACGGAAATCAATGGTGTTTTCATGTTGGGCCACGAGTGGGTGCAGCTATTTGTTTTATATATTGAAACCACACACACACACACGCAGCAGAGGACAATCCGCAAATACTGGGAGACCACGGACATTCTAGTGGACAGACGACCATGTTGGATTGTTGTTACAGTGACTGTCGACTATTAAACTACCAAGTCCAGGAGAATATGGACTGGGAGTCATGACACGACGGAGGAAACATTGTTCTTATCGTCCATCGACGATGTGCACAACTACTAGTTACTATGACCGTGGTGACCAGGACCAGGAGCAGAGTTTCAGAAAACCTGCGTCTATGCCCGTTTCCACGGCGACAGACCCCAAGAGTTTTCTGTGGCCCCGAGCACCGCCTACACAGGGCGCAATACAGATCATTCTTAAATAACAATGAAAACTCTACTGTGTCTTTCAAGTTCAGAACTACTCCTTAAAAGTATGTCACATGTTCAAGTTTTAAACAAGTTTAATTTTCTGTTTCTGTAAAAAGTAAAATTCTGTCTCATGTTGTGGAGTGATATTCTACATGTGGCGTCTGTGACGAAGCTGTAGGTGTAAAATGTAGAGTTTGAAATCACCTGTAAGATTATAATACACGTGATCATTTTGGATCTGTATTTAATTCTATTTTTATGTTAAGTTCTGCTTTTTATCTGTACATTTGCTGATCATTATTTTTGTAACTTTGATATAAGAGGGAATTATATCTGATTGGTTGCTTTGTGTCACCTGAACAGGTACGGTCTTGAAGGTTGTGAGGACGACCTCTCTGCACTGGTGCAGCCTCTCTCCATGACCTCCGACCTGCAGCGCGGCCTAGTGGACAGCAGCGGGAGTGACACTGTGAGACCCTGCCTGCTGTTTGATCATTTTATTGATCAGCTTCATTCTTCTCACCAGCGACGCCATGGTGAAGCCGATCACCTCGATGCAGCCGTCGTCGTGTCGCTGAGGTTCGAAGTCTCGATGGTCACCTGTGTTTCCCCACGGCATGGTGCCAGCACAGTACCTGGAACCAGAAGAGGACCGGGCCATGGAGCCAGAGCAGAGAAAACATGCAACCTCAACCTCCACACAATCTCCGCGCTCAACATGGAGGATTCTCTGAATAGAAAGACTAATAACTGGAGCTGTGTAGATGTTTCACCATGAAACAAACATTTGAAGCGGGCGGTACCTGGGGATGTTTAGAAAGACGATGCACTGGAACTTCAGCTCCTGGATCTTCGGCGTCAGATCTGTACCGTCACACTGTGAAAGAACATTTATTTCCATTGTGACACAGGATTATTTGCACACAATATTGCTGCAATGCCATTAGATCCATACACTCGTAACACTTAAAGCATGGGTTGTCAAAGTGCGGCCTGCGGGCCAATGGCGGCACGCAATGAATTACGGGTGTTACTTTAAATCCAACTCTGCATCGCTTTGAAAAGATGAATCTGTTCCGTGGTCTTTGGCGACATCTATAGGCAGCTCGGTCTAGGGCGAAGCCGTAATTACAGATGTGGCCTTTAGGGGCGCTGTGACTCACCAAATACACCAAAACACCAAATACACCTGCTCCTCGAGAAATCCAACACGTCACCGTATTAATCCTGATAGTATCAGTAGCTTCTGCAGCTCAACCTGGAGCATGTAGTCCGCGACTGTTGTGGTTATTAGGTTACTGTTGTTGGGGGCGAGGGGCATTATCGCTTTTCACAAATGTGCATCTTGCCCATCCGCACCTCAAAGCCCAGCCAGTGTTTTAGAATTTCCCCACTCTGGGTTAGGGTGTGACCCCTGTTTAAAGATAAAAAAAACTAAATAAATAAAATTTCGGGCCCCTTAAACGCCAGCCGGTGTGGATGATCAGACAAGAACGGTGCGTTTACATGAAACGGCGTTCCGGTGTGGACAGGCCCTTTTCCATATACCCTGAAATGGACTGCACACGGGACTGTTATTCCCAAATTTGACCGGAGAGGGCAGAAAACAATGTTTGCATTACAAGGTTTTTCAGGTTTTTTCACATTTTGCCCGGTTGAGCCTCCTTTATTAATTAAAATGTATTCACTGCAGATTACTGAATGCAGACCAATAAATACAAATCATAGAGATGCAACCTGGTCATTAAAATGATTACAAACAGGATTTTTTTTTTGTTAGTTCTTTCCATTTTCTTTCTTTGACGGCCCTGTCCAATGTCGGGTTCCTAAATTGGCCCTCAGCTATCAAAACTTTGAGAACCTCTGATTTGAAGTAAAAGATTTGAAGCATTTTTCAAACTTCAGTTAGACTCTATAGTTAAGAGATAATGTAAGTTTCAACATCTGAACAAAATGAAGGATAAAAAGCATCTCATTCTGGTATCTACTACTTATGTTTACACGCTTCTGAGCAAGAACAAAAACTTGTCATTCTCAGTTTTTACAGTTATTACACTACAATTTCAAAGCGGACAAAATATGCTGTTTGTGATTAGATTTGTCAGAAATGCAACAAATTCTCATCATATTGGAATTTATGGTCAGAACTTTTTCACGTCTTGGGGTTTTCTGAGGATAAATAACCGTTTAAAGGAAAAAAATCATGTTTTATTTGCTGTTTTGACCTCCGTTCAGGTCAGTGAGTGTCCAGAGTGTCGCTGTCCCTCGTTACTCTTTAATGTCTCACTGAAGGACGCAACGGCATGGCGGACACTGGAAGAGCAGTTGAAGGACGACCTTTTAATCACACGGCCGCCCGGACATGTCGACACGGAAGACGATACAGGCAGAGAGAGACAGAGAGAGAGATAGAGAGATAGAGAGACAGAGAGAGAGAGAGAGAGAGAGAGCGAGAGAGAGAGAGAGAGAGAGAGAGAGAGAGAGAGAATGCAAACACTCACCACCACTCTGACGTGCTTGGACAAATCCCTGGAGCTCCTCTGGAGGAAATCTGAGAATGCAGCCTACACACACACACACACACACACACACACACACACACACACACACACACACACACACACACACACACACACACACACACACACACACACACACACACACACACACACACACACACACACACAGTAATCAAAAAGAATAACAGTTCATTACATTTCCCTCAGAGATAAATCTGCATGTTTCCGCTCCACCTCCACCCAGAACCACATCTAAAAAAATCCCCTGAAAATATAAGGCCCTATTTACACGACGTTTCATGTGACGACACCTAATCCGTTAAAAAAAAAGTGTTGCGTTTAAGCTGCAGCAGCGGACACGCTGACAATGATGTAGTTAGTATGCTGGGCCACGGGAGGGCGCCGCTGCTTCTTTTTGCAATGAAATCACACGGACATTTGTGCAGAAAGCAAAACGCTATAAACGAGAACATAATCGAGAGAACCCGACATTCGTATGGACTGATGACGAATCGGATGCCATCGGGGTGAATCTCAACTAAAACTGCCGATATGGACGATAAACTAGAATACAGACCGCGAGTCAAACCACAACGCGGGACGCCATGTTTGTTTACACGCGCATGAGCAGAAGGAACTATTAATGAAGGGGGTAGGATGCGCATGAGTAGTAACAGTGATCCGTCGCCTCTGGCAGTCTCTGCAGGGGGGAACCACAACCATGAATCACCTTGGGAGCTGGAATAAAAACCTCACGGATGCAGTTGAATCCACACACTGGTGTCGTGTAAACAGACCCCCCCCCCTCAGAAAAGTGAAGAAAGTTTTGCGGATACGCTCGTATTGTTGTCGTGTAAAATGGGGCCTAAGACGTTCTAACAGCAGGAAGACAACAGGAGGTCAGCCTGAACACAGGCACACCACAGGGCTGTGTACTCGGCCCCCTTCCAACTCCCCACATCACCAAAACCTGATAAGAAATAAAATGACCATTCTTCTAACTCTCTCACCGCAGGTCTGATATTATTGAAACAGACTAGAGATATCTGCATTGAACAATATGGTAATCACACAATAACCTGATGCTACGCTTTAGAAGATGGAAGCCAACTGAACTCTCTGCACTGATACACACTGTGGAGAGCTTTAAAGGTCTTCATCTCAGGTGGCTTCACTTGGACTACTAATATCACCTATCGGGCGAAAAAGCTCCAGCAGAGGAAGGACTTTCTCAGGGAGCTTCAACAAACGGTCTTCTTCACTGCAGGAGCCATGCAGACTCTCCTGACATTAAAATCTTGCATTATTGTAACTGGTCGTAAGAGTTTGATCAGGAGAGCGTATCACAAAAAAAGAAATGACTCAGCAGAAGGAGTGAAGAGTTGGATTATATTCTGACTCATACGCGTCAAATCGTTCCTCGAGCTGGACTCTGAAACATGTTAAAGTTTGGGATGCAGTGAGTTGGTGTGACTTTGTGTTAGTTTGTGTGAGTTGGTGTTAGTTTGTGTGTGGGTCACTCACGCCGGCATAGAACATCTTGTTTCGAAAGCGGCTGTTAAACTTTTCCGGGTTGGCCTCTGGAAGACACAAAGGAAGAGCAAGATGCGTTAACAACGCGGCAGAGACAAATGAGAGAAAACACAGGGGCGTCGAGTCGGAGAAAACTCTGACTCACTGCCGCACGCATGAATGTGCATTTGAATGTGTGAATATTTCATTCTGCTGCTCAGTTTTAAAGAGCGAATGGCTTTGATTGTTTTCACAGACCTCGGGACTCGTGGAACTCCAGGGTGACGTGAGCGTCGAAGCCCAGGCTGAAGTAGTTGTTGAACACGTTGAGGGGCAGCTGAGGACACGAGGGGGGAAGATACTGTGTGAGGATCTTTGCATGAATATGAGACAGCCGGTGTGCACGCTGAGGCCTGGACTGACCGCCCAGTTAATGATCCTCATCAGGATTCAGCGCTTTGATCATTTCTGTGGTTTTTTATCTTTGACACCGAAACTTATCTGCTCTGCTAATGACAGCACAGCTGACGTGCTTGTACATCACAAGGCGTTTGAACTGAAAGGACTCCTGCTCATCCTTCCTCTCGTGAATCATCCCACCACCACACCCTCACACCTCCCTCATTAAGCTCTCTGGCGCCCTGTAAAGGAGATCTACCTTACTCGTCTAACAGTAAGTGACGGATCCATTACTTGTTTCAGCTCTAAAACTCAGGTAGCAATTATCTCAACATACATGATACACAACCCGAGTGCTGAATTTCCCCCTTTTCATGAAAAATGTACAGCGACCACACCAACGCGCTGCGTCTGCCGCCTGCTCTGACCTTCTGCGTTCCCTCCTCCGGCTGAGTGGAGCTCTTCTCCACCAGCAGGTTCCACCGGTCCAGCTGCACCACCGAGCCGTCCTCCACGTGACACAAAACCTTGGACACCGGCTCGTCTGTGTAACCCTGCAGACACAGGGAGAGGAAGAGGGGCAGAGGAAGAACAGATATAGAAGAAATTCATTATTTTCACCAATCATGGTAATTTACATCCATCCATCTTCTATAGCACAATCCCAGTTTATGAGGACAGGTCTCTAGTCCATCACAGGACGCAAACACACACACACAATTTGTCACCAATTAACCTCCATTCATGTTTTTAGACTGTCTGGAGAAATACTGACGCTGATGACCCAAGTACACACGGGGAAAACATGCAAACTCCTCACAGAGAAAGCCTTGCTTGGATTTGAACCGATGACATTTTCACTGTGAGGTGAGAGCACTAACCACTGCTCCACTGTGCAGCCAGCAAACCCTGAATAAATGTTTGATCGAATGTCTGGAGAAATACTGACGCTGATGAATAACAGCAGAGGGAGCAAAAGCAACCTGTATTAAACGGAGACTCACTTTCAGCGCTGATCAAACCTTTGACCTTTGACCCCTAACCTCACCACC
This sequence comes from Lipophrys pholis, assembly GCF_963383615.2. Taxonomy (NCBI): domain Eukaryota; kingdom Metazoa; phylum Chordata; class Actinopteri; order Blenniiformes; family Blenniidae; genus Lipophrys; species Lipophrys pholis. The sequence continues at coordinate 4,814,945 of NC_137644.1, read as the reverse complement.
GATCAATCGTTCTGGATCAATAAAACTGCTCAGATTCTCAGTGGTTGCATGGGAATCGTGTCCCCAAAATGTGACAGTTGTGTCCTGTGGAGGGAAGAATGAGGAATGAATAAATTAAAGGAGGACAAGTCAGGAAGAAGGAGTGAAGTCAATAGGAGAGAGAAGGTCAGTGAAGACAGAAGAAAAGGAGCAGCAGATACAGACGGGATTAAAACTCTGCCGGCAGAAACAGGACAGACGATGCTCCTGTCACATTAATTACACTGCTGGTAGAGAGACGGAGGATTTAATCTGCTGGTAGAGAGACGGTGGATTTAATCTGCTGGTAGAGAGACGGTGGATTTAAACTGCTGGTACAGAGACGGTGGATTTAATCTGCTGGTAGAGAGACGGTGGATTTAATCTGCTGGTAGAGAGACGGTGGATTTAAACTCTGCTGGTACAGAGACGGTGGATTTATACTCTGCTGGTAGAGAGATGGAGGATTTAAACTGCTGGTAGAGAGACGGAGGATTTATACTCTGCTGGTAGAGAGACGGTGGATTTAAACTCTGCTGGTAGAGAGATGGAGGATTTAAACTGCTGGTAGAGAGATGGAGGATTTAAATTCTGCTGGTAGAGAGATGGAGGATTTAAACTGCTGGTAGAGAGATGGAGGATTTAATCTGCTGGTAGAGAGACGGAGGATTTAAATTCTGCTCCGTCCCTCTGGGTCCTATGAGGACAATTTCTACCAGAGGAAGAGGAAGATGCTCTGCTGTTCTTCATCATTCAACTTCATCATCCAAGACATGCCGAGACTGTTCACGCAGACTCCTGTAAGTGTGTCAGACAGTTTTTTGCGCATTTTGCATGTAATTTAATTTCTGTGTGTGCTAATATTTGCATGTGTATACTACAATTTGTGCGTGTGTAATACATTAGTCGGGCCTGTGATACTTTTTGTGAGTAACTTGTGAATGCCTCATTCAATTTGTTTGTGATACAATGTACAGTTTCTGAGTATTTATGCATGCTTATCAGATTTGTGCGGGATACTATTTGTGTGTGTGTGTGTGTGTGTGTGTGTGTGTGTGTGTGTGTGTGTGTGTGTGTGTGGTGACCAGTTTCTTCTTACTAAATATTGTCATTTTGACAGAAATGTCTCTCATCCTAACCGTTATAGAAACAAATGTCTCTTGATAAATAACCCCAGTTCTCTATATTTGAACTTAACCTGAAACCAAAAGAGCCTCTGAACCTACAGAAGCTCCACAGACGTGCAGCCGTGACCTTTCTCGGGGTAGAAAGTGTCCCAGTTCCCCCTTTCGCAGCGTGGTGTGACTGTGTGCAGCGTTCCCGTCGTTCACCAAGTGAAATGAACGACGGGAAACTTCTCTGAAGTCCACAACAACCGCCGTCGCGTCGGCTGGAAGTGTGGGGAGGTCAGTCGGGGGTTAAATGTCAGGGACTTCCACAGAGAGGTACGACACAGGAAGGCAGCTCTCCTGCATCCTGGAATGCGGGCGAGTTGTTCTGCAGCCTCCACTGAAACAGTCACATCGATACGTCTGCGTATGTGACGCCGAGCTACACACTGACACATTGGATTGATTGGGACTCTCAATCGATTTCAGTAGTAAACTATAGTTAATTAATCACAAATAATTGCAGTTTTATTTCATATATTTAGAATTTGCAGTGCATGAATGCAGCATGCATGGACACATTATTTATTACACTCAGTTAGTTTTTATGAGACCTATTGTGATTTATTGTTCAGCCACAGTTAAAATTAAATAAAAAAAATTTACTTTATATGTTATGAGTATATTAATAATTGACAATACTACAAAATTAACTTCAATATAATTGTGATTTTTGGAAATTCGCTTGTACACTTTCAATTTGCTTTGATTGTTTGTTCTTATACTGATGGCAAACTTCACCACATAGTATCATAAAAAAAAATTGTATATATTTCAGCTTCTTGTTGTCGTCTGAGACTGTGTTTACATGACAACATTTCAAGTGAAAACACATAATTTTTGTGTTTTACATGTCAGAAAAGTTTCATTTTTTACACGGCAACATATTTAAACCGAGGTCTGTTTTAACGGAAGCAGCAGAAACGGTGTAGTTTTCATGTTGGGCCACTACTTGGTGCTGTTGTTTGTTTTTGTAATGAAACCACCCACGCGTGCAGCAGAGAACAATCCGCTCTAAACACTAACGCATTTCAGTGTATCTTGCTCATGTTTCTGTGGATGCATGCGGGCGACGCCCAGCAGCTCGCTGCCCACTCTGCAGCGGGAGTCAAGGCGAGGAACTCACCCCGCCCCAGTTGAGCGTCCTGGCGAGGTCGTTTCCCGTTCCCAGAGGAAGCACCGCGACCGGAGGCTGTGGGCTCATCTGCAGCTCGTCCAGCGCAGACAGGATCCAGCCCACCTACACACGGGTGGACAGAAAGCCTCAGCATGCACACATCTCAAGGACATCGCAGACAGAGCGACGCTGAGCAGGGTCTCACCGTGCCGTCCCCTCCACACGCCAGGATCCGCAGATTTGGCACTTTGCGGTACAGCTCCAACCTGCCAGCAGAACGTGGAACAATCGTAGAGGAGGAAAACGTTACCGCAGCTGGAAGTGGCGAGGATCGGGGTTGAGTGGGTGTAATTGGTCCAAGTTTTGTGGAAATGGCTCCGTTCATGAAGAGTGTGTTTAAAACAAAGATGATAATGATTAAAACTGGAGTGAAGAGAGTCTTTATGAAACGGTTGAATCATTCTATTAGGTCAAAACGCATCGATTTCAGTAAAGGTTCACATTTGCAAGGCGAAACGATGTTTCCACGGAAACGGCAGCGAGACAAAAAAACTAAAAAGATTTAATGTCGGGCCACTAGTTGGCACTGTAGAACCAGTAGCAGCTTCTCCTCCGTCTGCGCGGACAATGAGCCTGAGCGATTCCAGAAAATCTCGTTTTCGCCCGTCTCCACTGAGAGTCGGAGCGTTTTCACAAAGTTGCATTTCAGTGACTCCGAGCACCGTCGTCATGGAAACGAACACCCAGAACGCAACAAGAGTTTTGTGTTTTCACTGGAAAGCGTTGCCGTTGAACGAGTTCATGGAGCGAACGCTGACGGATACTCACGCTTCTCTCAGTCCGCCCTGCGACAGGTCGAAGACTTGTCGAGGGTTCAAGATCCACATGAACATCTGTAACACCTTGGCACCCTGCGGAGAACAAACTGATGATAAACTCTTCATGCAAAACTTGCTTGCCTGAGTGAAACCAAGTCTTTTTGAGATGAATATAATTTAGGTCTGAGCACAGACATATATCAACATTTCTGTATTTATTTTAGCACGCTGGATTCAAGGTAAACACTCCATGCGCTGCAGTCATCTGGTCACATTGTTGTTTAAAATGATTTATACTGTGAAACCTGCTGATTTGCACCAATAGAAACATTTACAGATATCCCAGTACAGACAACCAAACCACACAGAGTACAGATTACATTACAGATTACAGATCGGCTGACCTGATTGCCTCCACTCTTGGGATTGACAAAAACCAAAATGGGCTTCATGAGCGGAGAGGGGAGGGGCTTCAGCATGAAGGGACGCCACTTCGACTCCTGAAAAACAGAGAGACGGACAGATCGGACACATGAGTCTATCTATTCAGGACACTTTCTACTTTCTTCGCTCTCCTGAGACATTTTTTTGTGAGATTTAAAGATGATTAAAGTCCTAAAAGATGAAAGACAGAATTTTGATCCATGAATGAAAAAAGGTTGTAAACAGTTTTTATTCCTTTTACTGCCATCCAGAGAAAAAACACAAAACAGGAAATACTGTCGATTAAAGTAAGAAAACAACTGAATAGCACTAATATGACAATTATCAAGAGATTGAAGATCAAGTCGTTAATACAGATTACAGAAATAATCAGGGAGCTCCGGGATAATTCTGTAAGATTATTTTAAAAATGTTGTATTTACAGCGGCAGATATTAGCATTAGCACACATTTATTCTTATTGTTATATATTCCAGATTAGAAATAAAATAAGAAGACATCTGAATTATTTAAAACCAAAGTTTTTGAAATGAATGATTTTTAAGTAAAAATGCACCATTTGACCTTGTTTTCTTCTAATTGGATAAAACTTTACAATCTAAAGTGGTTATCAAATAATTTCACAACTATTCAGGAATATATTTGGTAGTAAAATAGGTTTTCTCCTGAGTGGTGTGCACTTGTAATGGTTTGAAAGCAATAGATGTGTTTGAAACAGTTTTATCCATTAATGTAAGTGGTTCATGCTGAGGACAGATTCAGTGTTGAAGCTTTAGTTTTGAATAGATGATAGAAGAAAGCACATAAACGGTCAGAATGTAACTTACGTCCAGTCCTTTCTTACTCGTCCTTCGTTTGAATGATGTGCGTTTTTTCCTCCTGGCAGAGTTTTTCAGTGAGTTCTGTTATGGTCAAACACACACACACACACACACACACACACACACACACACACAGAGGCACGCCACACGCAAAAAGAAGTTTGTGAGTTTTCTATTTAGAGTCAAAGGAGTCATTTCTCATCACTGTCACAACATGACAGAGTGACATTTACCGAGCTGCTGACTGCAGCGGGTGTGTGTGTGTGTGTGTGTGTGTGTGTGTGTGTGTGTGTGTGTGTGTGTGTGTGTGTGTGTGTGTGTGTGTGTGTGTGTGTGTGTGTGTGTGTGTGTGTGTGTGTGTGTGTGTGTGTGTGTGTACACCTGTGGTTTCCTGACTTTGATGATCCAGGACGGAGGGACGATGACTCCAGCATGAGCTCCCAGAGAACACGGCTCCTCGATCTGATGCAGCATGAAACACGTCACCTTGTTGTGGAACTGGGAGAGAACAACAGCTTATTGATCCGTTAATGTTCCTTTATTGATTCTTAAACAGATTAACTACACACCACAACATTTTTTTACTGATCAGCGCATTTTATTAGTGATCAATAGAGATGATTGATTACTCACAGCCTGTTTACACCACGAACAACTGATGGCGATGATTTCTTTACTGTGGAAGAACTTCTGCTGGAAACTCTGCAGAGTCAACACAGCAGGTCAGTGTGTGTGTGTGTGTGTGTGTGTGTGTGTGTGTGTGTGTGTGTGTGCGCACGCTCACCTTTCCACACTGCTTGCACTTCCCCTCCTGCCTCCGTCGGTGCACCCAGTGGTGTCTCAGAGCGTTCTGCTGTCGAGGGAGAAGAGAAAAGGTTTTCCTGCAAGCTGCACACACACTCATGTATACACACCAACACTGGCCACAAACACACACTCACATATACACACCAACACTGGCCACAAACACACACTCACATATACACACCAACACTGGCCACAAACACACACTCATATATACACACCAACACTGGCCACAAACACACACTCACATATACACACCAACACTGGCCACAAACACACTCATGTATACACACCAACACCAGCCACAAACACACACTCACATCTCGGAGGCATCGGGATCCTCCCTCTCTGAAGGTGGGCTTACACCGAAAATTTATCTGAAGAGAGAGAAGACAAAGAAATTACATAAAATAGTTTTGGTTAAAAACTGTTTTTCATCCATCTTTGATTTTCTCACACTGAAGTTAAATAAATAACAACCAGTTTGCCAAAAACTCAGTTTTAATCACTAACTGGCCTCCTGATGAAACATATTTAACCTTTGACCTTCATTCTTTGTTGTATTTATATCTGACTCATGGTTTTATTATTAGATTCGTACTATTACTGGTATTTATTTAGCCAGTGGCATAGTTGTAATCTGTTGTTACACTATTTATTTATTTGCAATGCCGGCTCTATGCAACCTTTTAATTTCCCCACGGGGACAAATAAAGTATTTGATTGATTGATTGATTGATTGATTGATTGATTGATTGATTGATTGATTGATTGATTGATTGATTGATTGATTGATTGATTGAAATAAGGGGCGGGGCTTCCTGCCAATATATCGTTTAACGAAGGAAAATAAAATTAAAGATTGTGTAACATCTCTGCAGTTGTGTTATTGTTGCAATGATTTGGTTTATTGGTGATGTTTGTTGGTTCCGATTCTTTTGTGTCACCTGAACACACCGTTAGAGCGAGCTGGCCTGTGATTGGCTGAGAGTGGAGAAAGGGGCGTGTGTGTGTGGTACCTTCTCCAGCTGCTCCATGCAGCCATTGTGAACGACGATCTTACAGGCGGCACATTTCTTTCTGGGGGCCGACTTCTTAAAGGAGATACAGAGCAAAGAGGGCAGTTACACACCACACACAGACACAAACACACACAGACACACACACACAGACTCACATACACACACACACACACACACACACACACACACACACACACACACACACGATACTAATGCTCTTAAAAATACTTTTATATATCGAGCCATCTCATACTGGAACATGAGGTCAATGAGCACTCATGTTGTTTTCAAAACTAACCTAAAAAGATCTGTGATCAATGGAGAAATAATGTTGAGTCAGTGTAACTCTGGTTGTTTAATTGTCTAGTTTTTGTTTTGTTGGAGTTGACTGTATGTGCTTTGTTGATGCACTAATTGTTATTGCTGAAAGTTTTATTTTAATCATGTCAATGTTTTTCTTTTTTTCTCTTTCTTTCTTTTTTGTGAATGGACCCCGGGAAGAATAGTCTCTGCACTGGCTAATGGGGATCCTTAAAATGAAAAAAATAAGTAAATAAAAAAAAGGCACGCAGAAATGTCGAAGGTGCCCCGACACGTTATGTCATCTCAAAAAGCGCCTCTAAAAGCACAAGGCTTGAAAACAGAAAGAAGAAAACACCTCGACATTCAACACTTCCACTTAAAGTTCTTCACCAAGCAGGGAAATAAAGAAGAGCATCCCCCGTGTTCCTGAAAGCATTCCTGTTTATGTACATTTAATGCTTCTGTGTACTGGAGAGGCATTCAAAGACAGCGCTGAGCGTCGGTCACTAACGCTGAGAGTACACGAACGAGCCGCTTCGTCTCTTCAAGAGCCGTTTAGTACCGACACTTCGTTCTCAGAGTGCTACTCATGGCAGGGGGATAGTTTCTAAAAGCAGTAGCTGTCAGCGATCAGGCTCTTCTCATATGGAAACGGCTCCCGGTTCCAGTTCGGGAGGCCAACGCACTCTCGAAACTTTAATAGTTTTCACTGCAAAAAAATTACTTCACGACTACATAAACTATCAGAGAAGCTTTGATGAGCTCAAAGACCAACATCCTGCCCTGCAGCAGAACCACTAATCATACTCTAAAACACAGTTTGAAACCTTATAAATGAATAAATACCAACAGAGTCGTTCTCATAGTGTGAAAAAAGCACTCAAGATGCCCAGGTGCTGTTTGGCTTCAATAAATATCATTGCTCTCTTGGCCTTTTCCCATACAGGAGACAAACTACTCATCATGAGTAATAATGTACCAGCTGATAATGGACCGGACTCACCTCCAGTCACTCTTCACTGTCACCGTAATGGCTCAGCGCTGCTCTCTCATGAAAATAAACCTGCACTATCGCACTCACGTCTGATTGGGTTGATGCTCTGAATGTCCTGACACGAGACGAGTTCAGCCACGGAATCTTTACCGTGAAACAAATCGCTCAAAACAGTAAGAAAAGTGTCTGTTTTAGATTGAATCTCTTGGAAAATCAGGTTTCGTTGACTCTGTTAATTAAGTTCAGCTGGATTAAGTTCACTTCCTCCAGGATGAGGCGGTAAAACGCAGCAATAAAACACCAATTATCATAAACCATGTGCCGTTTTGGACTGTTTTGATGCAAACAATAAAAAGACACGTTCATATTCCCGAGGAGCTTGTTACGGCTAATTTGAGGTTGTTTCTCTCATGACTGCTGTTTTTGACATTTAGTGAGGAGAAAATGACTTGTGATGAAAAATTAATGAAGCACGTCAAGTTGATGAAGAGGTTTTGCTGCATTTAATATTTGCTGCGAGGAAAGTTTCACTAAGCTGCAGAATCTAATGAGCCGAGGTGAGAGACGGTTTGTTTTCCTCTCAGTGTAAATGTGGTGCTTTTGTTTATGGGGAGTCAATATAACGTCAAATAATCAGCAGAATGACAGAAAACTACAGTCGTGCTTCGTGATGAACTGCTGGTAAATTCATTCAGGTACAGTACTGGTGTGGACCACCAGGTGGTGCAGTGAGTCACTGACAGAAATCAAATACATGACAAGCAGAGACTGGCTAACTAACTAAACATCCTACATGTCATCGCCAGTTTTATTTGCAATTACATATAACACAGAATTTAAACAAAAAACAACATCTAATATAGCTAACTAAATTAATTTACAATAACTTTGTCGAGATAATGAATAAATATAGAAATACGCAGAGAGACAAATGTCCATTGATGTCAGTGTTTCCAGAAACTTCCTCTCAGGTCAGATGTTGAATCTAATCACAGTGAGATGCGACCAGCAGCAGCTGAGTGGTGCGAACGCTTCGCTGTATCATTACCTGCCATCAGTGGAAATGTACAGATGTGTCATTATAATAATTCCAGGATTAAAGGCTGTTTTCTCAGCCGCTTGTTTTTTTTCTTTATAAAGAGGCGTGTGAACAGAATGAAGGTCCACAGTGTCTGTAATTCAAACACTTCCAACGCTGCTGGTTGACGACTCTCCAGAGCACTCTTTCAGTTTTCTGAGAAATGTCTCTGCTGTTCTGTGACTGTCAATCTGGACGCAACGCAACGCAACGAACACGTTTTCACATTAAATGTTGTTTAAGCTTTCTTTCCATTGTCTCTTCCTCCATCGGGTCAGTTATTAACTTTCCTGCACACACACACACACACACACACACACACACACACTGGTCAGCACTCACTGCAGTCTTCAGCATGCAGGCGTCCTCTCCGAGATAGCAGAGCTCTCCCGAGCAGCTCGTCTCCATCCACAGGTGGTCTCCATTAACGGCGTTCTCCTGCCGCAGATCGGAGAGGGCACATATTCACATCATAACATCCTCGGCCACGACGCATGTGCTCGTCCCCACTCACATTACAGTGAAACCATATGCACGGAGCCGGTCAACGAGTGTGTCAAGCACATAATTGCCGCTGCTGAAGAGGTGTGTAATTTCACAGCGCATGCTAATAGAAGGCGCTTATCGAAACGGCATTCAGGTAAAACACACATCTGAATACATACAGACACACAGAGGATGAAGCTGCACGTGTTTGGAAGAGAAGACCAGTGAGATAATGAAGTCTAACTGGAGTCGCTACCAATACGTATTAATTAAGAAGTATTTCCAATGAACACAGACGGCTAATTTGATTGCTGACTGATTTAATCCTCAGAGCGCCGACAAGAAGAGAAATTACATGAGAAAAGAGAAACGGAGGCGATACGAAGACAAGATGTTCCTTCATGTCAGGGACTAAAGTTTGAAAAATATACAATATTTATTCTAGTGAATAAATAATATGGCAGAATATGAATGGTAAATGAATTAACTTAATGCATAAATACACTAGAGCGCATACCTTCGCCAACGCCATATTTGTCACCATGGAAACCAACGGATTGCAAGGGTATTCGATCCACCACACAACCCCTTCCATCATTTGTCATGGTCATTTCAGGTGCTTCAAGTTGTCACATTTGACACTGATGTACACATATTTTACAATTTCCGTACGAGCCCCCTGGCCGTTGACCCCCAACCGTTAACCAGGCTGATGATGTCACTGCGTCATGTTGCGTATCAGAGGAAACATAAAACATAAAACATGTCCAAAACAAACTATCCAGAAGTATGACAGTCATGGCCAAAGCTAGAGATCGACTAGACCTAAATCACTGTTCATTCTTTATAATTCACTGGTGTGGCCTTATCTAACTTACTGTGTGGAGGTCTGGGGAAACACATATACAAGTTTATTACCAAACATTTGTATTTTACAGAAAAGAGCAATCTGTGGTGTAAAGAGGTGGGACAGATTAAGGACCCAGATTAAACAATCATCAAATATAATTCAGTTTAAGAAAAGATATAAGGGATTGATACTTGACCAGTACAGCAGTGATGGTCTGCTTGTTTAATGGAGAATACTGCATTAGAAGTACCACAGTTCATCATAATCTCCTGTGCAATTGTGGTGTTAAACTAAATTAGGAGGGACTTTTTGTCACTGAGTGTTTGAGGGGTAGGAGTTAATAGGTCTTTTAATTCTTCCGACTCCTTTTCGTCATTGAAATGTGGATCAGGTGGGATGTGTTGTTTCATTGTTGTTGTTGTTTTTCCTCTCTTTTTCTTTATTTTTTCTCCAATTTAAATTGAAATGTTTCTCTTTTCCTTTCCTTCTTTTTCTTTACATTTGTATGTTCGAAATAAAAGCTTCATTCATTCATTCATTCAATTACATTTATGACTATCTAATCTAACCAACTAACTAGGACTTATAAAGTAATGTCATAAAAAACAGAATATGCAATCACTTATTGTGATTATGTAAAAAAAACATAATTTTTAGATCTTGACATAGAGAAGAATATAGAAAATCAAAAATTCCTACACACATATAAGAGAATTTATACTGCAAGTAAAAAACTGTAAATATATAACTAAATCAATTAATTAATTTCCAATAACACATTTGAGACTATGCATAGTAAATAAATACATAAATAACAAAATAAATACATTAACAATTTGATCCGAATATAGAACCGTAATGAATGAAAATACGTCTTTAAAAAGGCTTGTCTTCACTGTGACATTAGTGAAATCTATGTGCTGAAATTTAATGCGACATTCGGTGAGAAAGTGAGAGAAGAGTTTTGCTGGAATGAGAACGAGAAGGAGACAAAGTGGACAAACCCTGAGTGACTTATTAGCACCTGAAAGATCATTAAGATCCAGTAAATCAACCCTGCAGCGTCTATTAATGAGCGATTAAGTTCAAGTGTGTGTGTGTGTGTGTGTGTGTGTGTGTGTGTGTGTGTGTGTGTGTGTGTGTGTGTGTGTGTGTGTGTGTGTGTGTGGGTGGGTGGGTGGGTGGGTGTGTGTGGGTGGGTGGGTGGGTGGGTGGGTGTGTGTGTGTGTGTGTGTGTGTGTGTGTGTGTGTGTGTGTGTGTGTGTGTGTGTGTGTGTGTGTGTGTGTCACAGAAAGGGCAGCCCTGGCGTGCTGGAAGTGCCCCTGCAGATCGATCTCGGGGGGACTCTAACATCAGTCTGCCTGCTCGTCCCGCCACATTAATAATAAACCACATTTTACTTACTATTCATTAGTGATCCGTGAATAATTTATTCACTGTCACAGATTAATACACTTGCTGTTTTACACCTTCATTGCACAACATGCATCGCACCATTTCTATTATCCCTCTTATCGTCTTTTTAGTTTTAAGTATTAACATAAAATCAAATTTCCAGAAAGGCTTGTGTGGGTGCTATGTTTCAATATTATCGAATTCTATCAAAATCTTCCATCAAATCCAGGTTGTTTTTCTTTCCTGTATTCTTCCTTCCACCTGGGTTCACAGAGGCAGTACGGTTGGAAAAGAAGTCCACAAATATCTGTCCCCTGAAACCCACGAAAACTCACTTTTTTCACATCTCCAGACTCATTTTGAGGAAAACCTGCCCACACGAGATCACAGAGGACGTTTGAAGCACAAAAGCTTCATTTCTACCCGCCTGCCTCGGGAAAAATGGCGTCACAAGTGGAAGCTTTACTCACAAGGGTTTAAGTGGAAAAGAAAATGCCAGCACAGAGTTTGCTTGCACTTTTTATCCCTGGTTGAGTAATTTGCAGTCGTCTTGACATTTCTTGCCGCAGTGGGACTGAATCTGAATTATTGTTTAAAAGCTCTGCTGTTTTTTTCAATCAGACAAAGTCACATCTCTTGAGGTCATGACACAATAAAATCTTCTTCCCCGCGTTGAGCAACCGAGACATTTTCTGACAATGATCAGAAAGAATAGAAAGAAAATTGCTGCTTTTCATTTTCCACATGAGCATACGGCGGCTGAAAGCAGTCTGGAAACAAATCTGCCGGCATGCGAATCCAAATGTCACCGACTGACTCAGCCAGAGCGAACAGGGACGAGGCAGACTTGGACAAATGTCTTTGTGCGCTCTGTTGATGCACCGTGCACAGTCCCAGGGCCGCGCTTTGACAATCAGAGGGACGAAGGCTTTAGAAAAACAGAGGACACCTTTTAACATCTGTACCAGAGGTGTCAATCACGTTTCAGTTCAGGGGCCAGATACGGCCCGATTCCATCTGGAGCGGGCCGGACCGGTATAATAGAGGCAGCGCATCTTTAAATTTAAACTTTAAAGGTTTTCTTTGTTGTGGTGACGAGTGTAGGTGATGAAAATATCAATATTTTCACAAAACCAAACAGTCATTAGTCAAAATGACTACAGTCTCGCCGTAAAGCCAATTTTAATGAAACTTTATGGTGCAAAATCCAGTGAAATGTCCAGGAAACTGTTGCATTCTGGGTGTTTTACACACTCCCCCCGTTAGCATGGCGTTGAGGCTTCATCAACAATATGTGAGGACAGAGGTGACGTGAGGCTGTTTCACTTTCAGACGCAAATAGAGCAGAAGACATGGTCTGATTCAATTCAAACTATTCAGAGGCGAAACTGGTCAGAATTGATCCCGACATCAGTCCTAATCGCTCAAGACAGAGCCGTGATCCAGGGACACTCGGCCATATGTTTTGGTCATGTCAGTTCTTTGAGCGTCTTTTGGACGCCACCTTTTGACGTCACATCCCACGTACAGCCCGCCACTGAACATCCTGACCTGGTGCTCGCCACTTTTTGGAAGAACACCTGCAGTAGAACAACAGACGACTTCACACGGAGGCTCACATACAGTATTGAGCCTTGCTGCTCATCCCACAAATGAATCTTATCTCACCTACAAATGTGTTGACATTTATTACATTTATTATATCGGCTCGCCAGATGTTTTTATGCTTTTAATTTCTTTCAGGTAAATGCAAGGAAAAGTGAAGAAAGGGGAATAATTAGAAAAACTAAAAACCAAACAAATGTATTAATACAGAGGACATGTGTATAAAAAGGTAATAGGGAAGTTGTTTTATTGACATTGTGGGACGTGGTTGTTTAAGTGAGATGTAATTATTTTGATGAGATGTCTGACCGTCCAGTCCACGCAGGTCCGGAGGTCCTTGTTGGGTCCATTGGAGGCTGGAGGAAGTGACGGCTGTGGAGGACCGAGGTAATGGAGGCCTGAGCGGGAGATCGCTTTCCTGAAAGAGACGGAAAAAAAGATCCCGTTAGCCCTCCTGATCATCATCCAAGAGAAGGTCCCAGCTCGTTGCCGTCATCACTGATAGTCTGATCGTTATTCCAAAGTCACAGTCTTCACTGGCACTGACGCAGAAATCAGCAGTGTCATGTTTAGCCGTGGCACTGCTCCCTCACCAAGAGGATTTCAGCATAATTTAGTGTGCAAATCAATTATTCATGTGACGAGAGCACATTTCAGCAGGCTCAGCTGGAGATATTTGGTCGAGGAGGAGTGGGAACAGCTTGGAGGAGAATCTGCCAGCAGCACTTTGGGGTGATGAGAGTCGGACGGACGCAGATCTGTTCTGTCAGGAGATGAGTCAGCAGTCAGTCGCTCCATGGTTCAGATGCGGACGCTCGTCCTCGTCTCTTTTTATACTGTTAAATGTTACTGATGTTGGTCTCAGTCGGCCCTTGTAACTTGAACTATCTCAAGTGGAGAACGCAATCTCACCATCGACATCACAACGGTTGAATCCATCTAACGTCTCCGTCACGGCAGGTTACAGTCTGCACAGTGAGACGCACTGAAATTCACACGTACCGGTGTAGTATTGAATATGGATCCCCTTAGAAATTAAATTCTGCAGCGGAATATGGACCCCCCCCCCCCCCACCGCCATGGAATATGGACTCACACAAAAATGTTCTTGTGATAAATGTTCTTGACTAGGGAATGGATAATAATGACTTTGAAATGAATCACTAAATATGCTAAATATAAATATATTTATAAACATTTCATTGGATATATATGAAATGAAATGTTCCTTGACCCCTATATAAATTGTGTATTATATTATCTATGACTACTTTCTATGGCATAGATTCTGTATTCTATTTAGTGTATATTATTGTACCCCGGGTCCATTTTCTATGACATAGAACATGTGCGAGCACTTCGAACCTGTTGTCACTCTTTAATTTATGAGGTTATCCCATTTATTTATGTAGTTAAAATGCATTAATATTTCAGTGTACATATTAGGAGGTCTATATTCTGTGGGGGAAAATGGACCCTGGGGTCCATATTCTACGGGGGTCCATTGACAATCTTTAGTCGCTGTTTGTGGAACGACACAACGGGGCGGGGCGGGTTTTTGTGCGTCTCGACTGACAAAAGTTGTGGATGGTACCGAAAAAACCGGAACCACCGGTTACCATTTATTGTCGCCCCTCTGTTGAGGTACCCAGCACTACGGAACGGGTCCAATAAGAAGCCGTCTGCTGATTGGCAGTGACGATCGTCACTCTCAACAAGCAGCAATATTTTAATATTTCATCGGCCGACAACCCTCCCGTTGTTGTTTAAATGTGCCGCTTTGCGCTTACTGGTTGTTTTGTTAACTTGGCTTATTGAAACATCAGCGTGCTTCACAGCACCGCGGTCTTCCTGCGAGGTGCAGACACTCCTCTCAGTAACAGGAGAGGAGGAGACTCAGCAGGAGCTGGACGCTGCTGTTCACGATAAAAAAGTTTTCCGCTGTATCACAGAGAACAGAGGCTCACGCCTTCACTTGCCTGAGCTGCGGCCATTTCCACAACTACTGCTGAGTTATGACGTCATCTCCCCCAACCCCGGCTACATTTTAACCATACACTCTGTGGTGGGACGGCGCAACAGAGTTAGATCTGGGTGTGCTATGCTTTACCGTACCGTCTCAGCCCGCCCCGGACCATATTGTGTGGTGGGACCGCGGCTTTACAACGGCTATTTAGAAGTACCAGAAACCTCAGCCTCTGTTTAAACAACCTTTTCAAGAGAAAATGCTAAACCTTTGTTGTATTTTGTTCATCCGTTTACACGACAACAGTGGTTGGAATCACAACTTTTTGAAAACACTCTGCCTCCATGTAGACTGTGGACATGCACATTTTCTGAAACGTTGCTACTGATCCTGGTCCTGATCCTGGTCCTGATCCTGGTCCTGGTCCTGGTCACCACAGCCGTAGTGACTAGGTGTTGTGCACCTGCTCACTAGATGTACAATCAGATCACTGTTTTCTCCATCGTGTCATGACTCCAAGTCTATATTCTCCTGGACTTGGTAGTTTTATAGTTGAGTACAGTCTCAGTAATAACGATCCAACTTGGCCGTCTGTCCACTAGAATAGAAATTCTCCCATTGTTAATGCTTGGAGTTTGCTGTGTGTGTAGTTTCACTACCAATACAAACAACAACACCAACTCTTGTGTACAAGGTTTTGTGCGGGACATCATTTTCAGAACACTGTTGTGTAAACGTGAAACTTTTCTGAAGGGAAAACACACAAAATGATGCGTTTCCACCTGAATCGTTGAGTAAACGGGGCCACGTGTTTGCACTGTGGGAGGAAACCAGGGTAAAACCCACAAAAGCCCAATCTGGAATCAAACCGGTTGAAATCCAGCGAGGCGACAGTCATAACCACGACACCAGCAGAGCCCCCGCCACACGTTAAACCTCAACGCTCAGGCCACGCAGGTCTCATCTCACAAAGTAGTTGCTATTGGTGAAATTTGGTGGGTTGAAAAACGGAACGGAGGAAGTACGGGGTTGAGTTTTGGTGTGTCAGTGGAAAAGGTTGCACGCAGAGTATCTGAAGCCCCTGTTGAAAGTTTCAGTGGCCGTCTGTCTAAAATTATCGAGCAGGACAAAGAGGAGTCCACTTACACACCCTGTAACCTGAGGACACACCCTCACACACACACACACACACACACAGAGTCATGTGTGTGCGTGCACTCACGACTTTTGGGCTAAAAATAGTAACGCGTGGGAGACAGCGGCACAAAGAGCACAACCACAAGGACGTATGGTGACTGGACATATGCTACATCGAACCAGGACACACACACACACACACACACACACACACACACACACACACACACACACACAGGGACGTTTCAATAATAATCCTACAGGTTTTATTTCGCCTTCCTTATTAACTTCTTCATGTTTTCTCCATCAGCTTTGCTCCCGAGCTCCGAGTTCATCATCTCGCTCTAGAAATCAGCCTCGTCAGGGGAAAGTAACTCGAGCGGCCGGCTGTGAGTTTTATTGAAACCACTTGTTTGGAAGTGAAAGAGTGAAAAAGTGAAAGACGCTTGGACGTGTTGCGTTCGCGACTGGACTGAATCTCACAGGAAGAAATGACACTGTGAACATTTAACTTGTAAAATTAACAAAAGTTCCAGCTTGTTGGAATCAGAGAAAAAACGAATGTTTTATCCACAGGTATGCAAAATTAAATATTACAATTAAGTAGGTAACCATGATTTTATTTATGTATTATTTGATTTATTAATATGAATATCTTAGAGTATATTTCCACAAAGTTGCTCATGAATTCATTCATTTCTAAATTGAATTTACTCATTTCCACCTTCATGAAAAAAAATTATAATTTTATGAAAGAATTTTACGCTAGGATTAATAAAATATTTCTATTCTGTTGAATTCCTCCATTTCCATTTGTTTCTGTATTTGATGAATTTGAGATTTATTAATTGTTTAGCGGGATTTCTTTATTTCTATTATCTAAATTATGTAAGCATTTAATATTTTATTTATTTTTTTATTATTTTCCCCTTCAATCTTTTCCAAATTCACTGATTTATTTAAGCAGTTATTTTTCCAAGTTGCAGTCATCATTTGCATATTTAATTTGTAATTTATTTACTCATTCAATCAATCTAAGGGTAAATTATATTTATTAAAGCAAATTTTTATATATATTTTTTCCCAATTTATTTACATTTCATATATTTAGTTAGCTATGCATTTATCGTTTGGTTATTCTTACATTACTTTGTACATCCACATTTATTCATTTATTTGCAGATGTGTCATTGAGGTAAAAAAAAAAAATAAAAATTGATCAAGGCAGGAAGAAAATTCTGTAGAAGAATAAATGTTGGGGGAAAAAATGAAGACAAATTTAGATTTCTATGAACGTGAAGAAATAATATTGTAAACAGATAAATATAACAACACAGAAACTGCATTTTTCTTCTTTTTGGTTCATTTTTCTTGACTGAAATTATAAAAAAAAAATAGAGCTTTTCAAAAAGAGACACAAACGCTGAGGGAAAGCAAAACATCCAAAAATCAATTGAGCTGTATGCAGCAGGAAATAAAACACACGCACACACACACACACAAGTCATGGTCTACCATTACACTGGAGTGACTCCTAATCTACTAAAAGCAGACAGGATCACAGGAATTAAAGCTCACTCTTAAAATATAAACAAAATAAAAAACATGCAGCGGGAAGCTTTGGTGGCACTGAGCCCACAGTAAACACGCTTACACATTTGACCAACAACCACGCCTGTGTTTGACTTATTTCAAGGCGGATTCGTCCAAAAAAAGAACAGAAAGCTAAAACACATAACCAGCAACAAAACCAACAAGCAGCAGAGCAGAAATTCCCCCGGAAACTTTTCACTGGAGCTTTTTTCACACAATGACTCAAAACCAAATAGTGTGTTTCTACCAGTTTTCCCACCAGTTTCACACTCTCCAGTAACAGAAGGCAAATGAAGGGCATCTTTTGTCGTCTCACAGACTTGCATAAATAGCAAGAATGGAATTGTAATATTTGTTTTCCGAAATGAGGCAATTTATTTATTTTTTTAAGCCAAATGTTTGTACGGGGCTTTTTCTGTATATATTATTAAATATGAGAAATAAATAAGAGAATAACCTCAAACCTGCCAATGAAATAGGGAGGAGTTAATTGGCATATAGTTCGGTTTAAATGACAGTTGACGTTTCAAGTGAAAACTTGACATTTGTGCCTTTTCACACACACTGAGACAACACATTCATTTATGTGTCACTGACTCACTTGCTTTTGTTTTGCCTTGTTGGGGAGTATGTGATTGGTTTGAAAATAATGTTATAAAAAAGGAATGAGTAAATCTTAAAACAGTTTTGCGTTTACACAGCAACATTTTGAAAATGATGTCTGTTTCCACAGAAACTGCAGAAACGCTGAAAATGATGTAGTTCTCATGTAGAACAATCCGCTCTAAACCTTAACAATGGGAGAACACAGACATTCTCCTGGACAGACCAAGTTGGATTGTTATTACAGTGACTGTCAACTATAAAACTACCGAGTCCCAGGAGGATGCGGACTGGGAGTCATGACACCACGGAGTCGTTCTTATGGTCCATCTACTGAGCATGTGCAGAACGACTAGTGACTACGGCCGTGGTGACCAGAACCAGAAGCAGCGTTTCCAGGTCTACAAGGAGATGGAGCCTGAGCATTTACAGAAAGTCATGTTTTCAAAAAGTTTCCCCTTGGGAGCCTTTTAAAAAAATTGTGTTTTAAGTGACTCCGAGCACCGTTGACTCAACGTGCGACTAGAGCTTTCTGTTTTCACTTGGTGGAAGTGTTGTCAGGTTAACGAGTCCGCTCGGGAATCCCGAGCCGACACTCTGTGGAACTGATTTCTGGACTTGAGAAGCAGCGTTTCCCCGACTCCTGCTGGACTGAAGCAGACAGGTGAGTGGCGTTAGCAGAGTGTGTATGAAAGCCTCCAGTCGGGAGATTAAATTGGAGTTGAATACAGCTGCTCTCTGCTCCCAGTTCTCACACCACCTACTCTCTCTCTCTCTTCTCTTTCTGTCCATTTACCCTTCGCCATCCCTCCCTCTTTTCTGCTGGAAGTCATCGCACTCCTTTTTGCCTTCACCTTCAGTTCTCCTCCTCCTCCACGTTGCTCCTCCTCTTCCTCCCTCACACTCCTGTCATCCCTCTGCTCTTCTTTCTCATCCTCCCCCTTGTCTCCTCTTCGTATTTTCATCACCCTCCTCCTCCTCCTCTTCCTGCAGAGGTGGATTGTCAGGGTTGCCATGGCGACGGCACAGCGGGAGCATCGGCAGCTCATCCAGTAATTATATTGGTGGGGAATCTGCTCAGGACTGTGTGTGTGTATGTGCGTGCGTGCATGCGTGTGAACGTGTTTCAGTAACCTTACAGTAAATGTAGAAACTTAGAGAAGACGTGGCCACACAGTGAGTGATTATATTTATTTCACTGCCCACGTCCTAAAGAATAAAGTCATCTGCGATTCTTCGCCTATTTCTCTAAGCACGGAGTCCTCTGTGTCGACGGAAAGTTACGACAGTGGGATTGGGTCGTGTAGTTTTCAGGTGATTAAGGTGGGAAGAAACAGGAATCCTGTGGTAGGCGGTATCACAGTAAACAAGCCCACACTGGTTTAATTCCTGGTCTAATTCCTTTCCCCTTCACTGCAGTCACTTAACCAGTTTCTGAAAATCCCTGCAGTGTTCGCTGAGCCTCGCCGAGGCTGTGCGACGCTCTTTATAATCAAAGCGAGAACAAAAAGTAATAGCCACGAAAATAAAAGGCAGCTGCAAGTGGGAGGACTCGGGTTTACCATCTTCTGACTCTGGAAGATGTTGTGATTACGTGGGAGAAGCCGCTTGACAAAAGACACGACTGCACCAGTGTGGGTTTTGCTCTTGAGTCAATTTCTTGGTGCAAAGCAACCATGTTTACATCTTTGACGACTTCTGACAATACCTGAAGCAAACATAAATATCAGTCAATGTTAGACTTTTCAAAGAAAAGGATTCCCCAACGGGGGAGGCCGACAGAAAGCCGCAAACAACATCAAATATAAGCTCATCATTCAAAGATATAATGATCACATTTAAAAAGAAAAAAACAAAACCTCAGCTCAATGAAAATATAAAGGAACATTTTCCAGCAAGATCCAAAGAAACAGGCTCAGTTGAAACCACACACACATGCATGAACAATACACTACAAACGTTACCATTGGAGTACAGGGACACAATTCAGACCTAACCCCCTTACCCTAACCCCCTTACCCTAACCCCCTTACCCTAACCCCCTTACCCTAACCTCCTTACCCTAACCCCCTTACCCTAACCCCCTTACCCTAACCTCCTTACTCTAACCTCCTTACCCTAACCTCCTTACCCTAACCCCCTTACCCTAACCCTCGTACGGACAGTCGACAAAGTTGTTCTTACAGTGACTGTCAACTAGAAAACTACCAAGTCCCAGGAGAATCTGGACTGGGAGTCATAACACATAGCACAACTACTAGTTACTATGGCCGTGGTGACCAGGACCAGGACCAGGACCAGGACCAGGACCAGGACCAGGACCAGGACCAGGACCAGGACCAGGACCAGGACCAGAGTTTCCGCCGTCGACACAGAGATGGAGCTCGAGCGTTTCCAGGAAGTCGTGTGAGCCGGTGCCTCGTCAAAGAGTTCCACCCTCGGAGTCGTTTCTAAAAAGTTGCGTTTTCAGAGGCTCTGAGCACCTCTGGCACCCAAAACACAACGAGTGTTTTCTATTTTCACTTGAAAACGTCACGTCAACAGAGCCTCAGTATGCACGTCCAATCGTCCAATCACAGACAAGATTCAGCGGCATGTCCCTCATCAGTTGGTCAGCGACAGAAAGCAAACAGGAACACTGAAGAACTACTAGTCACTGAAAGTTGAAGTTATCCTGGAAAATGGAGCAGATGCTTGAAAATTGAAAGTCATAATAATCCAAATCAGTCTAAGAGTGTAATCACACTATGATAGTATAAATAGTACTTTATTCATAAACTGCATGAATGATTGTGTCTAACAAACATAAGCTCAATACTAATAAAAACAATAATGATTAACCTTCAGGCTGTAATTAGACAGCAGCACAGCAGGTCAAGTTGTACCAAAAAACATTGTTCTGGCTTTAATATTTTATCATACAGCTTTTTGGGTGGAATCTTTCTGCAGGTTCACCCACCTGTAGCCGAGAAGCCGGTGAAACCAGCGCACCTTCTTCACCCTCCTCCTCCTCCCTGTCTGCCCACCAGCTCCCATATTGATTATGGTCGTCCTGAAAGGCTTTCTCACTGATTCTGTCTCCTGTGTGCGGAGCAGACCGAGTCAACCGGCCCTTTTCCTTACGCACTCGCAGCACGGCTCAGGTAATTGTGCCAATCAACGGGACGGACAGGGGAGACCTGACACCAGACATCTGAGCTGCATGCTGCGTAACGACGTGCGTTCGTCTACGTGTGTCTTTTTTGATTCACTTCAATACGGTTATGATTTATCTTGTGGTTAGACCTGGTGAGAGATTGAATCTTGTAAAAAGCCACAACGGAAGAGACGGTGGTTTAAGAATGATGGAAGAGCTGGAGTCTTTTCTTTAAACGATAAACAATAGTGAGTGCGGGCAGTGGTGTCCGATGAACTATGACACTGGATCCATGACCAACACGTCTATCCTGAATGCTCCTCCTGTCTCTTTCTGTCTGATCCTTAAAGACTATGAGCACAGACAGCGTCAACAAATAAAATGTGACTTAAAACCACACATAAAACAGCTTAAAACAGGATTAGATTTAATTTGATAAAATTAGGTACTGATATGGTAACGCTTTAAATTGAGGGTCTGTTCATCCTTCCATCTCCTATAGAAGAAGCTTGAGCCCAAAGCAGGGAACACCATGTCAATTAAGGATGCCAAACTAACTTTAGTGAAACTTTATCATGTCTTTGAGGCAGAAGCATCTCAAGGTACTTCCATATTTAAAAGCTAAAGACTGGAGAAAAAAAACACCAAACAGACATGAAATATTGGACAATTTCTTCTGCCTTGTTTACTGGGTGGTTCAGGACATCCACAGTATGAGTATTTAAAGTGAGCTACAGGTTCCTGAAGGCCATCTTGGGGATTTGGAGATGACTAAGAGGACGGTATGGACGGCGTCCCGGAGGATAGTGTCAGAGACACACAGGGTCATTGTAACTGTATATTTCTGTACAGAAAATTGGACTGTTGTCTCTGAGTGTTCTATTTGAAGGTATTAATGTTTGCTTCCTTGAGTATTCAACAGTCAGTACATGGCATCATGATCTGCCATTATCAAGTAGTACTGTGGTTTCCTGCGTCTTATCTGTGTCAGTGCATCCATGTTGGCTTTACTAGGACCTACTATACAGCGAAGATCGAAAAACAACCTCTTAATCAGTGGTACTCTACCTTGTTTCTCTGGAATCCCTCAACCAGTTCAGCTCTATGAAAGACTGCAATACAGTGTCTGCGATGACAAAAGTGAACAATTGGCCCAAATGCAGGTACTCATCCATAAATAAACTGAAGCTTTTCTAAAACAAGAAAGTTTCATATCAGTTTTTCTTGAAGTCTGCAGTGCGGAGAAAGCTCTGCTACCTGCTTCCTTAATCTGTAGCCAACCGCTGCCCCATATAAATGTTCTCTTTTAATTAAATGTCTTGAAAAGATATAGTTATACCTGAAGTGCCTAAAGAACACCTGAAACCCTCTGAGCCAGTGTTTCTCTTTTTGTCGCGAACACATAGAGTTTCATGCTAGTGCTATGTTGCTTGCAGCTTTGCTCATAGGCTCCATCATGTGGGTGGTGTCCATTGGAAATCCAGTTTTATATTGGGAATGGAGAAGATAAAGAATTGTTGCTATGGCAAGTGCTCTGTGTGAAGCTGTTCAGAGGAGACTGAGCCAGACGACTGTATCAAATAGTTGTTCTGCACATGCGAGTAGATGAGATAAGAACAATGGCTCAGATGAAGCTAATTTCATTGTGTATAAGAGTTTTTACAATTACACTAAAGGCCATAAGATCTTGTCTTTTCATCAGAAAGTAAAAAGTTACAATTCATTTATGTTTAATTTAGCAGAGCCAAGTAGATCTGAGAGTTTATCCAGAGAAACCAGAGATCGAGTTAGACGATAACAACCCAATTAACTGCTGTGAATAAGAACTCTGGTGCCTGGCTTTTTCAATTAATGAAAAAAAAAAAAAAACATTGTCTGAAAAATGTGGTTTGATATTTTCCTCCTTCAGTCCTTTTCATCTCCCCTTTTTCTCTGCTGCCTCCTTTTCCCTCGTCATTACCTCACAGGTGAATCTGCTCTATTTTTGGGACATTACGTAAGAGATAACCTGGCAAGGGCAACCTGAGAAGCAGCAGTAGACACACATAGTGCATGAGCTCATATTTAACCTGCACACACACACACACACACACACACACACACACACACACACACACACACACACACACACAGTATTCGACTGCAGTGAGGATTTTAAGGCCGACAAGACCAACGTGTGTTTTGGGCTTTTCGTGGCGAGTTTTAATTCTTCACCGCAAGGAAAACAGCTCGAAGGGATTAAAATGTTTTCTCTGGAAAGCTAAATATAAAACGGTCAAACACAAGAAATTAACTAAATTAAACAGTAAAACCCATTTTTGAGGTTCTTTTCTTTTTTTAAGCCAGTAAAGTGATGATCAGTGGGCAAAAGCTGATCTCTGAATTGAAGGTCAGGCTGAAGTTTGAACCTCTATTCTGTAGCAGTTTGTTATAAACTGAATGAGGATCGTTGGGGGTCAATCACAGCTTACAATGTTCAAACGTTCAGCAGAGATGTGAAACACTAATTCACCCCCGACTTTGGAATGTGTGAGGAATCAAAGTACCTGGAGAAAACATGCAAACGCTATAGTCTGACAGCCACCCTCCAGACGATTCTAAAGTCATCAATCAGCCTCATATGTTCGGCTTTGGACGGTGGGAGGAACCCGGATTACCTTAAAGAGAACCCATGAGAACATGCAAACTCCCAGACACACGTGGATAGAAAGTTTCACGGGAGCCGACAGCTGAGGACACTTCAGTCTCTGTCGGCATGTTCTTCCATCCATCCATCCATTGTCTTCCGCTTAGCCGGGGCCGGGTCGCGGAGGCAACAATATAAGCAGGGATGCCCCGACTTCCCTCGCCCCAGACACTTCCTCCAGCTCTTCCGGTGGGACTCCAAGGCGTTCCCAGGCCAGCCGAGAGACATAGTCTCTCCAGCGTGTCCTCGGTCTGCCCCGAGACCTCCTACCGGAGGGACATACTCGGAAACCTCCCTAGGGAGGCGTCCGGGGGGCATCCGAAGCAGATGCCCGAGCCACCTCAGCTGACTCCACTCGATGCGGAGGAGCAGCGGCTCTACTCTGAGCTGCTCCCGAGTGACTGAGCTCCTCACCCTATCTCTAACGGTGCGCCCAGCCACCCTACGGAGGAAACTCATTTCAGCCGCTTGTGTCCGGGATCTCGTTCTTTCGGTCATGACCCAAAGCTCATGACCATAGGTGAGGGGAGGAACAAAGATCGACCGGTAAATCGAGAGCCTCGCCTTTTGGCTGAGCTCCTTCTTCACCACGACAGACCGATACAGCAACCGCATAACTGCAGACGCTGCACCGATCCACCTGTCGATCTCACGTTCCATCTTCCCCCCCACTCTTGAACAAGACCCCAAGATACTTGAACTCCTCCACTTGGGACAAGGGCTCTCCACCGACCTGAAGGGGGCAAGCCATGAGAACATGCAAACTCCCAGACACACGTGGATAGAAAGCTTCACGGGAGCCGACAGCTGAGGACACTTCAGACTCCGTCAGCATGTTCTTGTAAACGTGTAAACGTCTGATCAATTCTGCTGTTGCACAGCTTTGTTTTTATCTCTTTCCTTTCAATCTCATCCCAGTTCTTCGTTCATTCTCCCACTCTCTCTTCGCTTCTATGTAGGTCAGAGTGAAAAGCTTGTTCATAGCCGCTGGTGACACAGCATGCATAGTGTGCGTGTGCGTTTGTGTGTGTGTGTGTGTGTGTGTGTGTGTGTGTGTGTGTGTGTGTGTGTGTGTGTGTGTGTGTGTGTGTGTGTGTGTGTGTGTGTGTGTGTGTGTGTGTGTGTGTGTGTGTGTGTGTGTGTGTGTGTGTGTGTGCCGGTGTCTCTGCAGGCCTCAGGTAATGGGCTGTGACAGACAAAGGTTTCTACGACACATACAGAAGAAACTTCAGAACTCAAAGTGCCGTCAAGAGACGAGAGTCATGACGGTTGCGTGACACTTTTTATTAAAACGATCTGAACTCACTGTGACACTGACCTGTCTTCATTCACTTTACTGGTTAATTCAACCTCATCAGAAAGATGTCCTTCTCATAAAAAGTTATTTTTTTTAGGTATTTATTGGATATTTAAATGTACAAAGGTCAAATTTAAGACTGAAAATTCTGCAAATACAATTGTGCCGTTTTCAAAGGTGCCACTGCAACCTGTACATATATATACATAGTATATGTACAGGTTGCAGTGGCACCTTTGAAAACGGCACAATTTTGTCCGGAGGAAAATAACGGGAAAAGCTCGGAAATCAGAGGGAATCTCCATCAGATCCATCGTACATCATGCTGCATCGTACAACACTGTGCTGCTTCTCCATCAGCCTCAGCCTGACCTTTCACACACACACACACACACACACACACGAACGTGAGCGCACACTGACAATAGCAGGAAGAAATCCACACACACGGAGAATGACTACAGAGCTGCTGATAATGTGTCTATTGTGGTTATTTATTATCAATCCGCAATAAAACTATTTATTATCAGGACACACTGTACAACACACACAAAAAAAAACCCACACTCGTCGATGTGTCCGTGTGTGTGCTTGTTTCAGTGAGTCCGGGCAGGGTGTGAAGTGTGTGGTTGTCATGGAAACGCCACTCAGACTTCCTTCCCGGTTTTATCTGAGCGTGCAGCATTCCTCTCTGTGTCTGTCTGGTTCCTCTGTCAGCAGCTTCAGCCTGCCGGTCTGATTTCACCCTGCTGATCCACACCTGTGGACCACAAACCAACGCTGGCATTTCAGAACACTGGCATCTTTCCAGATGACCACCGCGTCAGAAAATCGGTGTGATCGTGCATTAACCCAAATAAGAAACATGCAGTCGAACACCGAAATTACCCTCGAAGAGGTGAAGCCCAACTGCGATGTACTCGTGTTTTGGTTGTATGAACCTTGATAATGACTTCATTTATATTGTGAGGGAAACGGTAATTGGATTTCACTTATTTAGCACTTTTAGAATCCTTCAGCAGCCCCAAAGCGTTTTACATCGTTAATCACATTCAGACAACAGGAAGGTCCCAGCGACACTAAGGGGGAGGTCCACAAGGCCCGTTTACACAAAGTTTTCAAGTGAACTTCTGAAGCGTTTTGGTGGACATGAAAATGGCTCCAAAGGTGGAAGTTCTTGTTGGAAATGGGGGGAAATGTCACTTTTGTGAAGCGCTGCTGTTGGTGATTCGTCTCATGACCGTGGTAACGACTTGCTGCATTTTCACTGGAAACGTCGAGTAAACGGGGCCTGTAGTGACACCAGTGACGTAAATGTTTTGAGACGATGGTACAGAACTAAATACAAGCCGTCTCTTGGCGAGTGTGTCTGAGGGTGACGAGGTTTTCAGATTAAAAGTCAGGACAGTTTAATGGAAAGGTGAGAGAGACTAGGTTTAGACGCTTTGGTCGTATGTGTAGGAGAGATTATAGCTATTCAGGGAAAAGCTTGCTGAGGAAAACAGGAAATCATGGTTCATGGCTTAAAATAAGGTATGGGGGGGGGGGGGGGGGGGTCATACCAAGTGAATAACTCGGTTCTCATTGTGTGTGGACAATCTGGTTCTGGTCCCTTATTTGGGTCAAACATCTCACTTCTGCCGTTTTTTTCTGAATATGTGGTACCGGCAAAATTCTAACATAATCTGTATTTTTTGTATTAGGAAGGTTTCATGAGGTATAACCGTGCAAGTATGTTAAAATGCAGAAAAAAAATCACAGACTAACAGGTTGATTACAAGTGTGCAAGTCAAGTGTAATTCTCTAGGTTAACCACTTTTACATATCGGAGTAACGCAAGTTTAATTGATGAAATAATTAGTGGTCCCCGACTGTCAGTGGTCATACTTCTATACATACGCTGTGAGTTTGACTGAGCTGAGTTTCTCCTCTGCTTTAGTAAGTATAATATATTTAATTACAGCCTACTTTCCTCTTCGCAGTGTGTCTCTGACAGGGAGTGGGTGTGTGAGAGCAGCTGCAGTCGGGTACACTATCAACTCTTATTAGATCACTGTCTTCACACACACATGGCGCGCGCACACACACTTTAAAACACAAAAAGCTTTATGGGGAGAGAGAAGTGACTTACGGTCAGCTTCTGCAGCCCTTCCCTGAACTTTGACATGAACGACTACATGCCTGACCCCACTACCTCCATTAATCCGTCTTCTGCTCCGCTTTACGCAACTCGGGGTCGTGGAACTACAGAGGAGATGTGGTGAATGTGAGAGAAGTAGCTGATAAGCAAAAGATCCATCAACAGAATAGAATAGAATAGAATAGAATAGAATAGAATAGAATAGATATACTTGATTAATCCCAATGGGAAACTCTTGGGGTTAGGGTTTGGTTGAGCAAGCCAAAGCAGATTATTCTCAAAAGTATTGATAATCTCTAACAGGAGTGGAAGGTTTTCAGGACCAGATGTTGAAATAACAAAAATCTTTCAAAGGTGGTCAGTTATGGAAGAATGGTGAGGATATTCCAGAAATGAAAACTCACTCAGCAAATTTACATATTTAAAAAATTTACATATTTAAAAAAGAAAAAATAGTAGTTAAGAGATAGACCATAAATGGTGCATTCTAATGCATTCTGCACTACTAAATACTACATTGTGACATGTAGATTTTGCTTCTTAACAGTAATAGATTTCCTTTTCTCCTTGACATTTTTTTGATGCATCAAATCTTCTTTCTTGATTTGTTATAAAGTTTCTTTTTTCTTTAAAGGTAATAATTTCTTTTCAGTGGTGATGATTTTCACTTGTACCTGTAACTCTACAAGTACCTGTACCTGTACCTGACTCACCTCACTCCAAACTTCACAACGTGTACTTGTTTATGCCCCCTGTAGTTTCATATTGCTTCTATCTGCACTCTAAACTGAGCACCTGTAGACTCTGAACTGTGAAAAAGTTTCTATTATCTTTTTATTAGTTTATAATTGAATATTAGATCTTATTTGCCCCGTGACCCGCAAACAGATATGTGGGAGAAAATGGATGGATGGATGGATGGATGTTATTTGTTCTCTGCAGGCCTCCTAGAGCTCAGTCTCAAGACCTTAGTATGTCACAGTCACACATAATTTGGTGATGGAACAGACATGATTGTTAATACTTAAATCAAAATCAGCATTTTCACAGCAAAGAATATTTTCTTCTTCAATGAAAAGCATGAATGATGTGCAGTTAACCAAACGTGTCAACATTTTAGAAATGAAAACTTTGATCGATCATAGGTCTATAGTGTCAGGGATCGTGGTGAACCCAAACACAGACTCAGACTCTGATCAGGTTATTGACAGTTTATTTAAACCAAGGCATACAAAACTCAAGGGAAGATCCAGAGGCGAATGGTCAAAGTCCAGGCAGAAGGTCATAAACACGAAGAGGTCCGGAGAAAACACAAGGGAAAGAGGCTGGGGTCACGAACAACAATGACGATCGAGCACTGAGACAAAGAGAAGAGGGGCTTAAATATACAAGGGAAGTGCAGGTGATACAGATCAACACTAATCAGACACACAGCGGGAATGAGAACAGGAAGGGAAAGTGAACAAAGACACAGACGAGACAGACTTCAAAATAAAACAGGAAGCGACACACAGGTAAGTGACGCAGACTTGACAGACACAAGAGGAACCCTTACATATAGAATAAGTCCCGCCTGTGTGGATTCTGCAGATATGATTCTTCAGCATTTTAGAAACAAAATGTGTCCAATTTCCTCCCCTGTGCCGCAGCATTTGAACGCATCACAATAAGTCAGAACCAATCAGAGGCCGCCTTTCAAAACGTATATACCACATGGTATCAATTGAGCAATCACGTTGCTCGTTACTGGGCGTAATACAAACCTAAAGTCAGTGGCGAGTTGTGTACTCGAGCCGATAATTCGCTATATCTCTGTGAAAAAATATGAATTTAAGCATAATTAGACGAGACAAGTAGTGATGGATATTATACACATATTTTAGAGGTTTTGAGCAACACGTCTGCTGTTTTTTTTGGCCATCTTTTCCGAAATTTTACTGTCCAAATGACGGCTGGACGGCTCCCTGCCTAAAACCATGTTGTCCAGCTACTGAGCATGTGAACAACGACTAGTTACTACAGCCGTGGTGTGCATGAGCAGGTGCAGAGCTTCCATGGTCTACACAGAAAGCCTAAAGAGAGCCTAAATATTTCCAGGAAGTTGCGTTTTCGCCTGTTGACATGTATGTTCTTGAAAAGTTCCACCTTGGGAGCTGTTTTCAAAAAGTTTTGTTTTCAGTGACTCCAAGCACAGTTGTTGTGTAAATGGACCCCGAAACTTAAAGAAGGTTTTGCGTTTTCCCTTGAACTCGTTGCCAGGGAAACAGGCCTTTTTGTCCACATTTTCTGGATTTTAAGGACTAAATTGGTTTATCAATGCTATAATTGGGAAAAAACTTAAAGTTCTAAGAATGAAAAGGCGAAGCGGAAAGTCGCCTGACAAAACAACAAACCTCTATTTGGATAAATCCATCAGATCGTAATAAAATCAAACTATTACAACGAGAGTCATACAAACCATTGACGTCAAATATTTGTTGTGTGTTTTGTCGTTGCGGGCTTGCGAGTATGTATCCGGTTATGATGTTGGATACAGGAAGCCTGACTCTTTCCCTCTGACCTTCCTCCCTCTATTTATAAGCACCGCGTCTCTCTCCCTCAACAACATGTCAATTCTCCCCTCTCAGCTCTGCCTGCAGTCACTCCACGGATTCCATCTTTATGGCTCCATATTTTACAGTAAACTGTGTCAGGACTCTGGAGCCACTTACAGACAGGACCGTTCATTCTACTCTGCATCATACCTCAGGTTACGCGGGCCTCCATCGGCTTGCTCATATATAATTATCTGTGAATATTTGCATGAATATAAGCCTGTAGTGTGAGAAGCTTCCAGGACCAAAGCCATGAGCTCTGCTTCATGTATATCCATACATGTAAATGCAGTGAATTGCTGGTTGAGAAGAATATTCAGCATTATCCTGGTAAAGAAACACTTATTAGCAAGCCCTCATAGATCGGCTGTATATCCCCTCTGATTGGCTGATCCACACAAATTGAGCTATTTTGACCAAGAATGACCCCTCAGCAAGTTTGGATGAACACATGTATATACACACATATTTATGTAAAGGTGCCTCTCCAAATATTTTAATATACCGTATACCCCAGACTATAAGTCACACATTTTTTAGTTGTTTGGTTGGTCATGCAACTTATTTATCAAAATATATTGATACATACCATGTGTGACCATTAGATGTCACTGTATGACAACAGAAAGCTGCTACGGTACCAGAAGAAAAACATCCATTACGACTGAATTTAAGAAAACTCAAGCACAATGTCATCAAAAAGAAAAAGCTACAGAGCAGATTTTAAAGTAGAAATGATCAAATGTGCATCAGAAAACAGAAAGAGAGGAAAAAGACTTCAGAGTGTGAGAAACTTGAGAGGGACAGGAGCAGGAAAACTTTTAACGTGACGAAGAAAATAAAGAAGGCTAATCAAGGCTAAAAGCTGAGGAGAAGAATTCCCAGAATGTTCTGGAACAGAAGCTGCCGGATCTGGATTATCAACATCGCCGTTACATCTGGACATGGAAAAAGTAATTGGATTCCTCAAAATATGTTTGTCCTCTTTATGACACATTTCTTGATAGAACTTATTCTCAGGTGTAACTATCGTCCAGAATGTAATACTTGAGATTACAAGTATTACACTTGAAACATATAAACTAAAAAGTCTTGTGCTATATTCTTCAACTGATAAAAGTACGGACTCTATGGTTAGAAATTTTGGTAACAATGTCTGATTCTCAAAAGTATTTCAATATTTTGAGCTTATGTACATTTTTGAAATAAAAACTAAAATTGGATTGCCCTTGTATTCACACACATAAAAACCCCAAAACAAAAACACACACGCACACACTCCTTCCTGTCAATACTTCTCTGCTGGCTAAATGGATGATTTCTAAAAATAAAATAATATTATAAATACACACACACACACACACACACACACACACACACACACACACACACACACACACACACACACACACACACATTTCTTTTTATTGATAAATGCTGCCTCCTACTAAATAATATCCAACTTTCGTGAGCATTGAGTCGCACTATGGCAACGACACGTCATGCAGCTTCAGTTTATTAGTCTATTTACGAATTGCTGTGATAGAAACCTTAGAAATATCATATGAAGTCAAGGTCAGAGACATGGTTGACATTGTTCTTTTGGCATAGTATTGTATAGATGTCTTTAAATATTTCCATGTACCATGAAAAAGCAATGATTTAGATGTTGTGGTGACCGATCCTTCAGTGGAAAAGGTGAAGATGTGAGCATGTGTGAGAGATGGAGCGTGGCTGCCCTTCATTTCACTCCTGCACTGGCCTACATTACGTCTCCTCTGGGGGTGGAGGAGGAAGACGAGGAGGAGGAAGTGAAGGCAAAGGATTGGGAGTGAGTGGAGAGCCAGTCAGATTAGAGGAAAGGAGGAGAAAGTGAAGAGGAGAGAGAAAGGGTGAGAAGAAAGAGAGAGGGACTGAAGGAGAGAGCGACTGTGGGCGGTTTTGGCTTTGCCCAAAGGCCTTGGCTTCTCTCCTCCTCCTCCTCCTCACCACCATCTTCATCATCAGCATCTCCTCTTCACACTTGCGCTCTCTCTCCTTCCCCTTCTCAACCTCATCATCAGCTCACATCTTTCTCCCTTCATCCGCCCACTGTTTATTTTTCTCTTTTTATTTCTCACTTTTTCTTCGTGTTGGGTTCAGATTCAAATTTGTTCAGCTGAAACGAAGCAGCAGTTCTGACGGGGGAGCGCGGTTTGCTGAGCCTTGTTGACTGACAAAACCAGTAAATACAGCAGCAGAGCGTCGTGAAACCTTCGACCCGCGAAAGACAGTTTTGCAAGATGTTTTTACCTTCCGAACAGCTGCATGAATTCACATCTTCAGAACCCGATAAAACACATTTCGGTTTGTTAAGACGCTGCACAGAATCGGACTCCAGGTTCACCACAACCTTTTCAAATGAAAATGCAAAACGTTTGTTCGAGTTTCAGGCGCACGTTTACACGACAATGGTGCTCGCAGTCACGGAAAACGGCTCCCAAGACGACGCTTTGTGAAAATGCTGGGGCTTTGGCTCTGTGGAGCCAGCAGAAGTGCCGTGTAAACGCGAATCGAAACGAAACTGAAACAAAAACGCAAAAACGATGCGTTTTCGCTTGAAACGTTGTGTAGTTTGGGGCCTAGGTCGCACCAGTTCTCCAGCCTTTAGCGTGCATCTTTTCACAATCTTCGTTCTGTGCGGCTTAATAACCAAACGCTTGAGTTGATGGACAGCATTTTTAGCCGACGACTATTTTGTTGTCATTTGTGCCTTTGTACATGAACCAACCATTTAGTATTACCTCTGGTGGAGACGAGCAAGCTTTTTTATCCAACCTCAAACACAATCTAGATGATAGAAATGACATGCTTTATCTTTATTCTCTGGTCCGAAGCAAGACGAATTCCAAAGCTTATTCAATGAGCAAAACCTCGTTGGGATTGGTCGAGAGCAAAGGTGTCAAACATAAGGCCCGTGAGCCAAAACTGGTCCGCTCGACGTTCCACTCCGGCAAAACCAATAAGCAAATGGTAAACGACACAATACTCGGTGATGCAGTTTTCTTTGGACATTTCACTGTATTTTGCATCAGATGGTTTGATTCAACTTGGCTTCACGTTAAGATTGTAGTCATTTTCAGAAGTAATGATTTGGTTTTGTGAAAATAAAGACATTTTCATCATGTATAACCTGCACAACAAAGAAAAGTTTAAATGGAAAAGTTATCGTTGCCCAATTTAAGGATCTGGCCCACTCAAGATGAAATTGAGCTGTATGTGGCCCCTGAACAAAAATGTGTTTGACACCACTGGTCGAGAGTGAGGGTTGACCTGCACGGTGTGAGCCAATAGAGACACCACTGAAGCTCAATACTGCTGCAGCTTCACTGCCAAGCATCATGAATTGTTCCACTGGAGTGGCGACTTACCGTGGTCATAATGATATGGCTGAAGGTGGTGTGGCTTGTATACACCACTGCTTAATTTCTAACCGCTCTGACTTACAGGATTACTTCAATTCTCCTTCAACATACACAAAGAACCCAAATATGTTCAAATTCACCCAAAAACCTAAAAGCTGCACAGACGTTAGGGACAAGCGCTTCTCTCGTTTTGTTCAGCAGAGTCAGCAGCAGAAACATTTCCATGCCTCCCACTCAGAAAACCCACTCTTGTTTCTATAAGTAGGAAGCAGAAAGGGGAGAGAGAGAGAGAGAGAGAGAGAGAGAGAGAGAGAGAGAGAGAGAGAGAGAGAGAGAGAGAGAGAGAGTGTGCAAACTGCTTATTGTCTGTGAAGTGATACTAACAGCCACAGTGGTAAAGTGTCAACTCAACACACTGCCGAGCCACACGGAGGCAGATCCAGTGTCAGAGCCAGGAACTGAACATCGTGAAGGTCGTGGAGCTTCGGTGGAGTTCCCTGTGAGAGCTGAAGGGCCAGGAGGTTTTGACTTTTACCCTCGAAAAGGAAACGACCGACCATCTTGGGGCTTCCAAAAGGTGAACACATGCTTTGGAAAGGAGAAATACAAATTTACAAAGAAAACGATGCAGTAGTTCAAGAGGCAGGTGGTCGAGATCGCGCCAACTCTTTGCTGTGATTGGAAACAGCATTCAATAAATATCTTGAACCAGACAAGAGATTTTGGATTATTTATGAGTATTTGTCGCACAACAGAAGGACAGAGGTGTAGTAATAGGCAGGTGACGCTCCAGCAGAGGATTTTTCAATGCCAGCTCCTGAAAATCACCATTACCGGCCAACAGCAACACGTAAACATCCTGCAGGTGACGTAGTTTACTGCCAACCGCGGAGGAACACGATGACAGCTCAGAAAAATCAGCGAGTGACGTTCAAACAACCCAAAACAAGATGAAAAAGAGTCACATTAAACTACAGCACGATGCAGTAATCGCACAACAAGGAACACTTGATTGTTTGAATACATTCTTTTCCCTTCTTTTGAAACTTTTTGTCTCACATTTTAAATGGAGAACGTTAAAAAAAAGAAAAGAAGCAAGTAAAAAGTTCAGGGGGTCTGCCATCTGCCGCTCTGAAACCACATGAAGCTCTGAAAATTACATTTCAGGCCTGTTTACATGACAACAGTTTACAAGCAGAGGTGAAATCCCTCAGGCGCCAGATAAAGGTGAGTTCAGGTCGACTCTAATGCAAAGGTCAGGAAGCACAAATTCAAAACAAAACAAAGTCATTTGACAGACACAAATAGATGCAAATTTATGGTCACAGACTGCGATTGAGGCATAGACTCAGGTGACTCGGGGTGCGGACAGGACTACATGTAGGAGGTGTGAGTAAAAAATGTCCCGTAGGACATTACAATTATTAAAATGACGTCTTTTCTCAAAAGAAGCAGGGTTAAAGCGAACCGACTCGTTATCTGCTTCGTCTCTGCAGTTGAACTGAGTGAGGCTGCCTGTAGGTAACCTCCAGAAGCTCTCCGCTGTCCTGTCCTCTCACCTCATTGGCTCAAAGCAGACTCCCACCACCTCCCAGTTAAAGAATTACTCGTGATAAAACAGAGTCTCAGTGAGCTCCAGTGTGTGAAAGCAGCTACGCCACAATATCGTCCTCAAAACACATTGTGAAAGCTCACCTTTTGCAACAGAGCACACACACTAGTGTCGACTTCTCCAATTTGGCAGAAAGAAAAACACAACAATTTCACCACTTCGTCAGTCGCGGAGTCTGTAGCGAAGCCTGGAGGCATCTGTTTCCCATGTGACACGTTTCCAGCCGATCACGCTTTGTTGAGCGTGAGATACGAGTGAGGTTTGTCTCGGGACGACGAGCATGATTGGGTCAATGGTTCGCTGTGCTCGGTCCCGACAGACGGGGACACATTAGTGCGACACACCTGTGAGCTCAGACTACTGATGTGGTGTCATGAATCCTTTATGTTTTGCTGCCACGAGGCCGTGACTGTTAGTAGGACGCCATCACACACACACACACACACACACACACACACACACACACACACACACACACACACACACACACACACACACACACACACACACACACACACACACACACACACACACGCGCACACTCACACACACACACACACACACACACACAGTTACTTTATTTCATTATGGCACAACGATGGCATTATGGTTTATACAGATGTAATTCGAGAATGGTGAGCTACATAAACATGGCTCTCTCAGATCCAATGGCACAAATACTCAAAGAATAAGAACTTAATAATTACTATTTAATGAAAAAAATACCATCAGAGCAACAGAAGTAACAGGAAATCGTCCACTTGGCACTTACGTTCAGTGATAATGAATGTTTACCACAACACAATTAGAACAAAAATACCACCAGTGATGATCAGTGCGATGGTATTTAGGAAACAGACCAGATGACCTGTTAAGTGTTGGTAAGTGTCAACCAGAATTCACTCATATAGTGTGTCTTCGCTGCTTTACTGTTACCCACATCATCAATCCACTTACACAACAATGGTGATGGCCCTTAATGGGAGCAACTTGACACCCCGAGGGCACAACAACACATGCTCATTAGCAATAAGGCTTGATTTCGTTGTCTGCCACCATAACAGACAGCATTCCATTATTCCAGTCGTCATTTTAAAAACGTGGCTAACGATTGAAGATAATCGGTTCATTTCATTCACTCTTACATTCATTACATCTGAGGCCCATTGACACAACAAGGTGAAAACGCTAAACGTTTTTATGTCTGTTTACATGACAACGGTGCTCAGAGCCAATGAAAATGCAACCTTTTGACAAGGAGGTTATTTGGAAATGCTTCAACTCTGTAAAGGGAGGAAAAATAAACTATTTGAAAACGCTTGGGCTGCGTCTCCTTGTAGACGGCGGAAGCGCTGCTACTGCTTTTGCGCACCACGGCCATGGTAATTAGTTCTTCTGCGCATGCTCAGTAGATATGCTACTGATGCTCAGAGACTTGCTTGTCTATCCATACGAATGGGTGTGTGCTCCTATTGTCAATGTTCATAGTGGATTATTCTCTTTGTACATGTGTGTGTGTGTGTGTGTGTGTGTGTGTGTGGTTTCATGACAAAAACAACAGCATCCACTAGTGGCCCAACATGGAAATTACATTTCATTGTCTCTGGCGTATCCATGTAAACAGACATTGTTTTCAAAACATTGCTGCATAAACACAAACTTTTCTGAAGCGAAAATGCAAAAGTGATGTCGTGTAAATGGGGCCTTAATTCCACATCCACGTTTTTGGACTTTCCAGCCATAAAGTTGAATACATATTGTAAATGTCTGGCTTATTTAAGTTAAAGGTAGCATGGAGAAATTGAAAAAAGCTCATTTTATATGTGACGTGAGCACACACTTCTGTGAACACTTTTGTGCAGTAGTCTGCCGACCAATGACGACACTGTATGAATATACCACCCAACAATCAATTAATACATGTCGCGAACCACAGCTAGAATACGGGAGCGTTACTACCCACTCCTCGCCCGGGCTCCCGCCCGCTCGCTCACATCTTTCTCCGACACCTACATAATTACACAGTCTGTCAGAGGGCTCGCATGTATGTGCGAGTGTGTGTGTGTGTGTGTGTGTGTGTGTGTGTGTGTGTGTGTGTGTGTGTGTGTGTGTGTGTGTGTGTGTGTGTGTGTGTGTGTGTGTGTGTGTGTGTGTGTGTGTGTGAGAGAGAAGGAGAGCGAGCATGTAATGTGGGGGAGGCATCAGAGTCACGCTGTGCATCTGGATCTGACCTTTACTGCTTAGAATAGGAGCGCACAAAGGAGAAGGCAAAGAACACGGCAAACACATCGAGATGGCTAGAGATGACAGAGGACGGGGCAGAGGGGCAAAAGTGGATAAAAAAGCAACAGGAGACGAAAACGACGTGTACGACAACCGACAGAAAAGTAAAAAAAACAATGGAAGCAAAAACTTTGACAGTGAAAATAAAGCGTCAGAGCCTCAAAACATTGGCGTGTACAGTCTGCGTTACCCCCGGATACAGCTGCCTAATAAAATAAATCATTTACTAATGGCTCTCATCTAACCTGAGCAATTAGTACAGAGAGAGAGCGAGAGATAGAGAGAGAGAGAGAGAGAGAGAGAGAGCTAAAGATGCTGTCTCACTAATTATAGCGTGTCTCTGCAGCTGAGGTCCACGAGGTCGTGTGTGTGTGTGTGTGTGTGTGTGTGTGTGTGTGTGTGTGTGTGTGTGTGTGTGTGTGTGTGTGTGTGTGTGTGTGTGTGTGTGTGTGTGTGTGTGTGTGTGTGTGCATCCCGCTGAATCAGGAACGACATTCGACTGCAGCGAAAAAGAAGCAAACCCCATGATAATTGTAATATAATTTGAATTTAGAGACAGATAATGCCACGTGTGCGTGTGTGCATGTGTGTGTGAGCTTTGAGTTGGATTCATCTCTCTGAGTGCTGAGAGATGATCGGTGCTCGGTAATCCCACCTGCACAGACACACACAGACACTCAGAGACATGAGGGATCCTCCCAAAAGGCCTTTTAATCCTCATACATGTTTACAGTCATAGTGGAGCATGTAAGTGTACTTATAAATAGGAAGCCTATAAATAGAATGGTGCAGATGTAACCAGTACAGACGCAGAAAGAGAAGTGAAACAGGCTGCAGCATCGTCTACGTTTGCGATTTGAATACAGAGAGAGCCATTGTGGTAGCGAAAGATAAATCCGTGCCTTTGTGTTCGGATGCAGAGCCGACGTAGCAGCTGGACCAAATTCCATCAACTCATCTTTCTGGAAACAGACTCACACGTTTAAACCATTAAAATAATGTCTGAACCACATCCAGAAGATGATGAACTCACTTGAGGACGCTACGAGAAGAGAAGCCAGACAGACACAACGCAACGCAACGAAAGTTCAGCGTTTTCACTTGAAACCGTTGCACGTAAACTGGCCTTAAACGGTGATGTTTCAACTACTTTTTGAAATAAGGATGCAAACTGATCACCAACCGCTAAATATTTCTTATTTATTGACTATAATTGCCCCAACCTACCACACTCAGTTTACACGAGAGGGAGTTTAACTCATGAAGCGTCGCATGAAGAAACGTATAAAAGGTGTCTAATCTGTGAAACGACGGCATAAAAACCTCAAATTCACTGCAGTTTGTTTGTTAAAATGCTAAGATTTAATGCATTTTAGATAAAACATGAGTCACAGGATATCCACTGGAGGTTAATTAGGAATAGTGATTTTATTGAAAAGTTGCAGGGGTTGAATTTGAACGCAGAGGCACTGGAACAAATCCCACTTTATAAACTCGCCAAATCAAATTACTGTGGTGACCCATATAGAAGAGAGCAGCCGAGCAGTGTATGGCCGTCATCATTGAAGTAAACACATGCAATGTCTAATTAGTTATTTTTAATCGTTGCAGATTATCTTCAGGTGTGGATCAGTGGGTGAGGCTTGGCTGCCTTGTAGATTTTCACCCTTTCACTCCAACACGGTCACTGCTGACATGATTTTTGTCTTGGAAATACGGACAGAAGTACAACGTTCTTACTCATTTGACATATTTTGACAATTTCTAGCGTCCAATCATCTCTGTCAGTTACATCTTAAGTGAACGTTTCCTCTGCTGTGGATTCGTTTGGATTAACATGCATCGGTTTATTCTGAACTCTGACCTGAGCTGCAACAAATAGTGAAACTACATCAAAATATCTCAGACGATTTCCTCACAGAAATCTCACAAAAATGTGCACAACTTTGTATTCGATTGCAAAATATTCTTAGTCACTGCGGATGTCTCAAACCCTTCTCAGTTTAGTTTCTGGATGTTGATTTCGTCCAAATATGCATTTATATGGTCAACAATTCTATTGATCTATACTATAGTGCATCTATTGTGAGACAGTGAAAAACACAGAAGAAATCATTTTCCCCAGAGGACACTGTGCCGATAAATCTGGAATCTCCAGGTGAGTTCTGCTGGAGTTCATTGTTTTCAACATTTGTGCGACTTACTGCAAAATACCAAATGGGTGTGATCCTGAGTGACGGTAATCCGTCTGGTTTGGTGTCTCCAACCAGCTGAGTTGAGTTAGATTGAGGCTTTAGGATCCAAAATAACACAAATCTTCCCTTTGTGAAGGGAATCCACAATCTACCATTCCCTCCATTGGTCGTGGAGCTGCTTCGAATTGCTCTACAAAACACTGGATATTGTCGATGGCGTAACAGTGAGGCTAAACACAGTGGAGATATTCATCTCACCAACATACAAAACCAGGAAGCCTTGAAAATAATCTTTTGCCAGCTACGCTACTGATTCTGGAAAGTCACTTTGACATTTCTTTCTATATTTCTGATTTAACAGCTTCAATGGCGGCCGTCTCAGGTTGGAAATCACCGTCTGAGGCCAGGGAATGTTTTGGATTTCCTTGTTGGTAATAAAATGTAGTGTTGTATTTCTGTTCGCTTTGCGACTTCACTTATCCACTACCCAGTTCTGTTTTTTGTGAAACTACTGATATTTGCAACCAAAACGTCTGCGCACGGTACCAGACTAAGCAGAGACAGTAGCAACCAGCAGAGTAAGCACGGCAGAGTCCCAGTTGCGTTTATGGAGTTGCTGTCGCCTCAGCAGTCGACTCCACAGGTTCATTGTCGAGACAGATGGACTTATTGGAGGAAACCGAGGAGGTGCTGCTTTCTGAGTACGACTGGTGCTGGCACGACTCTCCGCTGTGCTTTAAGACTTTTTCAGTCGTTTAAAAAGCAGATCTTTTCCTAGTGTTGACTTTATTTCGTCAAGAACACACCATACCGCTACAGTACTTGTATTTATGTCTGCCACTACCGCAGCATCATAAACGCTGTCAAACATAAATCTAATGAAAAAGAAAATGAAGCCAATTATTAGACGGCCAAAGTCCTCTTTCTTCATGGTTTGTGCTCCTTCCTTCCCCAATCAGCCATAAGAACTATAAAAAGTAATTGAAACCCGTAATTACTGCAGTTTACCCATCATGAGGACAGCGATCCATCCAGCCAGCCGATCGTTAAGACAGTTTACGAGAACCAGAAAGTGAGTCTGCCAGTCGGCCAACCATCCGGCGTCCGTCAGGCTTCTTCATGTGACAACAATCACTAACAGCTCGTAACCCAGTCCAAGCAGCCAGTCAATCCATCAGCTGAGTAATCAATCATTCAGCCAGACACATTCACACACGGTCAGTGAGCCCCGCTCACTTCCAACAATGACGGCCAGCAATGCTAACTGGCCATTTTAGGTTATTTTGAAAACAGAATCCAATGGAACCTTTCATCCGCTCACCTGGAAGACTCAACTGGTGCACATCCATCCTGTGTGAACTCATCAGGGTGCAATTTGTCAATAAAGGCATAATGGGGGTATCAAATAGAAAGGGGCATCAAGGAAGAGAGTAACAAATATAATAACATAAAAACTGTGATTAACTGCAATTAATTCCACAAACATTCTGTGATTGATTGATTGATGGATTAAAAACGTGTAATGAACTGTTCTTTGTAAGAGCAAATCCTAAAGCATAAAGAAATCCCATCATGATACCAGCTCTTAACACTATCACATGTTGCATGCTCAGCCAAATGCTGTTCGTCCTGAGGTTTTTCACTTTGCAGGGTTTCAGTTGCTCCGTGAAGGGTTAAGATGAATGTTTGAGTAAAAATAGAAACACGTGTACTGCTTTGTGTTCACAAACATTTACAACCTATTTTAAGCTTGTGTCTCTTTCCTTTACATTGAAGGAATGTAAACAGTATATAAAGCGGTTGTCCCGTCCTGTGGTGTAAATCACACGAGTTTGGCTCCATTAAAGCACATTTAGTGTTCACACGACGCCACTTTGGGTCACGTTTCCGCTGTTGCCTTTTTGGGCATTATACTATCTTATGTGGTCCATTCTGCAGCTCAAAAGGACGCGAAAGGGCATTTAGTGCCAGATGGATGGCCCTGCTGATAAACACTGGCTGTCATCTGTCAAGAATAAAGGACCAAAATATGCCACATATGTGTGGGTAACTCTTGCAGAATCATCCTGTCAATATCGGGAACTTGCCCAGCAGGGGAAAGGAAGTCGTTGACTAATCCTCCGAACACGTCAAGGTTTCTCTTCACCCAGGTTCCTCTTCTCCTCCGTTGCACCAGGAGCATCCACTTCTCTTTTCTCCCCTGTTTAGCCTTTTGCCCTCTTTTTTTTTTTTTTTGCCCCATTTTCAAGCAGCAAAAGCCTCTTACAGCCAGCCAGACGACTAATAAGGAGCGGCTCCTGTCAGCCAATCCCCCTTAATGCCTCAGCACACTGCATTATGGGCAAAATAACCCCCTCACACACACGCGCACACACACACACACACACACACACACACACACACACACACACATCTTCTCGTAAGCTAAAACACTCCTGAAAAGGCCAGGAGAAGAGAGAGAGAGAGAGAGAGAGAGAGAGAGACAAGACAGAAATCCCACGGTTTCTAAAAGAGACGTAATCAGTCTGTTCTGAGTAGAAAAGGATTGATATGCATAAAGTGCACACAAAGTGGAGCCGTGCTGTTCAGAGGAGGTTGGGGAGGCCTGTGCTAACACCTCCGTCTCGCTATAGAAAACGTGAGTCAGTGTAAGTGAGAGAAAACCCGTGTCGTGATGATCAAGACTCCCCTTCAGCACGGCGTGCGCCCTGTTAAGACCATCTTTTATGAACTTCACTATAATTCATCCAGCTTCCATCTTCTATACCAGATTATGTAACTCAGGGACACAGTGGAGTTTGGCTGAAGGCAGGAGTCTGAGGCCATGTTACACGTACCCGGGTTTTTAGAAAAGCTGATATTTCCCTCTCTATGTTTACAATAACAAAACAAATCTTTATTTCCACGGACCTGTGGCCTGTACTACGAACCGTGATCATCACATCCAGGATCTCTCTCTGTTTCCTGGGTTGATTTATCGAGACGTGCGCAATCCTGATCACCGTTACTACGAAGCAGGTTATCAACTCTCTGGTTTAACCCA
This sequence comes from Lipophrys pholis, assembly GCF_963383615.2. Classification (NCBI taxonomy): domain Eukaryota; kingdom Metazoa; phylum Chordata; class Actinopteri; order Blenniiformes; family Blenniidae; genus Lipophrys; species Lipophrys pholis. Next base: position 4,772,332 of record NC_137644.1, on the reverse strand, counting down.
GACCTACGTGTGCGTGTTCACGTGAAAGGGGCGGAGTCTGCAGCGTCTGACCAATCACACACATGGAGAAACCCTGCAGCGCAGTTTAGGGATTACTGAAGTAGCGATTATTCTCAGAGAATATGAAGAATTAAAACACACCCAGCAGCTAAAAGCAACACTGCTGTTGCAGCCAAAGCAGAAATCAGAAATCATTGTTTGTGGTGACTTGTAGCTGCGTGTATGTGTAAATGCAAGGCCTAAACACAGAGAAATATTACTGTTGTGTAAATACCTGGGTACACGTAAACATGTCTGGCCAGATAAGACAGTCAAACACACGGACAATTTAGAGTCACCAATTAACCTGAAACACATATTTTAGAACCTGCTTATACAATGTCATTTTCATTTCTGAAAAGTTTCACATGTAAACAGCACGTACTGAAAATTATGTATGTTTACATGGAAATGGCAGAAACGCTGAAAGCGATGTCGTTTTCAAGCAAGGCCACTAGTTGGTGCCGTTGTTCATTTTTGTAATGAAACTGCACACAAATGCAGCAGAGAACAATCTGCTCTAACATTAACAGTGGCAGTACATGGACATTCAACGACCAAGTTGGATCACATGCGCGGTAGCAGCGTTTCCACCGCCTACATAGAGGAGGAGTGTTTTCAAAAAGCTGCGTTTTCGGCTTACAGTCTAAAGCATTCTCACCTCAGAGCAAGCATTGCAGACATAGAGTACTTATTATGTGGCGTTTGCATGTTCTCCTCATGCATGGATTATTTGGCGACTCTGAATTAGCCGTTTGTGTCTCTCTTTGTTCGTGATGGAGGAGTTTATCCTGCCGGGATCGGCTCCAGCGTCGCAGAACCCCAAATTGGATAAAGAGATATAGAGGATATAGAGGATGGATGGATGAAGTGACAACATAGACAACTGTCAATATACACTCGAGTGTTGTGGATTATTGTGGATTATTGTTCAGCTGCAGGCTGAAGACTGCCTGCAGAAACACACATTTCAGAGTGAGATGTAGGAGTGAACACTGTGAAACATCACGTGCATTTCTTTAGTCTGTGTTTTTTGTGCATGTTGTCATGGATTGTTTTTTGGGTTTTTTTTCAAACTGTTGTAAACGTCAGCAGCACATTGGTATGCTGGTTACAACTGTCACATCACAGCAGATACAGGTTGAAGAACTGGCTGAATCTTTAGTCTGCAGTTTGCCTGTTACTCCCTGAGTGTTCTCCACCTTCATTCCCACAAACCAAACCATGCTTGTTGAGTGAGTTAGTGTTGCATGCTGGTTGCTGGGAAAGACCTGAACTGCCTCATACAGTATGTGAAGGCCATTTAAATCCAAGACTGCTTTATCCTTACTGGATCACAGGGTGCTAGACATAATCCTACAATAACACTGAAGACCACTGAAGCATTAAAGATTAATAGTTTGGTTAGTAACAGTTGCTGGGATCCACCAGCAAAGAGGAAAAATGAAAACACGTGAACTGAGGTGTCCGTGTTTACACGGCAACATTTTGAAAACGATGTCAGTTACCACGGCAATGGTAATAACGATGACAACTATGTAGTTTAATATGTCGGTCCACGAGTTGGTGCTTTTGGTTGTTTTTGTAATAAAACCACACACGGATGCAGCAAAGAAGAATAAACTACAAACATTAACACTGGGAGAGCAAAGAACATTCTAGTGGACAGACGACCAAATTGGATTGTTATTACGGTGACCGTCAAATATAAAACTATCAAGACCAGGAGAATATGGACTGAGACTCATGACATGAAGGAGGAAACATTGTCCTGATTGTCCATCTACTGAGCATGTGCAGAACAACTGTTTACTATGGCTGTGATGACCAGGACCAGCAGCATTGAGGCATTCTTTAGGTAGGGTTTCATAGATCAGCCTGTAACTGTTGTACCTGTTACACCATTACATATTAGATTTGAACTATTTTCATCATGATTTCCTGTGAAAAAAATGTGAATAAATAAGACATGATGGTCGTGTCAAATATATCCCCTTTATGACTGAAGTGAGTCATACTCTGATGACACTTTCTGTAATGACTGTGGAATTAAGATTTAATAACTTTACAAACACAATGGCAGTGTATATGACCTGGAGTAAGCTGCAGCTCCATACAGCAGACCAATCGGACAAAAATGCATCTTTTGTTGACCCGTTATGTCTTTTGCATAATACATACCAGCATATAGCTTACTCCTCCTCCTCCTCCTCTTCCTCACAGAAAGAGTTTCATGAATATGCATGTTTATCTGTTCCTCCATTCTGAGGACGAGAGCGAGGGGGGAAAATTGTGTCAGTGAGCCTTGTATTTCATCAACAATTGGTGCTCTGATCATCTGCTTAAAAATGTATGAGTGTCTTTAAGCTGCCCGCACTGTGAGCCAAATGTTCCACTGAATTTCACCCGGCTCACACACTGGATGTAGAAAACATACAGGCGCACGGAGCGGCGTTCAGGTGAAAGCTTTCATTCCTTATTGACTGTATCCGTCTACCACTTTAGAGACTGAGAGGAGTGCTGTGTGTATACATGATTAGTAGAAACCTCACAGTGGATTACATGAGGTTGATTAGAAAAGAAGAAATGTACCTGTTTGGATTCATTTATGCCGAGTTTCTGCAGTACCTGTGCAGGGTGTAACCTGCCTTCATGTGGATCAGATCCAACCTCACGTAACCATCGGTTAGACGAAGCCGTGTGGAAAATAGATGTTTAACTAAAAACCATAATTGAAGGTTTGATGTGGCACCAGACGAAGAACCTGGAGATTCGTAAAGATCCTGTGAGGATCTGCGAAGATCACAAAATGTTTTTCACCCACTTATTTTGCAATATTTAGGAAGTAACCTTTTCAGCCTCATCGCCATGCTTGAGAAAGAAAAAGCTGATGTAATGATCCACCTCTCACTGACAATGATACCGTTGAATTATGGAGGATTAATGTTGTGTCCGCAACGTCTCTCTGTGTTTGATCAAGACATTCCCCTGTAACCTCGACTGTGACTGTTTTGAATGAGTAAATGTGTTGAATGTGTTGTCCCCTGCTGTGTATAATGAGTATTTCTTCAGTTTTGGTCTTTACAATTTAATTCCCCCACGGGCAAACCAGTGCTACTGTGCTGCGCTGTGATGAATTGCTCTGTTGCACAATTACTGTACGCAGAGCAGCTGTGGAGAGGTTTCTAAATTTGAAATACCTCTTTCCTTCGGGCCGCTTTGGGCCGCTGACCCGTGTACATTGTTTATGTGAATCCGATGTAGATCACAAGGTTAACAATTCATGAATGCCTTTCAGAGCACAGAGCAGTAAATATGCATTGAAATCCGACACGAGCCACACAACAAAAATCAAGCACACCTTTACAACGCGTTAATGACTTGGTGAGTTTATCATCAAGTGTTGGTTGTTCTGAACCTGTGGTGTCAAACAATAAGGCTTGTGTGTCAAAACCGGCCGCAAGAGGCTCCAATCCGACCAAACCACCAAGCAAATTGGAAACATTTCATAGAAAACTGATGTTTTAACACATTTTTTAAGCCAAGATATCAGTGATGCTGCCATGAGAGATACCTCGTTGCTGTCAAATTAGCCTGAAAGCCATGCTGTCAGGGAAGATTTGTAAAAACACCCAGAATGCAACAGCTGTAGGAAAAGTCTTTTGGACATTTCACTGTAATTTGCACCAACAGGTTTCATTAAAATTGACTTTATGCTGAGATTGGACTCATTTTTGGTCGGAATTGTTTTGGTAAAATAAATATTTTCCTTATGTAAACGCTCCGCCCTGACAGAGGAAAACTTTCAATTTAAAGGTTATTATAGTTCTATTTTCCCCTCCGGGCCACTCAGGGTGACATCAGGCTGTTTGCGCCCTCTGAACTGAAACTTGTTTGACACTCCCGGTCTAAATCCATCAGGAATCTCAAAATGCTTTTCATTCTAGTTTCATTCAACTCAGCGGGTCTGTGTTATTTTTAGAAACGGCAACTTTTATTGCTCTTGTACCGACTGTTTTAAAACGTGTCCCGTCACCGTGAGTTCAGCCTGTGTGTGTTTTCCTGTACCCACCCTTAACCCCGCATCAAACGTTAGCCCTTTTTTCCCTCCTTCCGCTCCCTGGCTGTCCTTTTCATCCCTCCGTTCCCCTCTCCCTTCTGTATTCAGTCCTAATTGAAGGCTGAA
>NC_137644.1:4580607-4763107 GCF_963383615.2 Lipophrys pholis | reverse complement strand
TTTGGGTTACTCCCCAAATCAGAGCCGAGCAGGTCAGTCAGACACCAACTAGTTAAAATGATTGATGCGACCTCCAGCTGAGGACCATTTCCAGCACAAAGCTTGACACAAAAACACAGACAAAAGCGCCCAGTGTGACAACAGTGACAGGCGCGAAAATAAAAATAAAAAAAAAACAGATTGAGACAGGAAAAAAAGACAGACAGAAATTTAAAAAATGAATGAAATAAATACAGAAAACGAAAAAAAAGGCAGAAATACAGACTGTATGACATGATTATAAAAAAGATAAAGCAACTGAACAGGAAAAAAAGAGATATGGAGAGACACACAGATATGAAGAGAAAGAGAAAGCAACCAATAGAGAGAAAGACAGAAAGGGAAAGTGGAGGTAAAGCCTGGAGACCCATGGATGGATGGATGGATGGATGGATGGATGGATGGATGGATGGATGGATGGATGGATGGATGGATGGATGGATGGATGGATGGATGGATGTCACACATTCCTGACAGTGACATCTGACAGCCCAGCTCTTTGGTCTCTGGCCAGTTTTCACTATCAACAGCAGCTGCCAGTCGCACTGGGGTGTCAGGCTGCTGCTGGCACACACACACACACACACACACACACACACACACACACACACACACACACACACACACACACACACACACACACAACCACACACACACACACACACACACACACACACACACACACATCAATACCCCCTCCTCCTTCACATGCTCCAGCAGCAGCAGAGGGTCTGCCTGCACACATGGTTCGCGGATGTTTTGACCTCCAGTGATGGAGACCGGGAAGCTGCTTCTTTTGTCCGCTACCAGAGTCCCGCTGAGGCTGCTAACAGCCTGATCACAGCACCGTCATGCTACAGGTCTGGACATGTCAAAGCTCCACATGTCCTCAAACACGTCCTCTCCTGCCCCAGCATCCCCGCCGCCCTGCCCTCCACTCACCGATAAGAGGTCTGCTTCCTGAACGCCAGCCCGCGGAGCTTATCCTCCAGGCTCTCCTGCTCCATGTCGGGAAGGCTGCTGAACGTGTCGCTGCAGCAGCCCACCGCAGCCTCCTCTGAGCCGGCTCCGGACTCGGAGTCTCCCCCGTCGGCTCCCAGCGAGGCCAGGCGGCCGCTGAAGCCCCCCGCCGCCGGGCTGCTGCGGTGCTCCTTGGCTTGGGGGTCCATGCCGGACCCCCGCTCTCCTCTCTCCGCCCGGCCGGTGAGGTGGTGGGGGAAGAGATACCCGGAGCTCCGGTAACAGAACGGCGGCTCGACCGGTGTGTCGTTGTGACCGTTATTCTCCTTTTATATCCAACAGACAGGTACGGCAGCACGCCCAGCCGCCTGGACTATAAGACTGAACTGCACGCACGAGCCCGCTCTGACCAATCAGGAGCGAACTACGTCATCCAGAGGACGTCACAGCGTACGTACAAAACAGGAAATTCAAATACGAATTAAATTACAATCTGATTCCCACAAAAAAGACAATAAATTATTATTATTATTATTATTATTATTATTATTATTATTATTATTATTATTATTATTATTATTATTATTATTATTATTATTATTATTATTATTCATGTTGTTGTTATTATTGTGGTTGCTGTTGTTGTTTTGTTGTTGTTGTTGGTGGTGGTGGTGTTTCAGCCCCAGTGGCAAGGCTCAAAAATTACTATCCTAGGCTGCAGTTTAATACTATTATTACTTTTCTGCGAGTAACGAGTCAGGCACATTCCGCACATCAAAACATGCGGAATGTTTTTGTTAACAATTCGGCTAACTGCTTCTGAATAAAATCTCAAAAAACTGCAAAGAAATATCCTATTCAAAGCGGGTGGGGAAGGCACCTCTCAAGGAAGAGATGAAAAGAGATCAGAGGACATCAGAGATCAGTATCTGTTACTAGGGAGACCCTGAGATCAAGGATGAGGCAGGCACACAAAATATCCTCTGGAATTTTCTAGTTAGCATTATTATCATCATTATTATTATATAATTAGTTGTAATAGTATAGTAGTAGCAGTCTATGAATGGTTTCGGGCTTAAATACATCTCAGATCTACGAGTCGAATATGAACCATCCAGACCCTTGAGGTCCTCAGGAAGAGGTTCACTCAGAGTTTCCAGATTCAGAAGAAAGTATCCCCGACACTCCTCACCTGTGGAACAACCTCCTGAACACCTGAGAACTGCTGACACACTCTTCTTTTAAATCGGGACTGAAGACATCATTATCTGCTCAGGCTTTCCATTAATAAAGAATTGGTTTTACTTATTTTATCACTCCTCTCTTTATTAAGATTATACTTTATTATTTTCCTTTTTAACTGCTTTGTCTTTATGTTTTCCATTTATTTTCTTGTAAAGTGCATGTTACATTTTCCTGGCCTTGCCTAGTAGTAGTTATTATACACACACAGAAAGAACATGCAAACCCGCACAGGAAAAACTCCCATCTGCACTCTAACCAAATGTGGTTCACACTCTTCAGCCAACCACTTCATCACTGTGCCTCCCAACTAATCAATCACGAGATCAAAGCGTCTTTGTGACGCTCTTTCACAGATTTATAGCAGACTAATTAACATGTTAACGATGAGAATGAACAGCTCTTACTTTGAAAGGCTTAACCAGAAGTGGTGTGTTTGATTATTGTAACATGACACACACTTAGATACAAAAAGCTTAAGCTGGTCAGAGGGCGGAGGCTTAAACCTGATTTCAAACCATCCATCCATCGTCCTTCATCCATCCACCCAGTCATAATCCATTCATCCTTCATCCATCCATTATCCATCTATCAGCCACCGTCCATCCATCCATCCATCATCCCTTCATCCATCATCCATCTATTTATCCAGGAGACCAGCAGCAATGCATTGTGGGATATTCCCTGTCCTCCTCTGTTCTGCAGCATCATCAGTCAGAAAGTAGGGCAGAGGGTGAGCTGTCGGTATCACGCTCTCAGAGACTAATCACACAGTCCACACGCTGTGAGCGCGACGTATCTGTGTCAGATCATTGTCGGGGTTTCATACTCCACTTTTCAAAAAGGTCTGCGCATCCAACATCTGTCCAAATCTGTCCGCATCGTCTTTTTTTTTTCTGCTTCACTGCCCCGCATCATCAGGCTCATTAAATCAACGATGACCTTAGATGACCTTTAGCCTTCTGTGGGAAACATCTGTCAGCATGTCCTGAAACCACTCTTTATGCATCCGACCGGAATTCCAAAAGGGTTAGGACGCCGAGGAACACACAGACAAACACAACACGTTTAACGTTGAGAAACACGGGACGCTTGGATGAACAATTAAGATAAGATGAGGTGGTGTGGCAGCAAAAGGGAGGAGCGTGCAAGGCGTGTGTCTGAATATAGACAGTGTGTGTGGTAGTAAAAATGATACGAGGAAAGAAAGAAAGAAAGAAAGAAAGAAAGAAAGAAAGAAAGAAAGAAAGAAAGAAAGAAAGAAAGAAAGAAAGAAAGAAAGAAAGAAAGAAAGAAAGAAAGAAAGAAAGAAAGAAAGAAAGAAAGACCTGACGCCCCCAAAAGAACCAACAGGTGAGCAGGAATCCACATTTACCCACAATTCTTAACAAAACCACGCACACTCACAAGAAATAATGCTTTTACTAGTGAAAATACTTTATTAATATTATAGAAAGAAGACAGAAATCCGAGCCGGTTTTACACAGGGATGACAAAGACGCGAAGATTTGTCGGGGGGAAAAAAAGACAATTTCTACTGGCTGTTGGTTTCAGGGGACGTTTTTATGTTGAAGGTGAATAAAATCTGTTTTTGCAGTCAATTGTTGTTTTTATGTGGATCTCTAAGTCTCATATTTGAAGATTTTAAACATATGAGATGAATCTGGTTCAATTTCCCACATCACCACCGGCGCTGCCACGTTCCTCGTCTCCAAAATGTGCGTGCGCAAGGTTCAAAGTTTGTGTACCGGTACGCACATTGTCCCGCAAACTTTTATTTTTTTAGATCACAAACTTTGCGTGGGACGTGGCGTACGCACCTTTCAGGACCTGTTTCGTGCTTCAGCAGCCTTTATAGATGAGGCCTCAGGCCTTTTGGGCTCGGTCCCGAATTATTCCTAACAAGTCTAATGTTAGTGACCTTGTAGGATGATCCTACTAAAACACTTTACATCAGTGGTTTCCTACTTATTTCTATGTTTGGATGAGGACTGGGAAAGGCAGAAACTTTGGAGACGCTCCAGTGTTCACGCTCAGCGTATGTTTTTCCTTTTCAGACAGAGACGAAGGTTTTAGGTAAGATATCCTTCCCTGGAAATCATTTTGGATCTTGAGCCTTTCTATGTGTTCATGTAATAATTAGAGTTTAATGCCAGTCTTTATTCTGTCGTCTCCCACGGTAACTGATAGGGACACATTCGCCTTGACCGTCGCTGTTGGCGTCTCGTCTTCAGAGCCACTGGGGTAAAATAAATAAGAGCTTATAAGATTTATCAATAAGTGAAAATAAAAGAAATTGAGCTAAAACACTGGCTACGTCATAAAGATAAGAAAATAAAAGTGAGTAAATTAATCAACTCATTAAAAATATATAGCTTATAAGATGAATTGGTAAATGAAATAAAAATAAATTAAGCTAAAACTTTGACTACATTAGAAAAAAACAAGAAGAAGAAAAAGTAAAATAGTCAACTCATTAAAAGCTAAATTTAAAAAAGTGGAATGAATAAAAAAGAAAGCGACACTCAGTGAGTAATCCAGAGATCACTCACCACACGCTCCACTTTTACAATATAAGTGTTACATACTCTTCTGTCATACTCCTCCTCCTCTTCTTCTTTTAAAAACTGCAGCTCAACAGTGTGAATATTAGAGTTTCTTCGCTTTTCTCTGCGTCCACCGCTGAGTTCTGAGCCTTGGCCGCTGGAGCCTCTTACTCCTGCGACGGCCAAGATGGAGGCGGTTGAGGAAACTCACTCGGCGGCGATCGAGAGTCACAACTTCATTTCACTCGTTTTTTCGTGGCTGTTTACTAGCGGATGACGGCAGAATGACAAAAACATTTTATTATGAAAATATTTACATTTTTTTTATTGCTTTTTACAAAAATGTTCTGGTGTCATAAGGTCCTTTAGGAGTAGAGAAATATGTCTGCTCGCACAAAGAAGCTGCATGAGCTTTCTTCAGTTTTTCCTCATCATGTGACCTCGTGTGGGTGTCTCAAGTACTGCATACAGTATCTATCATTGTGTTTACCTGTGCAGGTCCAGCAGCAGGTTTTTTGTCGTCTGCATAGCGTAGGTTCTATTCCCGAGAGGGGAATGCGTTTCCACCCTGCTGGAATCCAACTTCACTTTCTGCTGCGTGGAGCGGGGCGTCTGCTCGGGACGCTCGCCGCCCGGTCTGAAGACGTGCGGCTGATAACAGACTCCTGGACTTCACTGGGAAGAAATAATTCCTCATTATTCAAGTGTATTGAAGCTGTGTGGTCTCTCAAAACTAGAAAAAATAAAGTTTGCGTGGACTGAAGTGGCACATTCACTCATACAAAGGCACACCGGCCCACTGCATGTTTGCGTGGGCCGGATGGGAGCGGAAACGGAATTCGATTGTTAAGAAAATTATATCTTGTCTCCATTGCAAAAGCAAGTGTGTGGGAGGTAAGAGGATACAGCGAAAGGTCAAGTCTTCTAATCAGGCTCTCTGTGTGGCGGGCTGTTGTGGTGTTGTAGGTGGAATCTGATTATAATGGACCGCCGCTGTTTTCTAGCTGAAAACTAATGATTCATTAGTGGGAAAACAACATAGAAAGTCGTAGGGCTCAGAAAGGCTTAAAAGAAGGCGTATGCAGAAGCTCTGAGGAACGTGCGGTCCGGGTCCGACTCTGCCATCATCAACAACAGCCCTGGTAACGCCAAACAACTTTTTTCCACCATAAATCGGCTCCTCAAACCCCAGCGAGACAGCTGAAGGTGTGTGTGTGTGTGTGTGTGTGGGGGGGGGGGGGGGGGGGGGGGGGCGCTCAGAATCCCCCAAAATAAGGAAAAGAGAGAAAGTAGTCCAAACTGTGTCCTGCTCGTCCAGCGGGCTGGCGTTGGTTCTGTCCCTTGGACCTACTTGCTGCTCTCTTTACCGTCCCGAGGCAGCAGAGACGTGTGTCCCTCTCGGTGGCTGGGATGAGAAGCAGAGGACAGTTGGTGGAAAAGGAGTTTCACCTAGTTGACTTTCGGACCCCTGTGGTGTCCGGGTCGGGTTCCACCATTATCGTTGGATGCCAACCTGGGGGGGGTTGGAGACTTCCTGGGGTCTTTGCCTTGCTCCCTGCTGTTTTATGGCCTGTTCATTGTCCCTGGTGTTTCTCCTGTCAGAAAAACTGCCTGGAGGAGTTCAATGGAATCTTAAGCCCAACACTTTAAAACAAAAACTAAAAACCTATTTTTTTTTTTTTTAAAAAGCCTTTTTCTAATGTTTTATGTGTCCCTTTTAAACTTTAACAGACTTTTCTCACCCTGACCTACCTTTTCTTTTAACATTTTTGTATTTATTTATTTATTTATTTCTATTTTTCTGTAGCGCTTTTGAGATTAATGTAAAGTGCATTACAAATATAATGTATTATTATTTATTAAAAGTCACTGAATGATGCTTCAGTAGCTGAGTTACTGATATGAAACAATGCGAGTGTATTGTATTACAAAGAATATTCAACATTCAGAGTATACGTTCACATTCATGTTTACCTTTATAATGCCTGAAATGTCTGTTTTGAACAGACGTTACATCTTATGGCCACTTGGGGCAGCGTAACACGCAACTAACACAATAAGCATTGTCAACATACAGGGAAAAAATAACAAAGAAAATCATTATTCTCACACAGTATATATGATATTTTAAATCAAAACTCAATAAGTTCCATCTGTGCCCACTAACCCAATATAAACTCTGGATTTGACTTCATTTCTTCACTTTCCTTCCAAACTAAGAGTATTAGAAGTTAGTAACAATCACTCAATACATCTAAATGAGACAACTGTGGCTTGGTTTTGAATATTTATGAAAATGATGAAAACTCATAGTTAAACTTCCCATAAACACACAAACATGTTTTGTCCCTTTGCTTTGACTAATTATCTCTTACAAGTGGTAAAATGTGTGAAATGTCCAATACTGATACAACAGGTGCATTGGGTGGTTTTTTTCAAAACAAAAATCACAACCTCTACATTATTATAATTTATTGTTATTGATGATTGATATTATTATTGCTATTATTGTTATTGTTGTTGTCATGGTTGTTGTTCTGATTATTAAGAATATTATTTTGCCATATTATTCTACATACTATCCTTATTGTTTTATTGTCTTTTATTTGGAAAATGTTCGAAAGAAAGAGATAAACCATTCCCTCCCACCTAATCATAAAGTAAATATAAACACAAAACACTCAGCACCAAATGCTTAACAGGTCAAATTTACACTTTAATTTCAATCCATAGATTAATGACCATTCTTTTTTTCTTTTTTTTTTAAATAACTTTAAAAGGCATAATGGTAGAAACACAATTATCTGTTGATAAAACCCGTAGGTAGATTATTTCAATCCCTTTAAGGGGTTTTTTGTGTGGTTTACACATGCTTTTCAATGTGTTCATTTATAGCAAATAAAATAGTTTGGGGTTTTAAAACCATCTATGGGCCACAAGGAACCAGTTACACATGAAACAAATTCCAATTATTTGCGTCTGTGTACATGATGAACACATATTATAGAGTGTGTAGTGTATATAAAGTGTGTATATGTACCTGTGGTTGAGTAGAACTTTTTGACAGCCATTGTTTGGATGGAAGTCCTGTTTCAGTCATGAAGAAGTCAGACTGGGATAAACATTTATCACCTAATGCTCTAAGAAAACAGAGCAAAACGCAAAGCCACCGTCTACAGGGAGACAAAAGAGAATCCAGCGGGACAGAGAGACAGGGAGGAGAGTGGAAAGAGGATGAAGGGAGGGGAAGACAGAGAGATAAATTAATTATGAATCACACAAAATGCCAAGCAGCTGATGAATGTTGTTAGGAAGCAGATGTTTCCAATTCAATATTATAATCAATGCTTCATCACTACAATGTCCTGTTGACACACACACACACACACACACACACACACACACACACACACACACACACACACACACACACACACACACACACACACACACACACACACACACACACAGACTCTTCCTCCAGCTCTTCCGGTGGGACTCCAAGGCGTTCCCAGGCCAGCCGAGAGACATAGTCTCTCCAGCGTGTCCTCGGTCTGCCCCGAGACCTCCTACCGGAGGGACATACTCGGAACCCCTCCCTAGGGAGGCGTCCGGGGGGCATCCGAAGCAGATGCCCGAGCCACCTCAGCTGACTCCACTCGATGCGGAGGAGCAGCGGCTCTACTCCGAGCTCCTCCCGAGTGACTGAGCTCCTCACCCTATCTCTAACGGTGCGCCCAGCCACCCTACGGAGGAAACTCATTTCAGCCGCTTGTGTCCGGAATCTCGTTCTTTCGGTCATGACCCAAAGCTCATGACCATAGGTGAGGGGAGGAACAAAGATCGACCGGTAAATAGAAGTGTTCCGGTGTCTCTGCAGGCCTCAGGTAATGGGCTGTGACAGACAAAGGTTTCTACGACACACAGAAGAAACTTCAGAACTCAAAGTGCCGTCAAGAGACGAGAGTCATGACGGTTGCGTGACACTTTTTATTAAAACATGAACAGTGAACACTTCACTGGCCCCGATCTGAACTCACTGTGACACTGACCTGTTGAGTCTTCATTCACTTTACTGGTTAATTCAACCTCATCAGAAAGGTGTCCTTCTCATAAAAAGTAATTTTTTTTAGGTATTTATTGGATATTTAAATGTACAAAGGTCAAATTTAAGACTGGAAATTCTGCAAATACAATTGTGCCGTTTTCAAAGGTGCCACTGCAACCTGTACATATATATACATAGTATATGTACAGGTTGCAGTGGCACCTTTGAAAACGGCACAATTTTGTCCGGAGGAAAATAACGGGAAAAGCTCGGAAATCAGAGGGAATCTCCATCAGATCCATCGTACATCATGCTGCATCGTACAACACTGTGCTGCTTCTCCATCAGCCTCAGCCTGACCTTTCACACACACACACACACACACACACACACACACACACACACACACACACACACACACACACGCAAACAGCTGGGCAAACAAACACACACACACATGCTCCAATGGTTCATTTAACTTTTTCGACAAGTGAAGTTGATTTTAACAACCGAGGGCGAAAGAAGAGCTAAAACTGCTGGGTTCAAGGCAGGCTACACTTAGCGCGCTCTCTCTCTCTCTCACACACACACACACACACACACACACACACACACACACACACACACACACACACACACACACACACACACACACACACACACACACTCATGCATGTAAAAGACAGCGCTGTCTCTCCGCTGCTGCCTGAACTTTTGAAAACTGCCTTGTGCTTTTGCGTGTGTGTGCTGGATTGCAGCTGCGCTCCTCCACCGGGAGATTTTAATTCAGTTTTATTTTCAAAAGAGAAATAAATCCAACACCTGGTCTGTGTTTCCAGTGATATGATACTTTTCATGTATCTGTATTTGAGTATTATACTATTGTTATTAACCTAATTACATCTAAATATAAATACTCAGCTTGTTCCTTTCTTTAACAGGTGAAACGTCCACATGATTTTAGCCTTGTTTTTCTACAACAATTGCTTATACAAGTTGGTAGTTGTGGTTTAATGTTTTTTCTAAAATGTGTAGCGTATCTAGAGTAACTTGATGTATTTATTTCTTTTCGAGTCAGTGAGGCAGATCTATATGAGCATACAAATGTTTGATAAGATATTTCAGGGTCACATTTGGGCACAAAAAACATTTTAATTCACTTGCGTTGTTTCAAAATAACCCCTTTGTTTGTTAAAGTCACTTTTCCTGCTTCAGTTATCTACAAGTTGTTCTTTAATTCTGTTAAAATATATATATATATATATATATATATATATCTTCTGCAGCCCCTTTTGAATTTCTAAATACATTTTACACCATTTCTGGAACTAGAAGAAGTTTGAAGTTGAAGATGAGTTGATGAAAAAAAGACTAAATGTGCAAATATCCGAGCTTTATTGGCCAGATGACATATTTGCTTGCAAAAACAAAACATGAATACAAGAATGAATATCCAGAGCCAAAAGTCCTACTAAAGTAATTCCAACTCACAAGGGTGTGTCTATATAGCGTGTGCTGTTCTTACTTGTTGGTACACCCGAAGAGTTTCCACTTAACTGATAGATCATTGTCTTCATTGGAGAAAGTCTCCACCCTGTGGTCAGAGAGAGAACTGCAGGTCATATTTACCGCATACATAATAAGAAACTTTAAACATACTGCACTTTTTAATCAATTAATGCAACTCTGAGTGCTTGACAAGCAAATGACAGAGACACTGACAACAGAAATATTTGCATAAATACACATGCAAATATAGTAATAAATTACATGTGGGGAGAAAAAAATGTCTGAAACAACATAAAAAAATAAACTGATCAATATTAAGCAGAATAAAATACATTAAAATGTTGAAACATAAAAGACAAGGATCAAAAATCAAATCAAAAAGGAAATAGAGTTAAAATAAAAGTATAACCTGCACTGAATATTAAGAATTAGGAAACAAAAAGCTCAAACATTTAAGGACAAAACTGTAAGATTATAAATTACAGCGCCAGATGTTTTTAATCATGTTTTTAATTAATGCTGCATTAATTCTTTTACATAGCATGACCAGTGGCGACTGGCCAATAGAGGACGCCAGGGCCACAGAAGCAAGAAGCAGAAAATTATAAAATAAATAATCCCTATGGTCAGTGGTGGATTATGCTATGGGCAGAGTGGGCAGCTGCCCAGTGCGCAAACTCAACAGGGGTGCATCGTGCAACGGCTCAAACACGGTCTTGTGACTCCGCCTCCTGTCTGCGTAGGCAGCTGTCAGCTCCTGCAGTTCAAACCAGACCAACGTCGCCCAGGGCGGGAAACCAGCCAAGTCCGTCACTTGAGTCCTCAACGGGTCCTCGCTACTAGCGGGACTGTTAGTTGTCATAAGAGTGCTGCTCTCTCTGTGTTAACATAGATTAAACGGTCAGCAAAACTCATTTGAGAGCCAGGAAAGCAAGCTACGGAAGTGTATTGCATTCACATGAAAAAATAAAAATCGACTCTGTTTTTCTGAATTAATGAGATACCGTTTTTTGAAAAAAAAAATAAAAAATTGGCTGTTTTTCTGAATTTATGAGATACTGTTCTTTGAAATTTTTTTAAATCGGTTCTGTTTTTCTGAATTTATGAGATAATTATCTGAGAATTATGAGATAATTATCTAATTCTGAAAAACAGAGCCGAATTTTTTTTTTAAATTAACTTTATCTCATAATTCTGAGATAATTATGTCATTAATTCAGAAAAACAAAGTCTATTTTTATTTTTTCATGTGAATGCAATACGCTTTCGTTGATGCTAACGCATTTACTCATAAGTTATCATTTCCATGCAAGGCCAACACACAACTCACAGCTATGGACCTCTGATGGATTGAATATATGAAAAACTCAGTGGCCTGCAAGGCCTTCTATGCAGGCCTAAGAAAAAAATCTGAATCAGACTGATGTTGATCATATTTTGTCCATGAATACTTATTAAATAATTCCAAATGGTCTGTCCACTTCCTCTCATAGCTTCTGCTCTGCTTCCAGTCGTGTGTTTCCATTTTTAACCAATCACATTTCAGCCATCACCTGTTGCCAGGGTAAAAAAATCTGCCTGAGGCCTTCACTTTCAGCTGTAAAACAAAAAGTGTCGGTCACGCTGCTGCTTCAACCAATCAGATTTTGATATTGGCCGCTCAGGAAGTACGTCCGAATTGTCCCTCCTAACTCCTTATCTATCAACTTTACCTAACGAGCCTCCTTTCCTTTGTTTATTGAGAATTCAGACAGTCCTTATCATGGCCGCCACACAAAACACTTCAGGGTTTAAGGAAAAGTCGATAGTTAAGGAGTTAGGGGGACAATTCGGACGTACCTATAGTCTATTGGCCTTCTAGAAGGCGTAGCGTGACATTAGTGTATTCAAGCCCTCTGATTGGATAGTCAGAGTTCACTCTCCAGAGCTAGCTAACTGCATCTGTAGCGAGCTGCATGAAAAAATATATAGTTGTGTTGATTTAATAGCGGTTTTGTAAACCTACAATTTTTTGATTATTTTAGATTTGTCAATATTCACTTTTATGAAAGATGTCTAAAAAAACTGAACTCTTTACTCAAAAAACACTTTCTGTGGGAAATAAGGAGTTGTGAACAATCACAACTTTTTCGCTCACGTTACTATAAAACTACATTTTCCACAGTCCTTTGCTGTCTTATGGCTTTGCAAGGACAACAAAAACCTAACCCTGGGATAAACTTAACTAACGTCACTATCTTAATGATTTACCTTTTAAATTTCACCTATATAATATATATTGAAAGCACATTGAAATTAAGTACTTAATTTCAATGTGCTTTAAATGGGATAATACTTGTAAAGTCTTAAAATGTTCTGTAAAAGTGGAAAAGTCGTTTAAGTCTTTTTATGCTTGTCAAAATGTGTTTAGAACGAGTTAAATTATATTTTGTTTACATGAACATAATTTTAACATCTATTTTATATTATTTTCCATTGAAAATGAATCTGAAAGTTTTAGAGTATTTGTGGTTTAATCCACTGCCACATAAGTCAGTGGAGTAGGCCCGCAAAAAAATTAAATGAAATAGATTAATTTGCAAATAGGTTGACAAATGTCACAAAAATATAGGTCTGCACTATATTATTTAAACATTCAGTAGGGATATTATTAAGTGTTGTGATCTCAATATGAATTGCAAAAGACAAACACTCCAGTATATTATGTTGATTTTGTAATGCATTGAACACAAATTTATTTAGAATTAAATATTGTTTATGTCTACAGCTTTTGTGCTCGTTTGGTCTGTTGCCACCAGCCTTGATGATCAAATAATCAAGTAAAATGAAATCTTTGTTTGCGCAGCATAAATGCATAGGCTATAACATGGAAACCAGTAGAAGGAAAGATTCCAGTGAAAGGTATTTGTTGGCCATCTAATTAGACCGCAGTTAAAGATGAAGAGCTAAACATGTCTCCAGCATGTCTTCTTAATAACAGTTTCATGAGGTGATTTTCCCTTCACCTCCCAGCATGGACGCGGACACTTTGAGACAGTTCGTGAAGTTTTCTCAGGAGGGAGACTTGTCCTCTCTGCAGCAGCAGCTGACGACAGGCGGCCCGGAGGCGGTGCAGACCGCCCGGTGTAAACACTACGGCCGCTCCGGGGACACGCTGCTGCACTACGCCTCCAGACACGGACACCGGGACGTGGTGGAGTTCCTCATTCGGACGGTGGGAATGGACGTGGAGGTGTACAACAACGACTACAAGAGGCCGCTGCACGAGGCGGCGTCCATGAGCCACAGGGCGTGTGTGAGCTTCCTGCTGCAGGAAGGAGCCAAAGTGGACAGTTTGAAGAAGGCTGACTGGTGAGAGCGCGTATAAATGCGTATAATGCGTATAAACACACGTCATCACGATGACAGAAAAGACGACAGCGCCCTCTGTTGGATATAAAAAGGAACTTTTGCAGGACCCACACTTATTCCCTTCGATAGCTCAGTTGGTAGAGCGGAGGACTGTAGAGGCTCAATGCTGAAATCCTTAGGTCGCTGGTTCAAATCCGGCTCGAAGGAAGTTGTTTTTCTTCACAACATATATTTGATTGACACGCATAATTAACTTAATATTTGGGATTTTGACGTAGTAAAAATAAAGAAACATGAATTCAACAGGTTTATTCTTATTTCCCTAAAATTATGACAGAACGGTCAACTCCCGAATTTTACATAGGGTAACACCACTCTTTTTAAAAAAAAATTTGGCTTTACTTTTGTTAGAAGTACTCGTCCAAGAATCTCTACATAACTTCTCTACACAGCCAGCAAGTCGATGATTCTTTAATTTCTACTGTCCGTTTAACAACTAACACAAGTTCTCAGAGGACTGGAGAGGCTTAATGCTGTTTTTGTCCATATGAAGAAGAAAAACCGGAAATACATGCCACGTGGCTAAAAGTAGTTAATTGAACAGAAACTTTAAAGTCACAGTTTTCATTCATCCTCAAATCGAACGTTTCTTCAGTTGAAGAAGAGACGCGTGTTTCAGCGCAGCAGTTTGTTCTTGGTGAACAGGTGTGTTTGTTTTTCCTGGTTTGTCTGTACATCCGGTGCCACATCGATGTGACCGGATTCCCTCTCTCGATGATGTCATCTCCCTTCGATAGCTCAGTTGGTAGAGCGGAGGACTGTAGAGGTGTAATGCTGAAATCCTTAGGTCGCTGGTTCAAATCCGGCTCGAAGGAGGGGCTTTTTTTGTGCACACTTTGTCCAAATCAAACATGACTTTTATAAACTGTTATGTTCCTAAACATAAACATTGACTGATATTCTTCTGTAAATGCAACATCTTTTTACTAATTAACACACTGGAGGTTTAATTTTGCAAAATTTCACTGTTTTTTGCACCAGAACTTGTTGTTAAAGATGCTATATTGTTGAAATTATATTTATTTTAATATGTACATTTTTAATGGTTTACGTTTCATAAAAAGATTCGATTAAAAGTTAACTTTTAATAATACGTTCCAACTAATAGGGATTCTTTTCTGATATTACGGAATAAATTAAATAAAATTCCAATAGCCGATTAAATTTTAAAAAATTTTAATTAAGAAAAGATACCGGCATTTGGCAAACGCTTGTTATAAAAATATTAATTGAAAGGAGAGCATTTTATAATTTTCACATGCTTTTATCAGATATTGTTTGGAAGAAGCACCACGTGTGCAATAAATCAAAAATATAATGTGCAAAAAGGCAGCAGAAAATAGTCATGTAAAGTCAATATGAATGAAGACATTTGAAAACAAATGGATGTTTGTAGGGTTTAAGACAGCAGTGTCGAACAGGTTTCAGCTCAGGGAGAAGCGAGAGGGGAAATGACAGCACAATAACACATACTAAAGGTCTATTATTAATTTATATATAATAAAGCACGTCCTGCGTTTTACTTTGACAGCAGACACAAGATATTGTTGGATTATGAATCAATGTTCAGTCGGTTTTTTGCTGTTAACCGTGTTTGTTAACTTTTTCAAGGCAGATAACTTAACTGGTTTGATTTGGCAGGATTTTTAACTATGTTTAGTTATTTGAAAGAGTTTGGCTTCAAAATATGTGACGCTATTCCTTTAAATGGTCGAAATAATGTCTGCATATTCTACATGATCGCACGTTTATAAGTAGAGTTGTCACGCCTTGAGTCTTCGGCCTGTTGGAGTCTCTCTGACCCGCTGCCCTCTCCCAGGACGCCCCTGATGATGGCGTGCACTCGCCGGGACCTGGCGGTCATTCAGGAACTGCTGCAGCACCGAGCCGACCCCGCGCTCAGGAACAAGGACGGCTGGAACTGCTTCCACGTGGCCTGCAGGGAGGGCGACCCGCTGGTCGTCCAGCACCTGCTGCTGGTCGCTCCAGACGTCTGGAGGACGGAGAGCAAGACGCGCCGGACGCCACTGCACACCGCGGGTGAAGCTGCTCACAAACAGCCGCACAAGTCTTTATCCTGGTGGACTGAGGAGACGTAACTGTGTTTCTGTTCACTATCCAGCGATGCACGGCTGTGAGGAGGTGATGAGCATCTTAGTGGAGAGGTAGATGGATGCTTTTTAAACTTTTTAACATGGTCCTGTTTGATTTATATGTTTGGAATGGTTAGCTTACCGAGCAATACCGCTGAGGAAAGAGTGAGTGTGTGTGTGTGTGTGTGTGTGTGTGTGTGTGTGTGTGTGTGTGTGTGTGTGTGTGTGTGTGTGTGTGTGTGTGTGTGTGTGTGTGTGTGTGTGTGTGTGTGTGTGTGTGTGTGTGGACAGAAACATGCCGATGACGTTACCTCACCTGGACATCCGGACAAAGAGGATTCAGATTTTCAATCCCTATAGATTTACCCCTCCTCTAAATACTACTATAGATATAAATACTTATTTTAGGAGTTTTGTTACAGACAGCGCCATCTAGTGGCGTCAGAAAATGAATGAGTGGTTCATGAAGTTTCATTTGGCCATTTTAGACCTGTACTCAAACCAGAAAATTCACTTTGAAATGATAAAAAAACACAAAATGAGACTCATTTGAATCAACGTGCTTCAGAGGTTGTTGGTTTGGGGTAAATAATGACTCTCTGTCTCTTCTTGGTCCAGATGTGGCTACAGTCCAGACAGCAGGGACAGCTGCGGCGTCACGCCCTTCATGGACGCCGTCCGGAATGGACACGTCTCCGTGGCCAGGCTGCTTCTCGAGAAGCACCAGGTGGAGTGAAACTGCAGGCGTGTTTTAGCCCTTTTAGACCCTTTACTGATGTGATCTGTGTGACGTAGGCTTCTCCAACCGCGGCGGACGTACTGGGATCTCGGCCGGTGCACCAGGTGGCCGTCACTGGCCAGGAGGGGGCGCTGCGCTTCCTGGTGCAGGAGCTCCACGTCGACATCAACCAGAGGGCAACAAACATCCAGCTCACGGCTCTGCACTACGCTGCAAAGGTTGGAAATGTTTCCCTGGGGTCCTTCCACTGTGCTGAAATGTGAATTGGAGGCTGTTTGGTGACTCTAAACTCTCCGTGCGAGTGAAGGAGTGTGTCTCTGCTGGCACTGGTCGACTGTCCACGGTGTGACCTGCCCTGGACAGTCGGCTGGGATCGACTCCACCGCCCTGTAGCCCTGAACTGGATAAACCAGGATAGACGTCTGGTGATTGGATGGATAGTTTCCTATTGAATAATGTGTCACAAAGAAGAAAAAACACATAAAAATCGCATTGTACATGTCTGAACAACTTTCCCAAACTAACAGATTCCTTGTCAGCGGATCAGGTTTCTTGATCCCGGACCAGGTCCGGAGTGATCCTGACCATATGGGAACATATTGATGTTTCAGGACTTTTCCAGTCCCGGACTAACATGTATTGATCCTGTCAGTTTGCGGTGGTTCAGGACCGCTCAGGGAGGGATTCAAAGCTCAATGGCCAATAGGAGCGATGCACAAAGTTTCTTTTCAGGTATTTCCTGACCTGATGAACTGGAACCTCTTCACAGGTTTCACCAGCATTCATACAACATTAATACTGATTTGTAATACTCATACTTATGTTTTGCTTTGCTGAGGACTCCTGCCATTTTGGAAAAGGGCCGGTAGCAATCACGCGGGATACCCGCTGAAAACACAAAAAAATCCCCTCCAGTCCTCTGCTCTCTCTTTGCGTGGCGCTGGTCCAGGACCAGGGAGAGTGAAGGACTACACGGGACCTTTGTCAGGTCCAGAATCTGCTCTGTTTACCACTTACTTTGGTCTGCTGGTTCAAATCCTGATCTTCAACATCGGAACCATAACTAGTTCTTTGGAGAGAATATGAGGGTCTTACTCTGCAGGTCTGAAGGCGGAGTGATGAACTGTGTTATAGGAACATGTTGGGCTCCTTCTTCTTCTGTGGTGCTCCAGAGTGTTGACATGTGGATGTTCTGTTTTCAGGAGGGTCACACGTCTATGATGAAAACCCTGCTGGAGCTCGGAGCCGATCTTCACGCCAGAGACAACAAGGGGAGGACAGGTGAAGACTCCCGATGTCCTCATTATATATTTATATTATGACTTCTATGACAAGTGAATGTTAAGGAAAGTACAGATTCCACTAACTTCACTTCAGTTAAAAAGAGAAAGGACCATTTGAAATAATATTTCAGTTTTTAGCTCGAAAAGGTCAAAGTTCTCTGTGGAAAGAAATGAAACTACCGATGGAGGACATGTTGGATATGTTGTCTGTTCCAGGAATCTAATTTTGAAAGTCTGAAGGTTAATTGGTGATTTATGAGGTGAATTGTGCGTAAAGTATTAAATGACTCACGACAATGCTCATGGCCATGTTGACTGCTCCTCGTCTCCTCAGCTCTTCACATGGCGTCCATCGGGCAGCACCCTGAGGCCGTGCGGACGCTGCTGCAGCTCGGCCTCCCGGACTGCCAGGACGCGTCGGGCACGACGGCCCGGCAGCTGGCCGTGAGGCCGCGCGTCGTCCAAGCGTTTGAAAGCCCCACAGACACGTCGTGAACTGCACCGTTACCTAGTTAATGTTGTTCATTCGTGAGAGGAGAAGCGGCTGGAACATTTTATGAGACGGGAAGTTGTTTGGTTGACAATAAAACTTTGGCTTCCTGGGTTGTGACTTTTGTTTAATGTATGTGTTGTAGTGATAAGTTGAGTTTAGTTACCCCCTAGTGGACAAATAGAAAGTTTTTTACGTATACGCAAAAACAGATATGTGTGCTTCAAATGGTGTTAAGCGTCACTGGGTTATTCCAAGCGTCCAATGTGTTGGAGTTAACTTTCAGTCCAGCAGGGGGCGCCACTACAAAGGATCATACCAGCCAAGTACCAAAAAATGGGAAAAGAAGAGTAAAAATCATTCTGCAAGAAAAATAAGGAATTTATTGCGACAGCAACTCTCCCGCCATTAGTTGCATTTCTGACCCCAACACTGCCCCTCATGGATACTATTGGTACTGCAACTTTGGTCTGTATTCGAAAGATTCTTGGGAAAAGACAGAAATGCAAAATATAAAGAGGTTTTGTGAGAATAAATGAGCTTATATTGCTAAGTGCAGTCAATGTTTTCTTTGTAATAAAAGCTTTGTTTACATGACCGGTGCTCAGAGTCACTGAAACCGTTCTGAAACACTGCTACTGCGTAGTTTCCAGGCTGGAAATGTTGAACCATTCAGAAGCTCGCTTCATTATTTGTTCATGTGTTTGTTAAACAGGTGTGTCCACCTCGACACGCAGGCAGTGAAGTTAGAGACACTCAGTGGCCACAAAACACACAGTACTCAAGTTCCTGAAGGTGAATTCGCGGAGATTACATCATTTAATTGACTTGAAACACATTTTTCCTAATACATCTTGAGTTTTGTTCTCAAATAATAATGATAACTGAGGTTAAAAATAGTTGGCACTTGTTGAGAAATGGGCTGTTTTTGCGGTGTTGGTCCCTTTGTGTTTACAGTTGAAGTCCCCGATTGACGAATGTTTGTTTAGAAATGTGAAAATCTGTGCTTGAAGTGATGTACACTGAAACACTGAGGGTTACAGCATCCATTTTAACTTGTATAAAAGTTACTTTCTGTTTATTTAAAAAAAATAAATGTATTGTAGGACTGTGAAACTGTTTAATTCTGGCGTCTAAAACTCTTTTTTCTTTTTTTTCTTTTCTAATTTATATATTTTTATTATTTTTTCTTTCATGACAAAATAATATTTTGATAGGAGGAAAATGAGAGGGGAGGAGGAAGAGTGTTGTTTTTTTATGTCCTTCTAAGCGGGTATTAGAAATGTATGTACAATATACGAATACTGCATGTACTATACACATATGCTTATTTGAAAAAATGTATTAAAAACAAAACAAACAAAAAAATGATCAACTGGAAGCCATTGTTTATTTGAGGGTCACTTTCATAGTTGAAAAAGATAAAAAAAATACAAACATATTTCTCAAATTGCCTCAGTTTATTTAAAATATTTTATAATAGTACAAAACGGCAAACAGTAAACTCATTGCAAATACATGGCCTCTTATATTTTCTCCATATTTATTCAATTTGAAACTTTTAAATTAGTTTGTGACTGTGGGTAGAATTGATCTTCTGAATGTGTTATTTCTTCTTCTGCTTCTTCTATTTGGCAGAACTGGTTGTTTTGGGTGGGAAAATGTGTTCATATCATTTGAAATGCTAAATAAAGTAATTGTGGATAGGATCAGGTGGGAGTCTGAGAACCCTGCTGTGATGTGTTGTCAGTCTTAAGAAGTGGTAAAGCCTAGAAATACTCAAATAAATTGAGATTTTCTTCAGCCCACACCACTTTCCATGAGATCTGGCTGCACAATACGTATGTGATGGCACACATTGACTCTTACTTTTATATTTAATGAATAAAACATAAATATCTGGATTTTAGAGCCACGTGACAATCAGATCAGATCAGTTAGATATCTTGGAGTGTACTTTGCTCTGTGGTTTGTGACAACATGTCGACTTGAACCGGATCTTTGTCTCAAAACACAGGACAAACCAATAAATATCTCTTTTCACCTTTCATCAAAGTCTTTTCCCTCTGCTTGAATGCTCTTCTTGTCTTTTGGCGACCTGGCAGGATGAAACCACAGTGATCTTGTATCAGGATGCCATCATTCTGAAGTCCGTGTGTATTTCAGCAGTGTGTATTTATTCTCACTTTGCACAGTGCAGCAGCTGACTTTTATTTCATGACAGCCCTTGTGAGCCACAGAGCTTTAACAGTCTCCAACCTTCTGCAGCTTCCTGGGTGTGTGAGGATCTGGAGGTGAAAGTAGCTTCAACCTGCAGCTGGAAGATGGACCTCATGTTTAATCTTGACTCATTAAATGATCAAACATTATTAACTCTGTATATTTGCCTGGCAGGAATGCAGGCTCTGTGGTTGGTGAACTCAGGTTTGATGACGCTCTCTGGTTGTTTCCTCACAGGTGAACTCACCTGTCAGACTTTCCACTCCCATCTGATTGACAGGCCCGGAAGCCCCGCCCTCCCCTATTGTGATTGACAGACCCCGAAGCCCCGCCCCCCTCCGCCCAGTCTCCGCTCCGGCCCCGCCGATCTCCATTTTCTTCTTTCGCCATATTCAGGAGCAGAACTGCAAGGTTTTTGGCAAAATGAATGAAGAATACGACGTGATCGTCCTGGGCACCGGGCTCACGGTGAGTTGGAGAGTGTTTTTAACCGCGACGTGCTGCGTGGAGGCCATTTCCAGCGGGTTATTAGCGGCTGACAGTCGCGCTCTCCGGGCCTTAATACGCTAAGTAGCTAGCTTAGCGGCTAAATGACATGTAAGTGAACGAGAGGCTAACGGCTATTAGCACGCTGTGAAGATTACCTGAAGCCAGTTAACGACCAAACAACAAAGTGGCTTCCATCGGTAATGACCGCGACACAACTGCAATAGCAACACAGTCGGCTGTGGAGAACTATTCGGTGGATTAGGATGTCCGTTCCCTCCTTTAAGAAAAGATTATATCTTGGATGATTAACGGGCTAAAGCTAGCCGACCTACATAACGCTAACCGACTACCTCCCTAATGGCTCGATTAAACGCTGGTCGATTAATCCCTCTGACGGCTCGATAACCGGGTTACCGACTTTATCTCAGTCTGGTATTGTTGTCATCTTATGTTAATTATTGGGAGAGGCTAAAACGCAAAGCTAACGAGTTGACTGGTTCGCATCGCTTCCTCGCGCAGAGAAATGATTTATTAAAGATAACTGCGCCGACATTTACATTTTAAAGATTTTTTTTTTTTTATCTAAAAAAAACAAAACACTGACTTCTTCTTCTGGAAAGTGAGGGCTTGGCTTTGAGGCTTGTTCTGGCAGCAGTTGGTTGTTCACCTGTAACTTCAAGCTGACCTGGTAAAATGTGAGCAGAGAGTTTTCAAGCTGTTCTGTGTGGGTTTTGTTTCAGGGGCCTTTACCATCTTAGAACCTTCATAGGATAATGGACTTTCTCCTCCAGGCCTTCCTCTGGTTTGATAGGGGTGTGACCCGAGTCCCATGATGACTCTTGAGTGCAGGCTTCCTGTCCACCACTGACTCCCACTTCTTAATCTAGAAAAGCTCACAGTAACTTAAACCACGTCTCAACCTTTCCCCGATGAGCTCACTGGAGTCTGGCTGCTAACCGAGTTCCAGAGCGGACGGATCGACTGAAAGCAGCTCTTCTGCGGACGTCGCTCACATTCTGGGTGTGGTACCAACAAGTCTGAGGAACTGAAAGTGTAGCTGCCAGTACAGTGACGCCAGCTCAGTGAGGGCAGGGTGCCGGGCGGGGACGCGGAGCCACAGAACCACTAAGAGCCCCGGTGTTGACTCGTACGAGTCCTACTTCCTCATGCAGACCGGTGATTTCCCCTGTGCACGCACCACCTTCCTCTTGCTGTGTGTCTACTAAATCAACAGGTTGCACAGAAATATCATACGCCTGTAATCTCATGGGGAAATAGAGCTGTCGTCGTATTAGATAATATAACCGGTTTTAATTCAGGATGCTAGCAGTAATTTCCACATATACACCCTCAGTCATTATTAGATGCTCTCATCTAATTTTATTGCTTCTTTTGGACTTGATTGGAGGTGATTATCCAGATTTTAGTTCTGCTCAGCATTTCTGAGGGGTTATATAAACTGAGGGGTGTGGGGGTTACCCCATCTGTGCACTACTTGGCACAAGATATCAAACTGAACCTTAAGTACAGCCTGGTTCATATCATGGTGCTGTTAGTGATCCAAAGTAAGCAGCTTTCACACGAGTGGAGACGTTTGCTGTCCCTCTCCGAGGACTTCAGACAGCTGAGGCTGCATTATTGTGTTCAAATCAAGTTTTCACATATTTTGAAATGGGTATCAAGACAGATTGCAGCTTGAATTATGATTGGTCGATCATCAGATTTCATTCCTGACTATAAATCATATGTAAGGTGTAATTTGATGGATCAGTCAAGAGAGGGAGATTTTACCAGAGAAACTGGGACGTGGGCTGAATAAAAGACACGTGGCTGGAAGTGAGTAAATGTGAGAGCAGATCAGACTCTGTAGCAAGACTTTCCTCATAAAGTCTTATTTCAAAGATTGTTTTCAGTAGATAAGGAAACAGTATATTTATAGGCCTGTGATTTTTAACTTCATTATTTCTACTTTACTAGTTATTTTCCAAAGTATCTTTACTTTTAAGTGACAAATGTGTGTGTGTTTATTGTTCCCTCTCTGTTATGTAGTAATGAATGATGGTAAAAGTGGGAACAAAGTGAGGTCTAAATCAGGTTTCCATTTGGAAAATGTGTTTATTGTCCACATTTTTGTCTGTTAGTGATCACCTGTGTTATGTTCTCAGTTTCTGCAGCTGACAGTAACGATGAAGAGGTCTTTTCAACAGTTTGAGCCCCTCCATTTGGCCTCTAGCTCTAGGAAATGCTACATCAAATCAAGCACTGGTGTCGCTCTTCTCACTGACATACAGAAGCACTGGGCAGTTTTGCAGGTCTATTCTAGAAAATAACTCGTTATAACTTGTTTGGGGGGGGGGGGTCAACATTTTGACTGGCCCAATACGCTCAGGAAACATTGTTTTATCAGAACCCGTAATTATCTTCACACTCTTCTTCCTGCTTCCAACACATCAAGTGTGAGGACAAACTGGTCGCTTTAGCCTGATACAGTCTCCCCACGACCATCTGCCATGATCAACCAATAGTAGAATTCTCACTCCAGCATCAGGCTCTTTCCTTCAGGTGAAAGGTTTTGTTTTTGCCCATGTTACCTAAAATATGGTCCAGTCGTCTCTTGAGGGGGACGTCAGAGATTACTTGGTGCTTGTAAAGATTTAATGATATTGCAAATGTTTTAGAAAGTCATTAGGGTGCTTTTGCACTAGGATTGTTCGGGGACCAGGTTTCACTGGGAGAGGGCGTCGAAAATGTTCATGCCTTCATTTAGTTTGGCTCATTAATTGATCCGGACTGAAAGTTGAAGTCCCGCCCCTTTAGCCGACTAGTGGCTAATAGGTTGCCGCAAGCAACCGTGATATATAGGCCGTTTCTCAATGTGCATGCTTGCGTTTTCACGTACTTGTGAAATATCATCATTCGGAGACCAAGTACTGTTCCAATTGAAAATACGCATCTTGTTGAGTATGCAGGAAATACCTGTGTACTCGCTCCGCCCACATTATCGAGCATGTATCAAGAACAGACTTGTGTGGATTTGGGAAGCCAAATTACCCATAATGCATTTGCCAAGAAATTCCGAAAGTCCGTTTTTCCGAGGATGCATATATACTCACCAAGTACCCGAGTACGTACTTGTGTTCTTGGAATTGAGAAACAGCCATCGTCTTGAGACCATTATCAATGAGCGCCTTCCTCACTACTTCTTCCACGTTTGCCCATGAGACATTTCCCAACTTTTTCTTTCTGCTTAATGTCTGCTTCTTCGCATTCACCCTGTTCGCTTTGTTTGTTTACTACCCGAACTGTACTGAGGTGAACTTTCCCTGAAACGAACCTGAGAAACTCAAACTGACTTTAATTATAAGGCTCCTACTTTTCTGTGTTCAAGACAGCAAGCCTCTCTGCCCTCCGTTTCTCTTCACTGTAATGGCTTGGAAAGGCGTCTGGGGTCTCTGAGGAAAAGCTGTGGTAGCCTCTGGTTCAGTTTGTGATCAGTTAGTTTGAGCTAGAGAAAGGAGCATATCTGCTCCTATGCAGGGATGGTTGCTGCACAATGTGGACTAGAGTTAACTCCTGCTCAGTTGATAGACTATAAGAACAATGTTTGCCTCCAGAGTGTCATGACTCCCAGTCCATATCCTCCTGGGGCTTGGTACTTTTATAGTTGACAGTCGCCGTATTAACAATCCAACTTATCTGTCCACTGTAATGTATGTGTTCTCCCATTGTTAATGCTTATAACGCATTGTTCTCGGCACGCATGTTTTAGTTTCATTACAAAACGGCAACCACTAGTGGCCTGGCAGGCTAACTACATTGTTTCTAATGTTTCTGTGTAAATGGACATAGTTTTCAAAATGTTGCTTTAACACAACTTTTCTGAAGCGGAAAAGTAAAAACAATGCGTTTTCACTTGAAACGTTGTATAAACGGGTCCTGGGTCTCTGTCATAAGACTGAAGTTGACGTATGCAGATGATGGGCTGAGTAATGTTTTTGGGAAATGAAGCAAATTGAAGCGGTTGTTTACTCCCTGCTAAGTGGAGAAACGAATCATTCAGTCAAACCTATAAACACGTTTCTGAAGTCCATGTTGTAAATTGTAGCAGCTACTAAACTGATCTGTAGGGGCCTTTAGAGAGAGACGGGGAAACAGAGATTGGCTTCCAGGGTCACAATAATATTATCGGTATCATGTGGCCAGGTTCTAACAATCCTGAACCTCAGTCCTCCAGTTAAATCTACATATTTATGCTATAGTAGCTCTTATCATAAGACATTAATACACTCCTTGTTGGGACATAAACAACTGCTGCTGTGCCGGCTTAAAGGAGGAAATGGTGTGAAGGAAACCGAACAATGGAGTCTGTTTGGAAGGTCAGTGCAAAGGAGACAGTTGGCAAGTCGTCTATGCAGAATTACTGTGCTAATGATATTGACCAAATAACTCGTATAAATCACTGCCCTGAAAACCACATGTCCTTTCATCCAGCTGATTCCAGTAAGCGTTCACAAGCTTGTCACATGCTGAGCATCGTGAACTTTAATCTGGTGTAAAGTGAGAGTATAGTGAGACACTATTGCTTAATGTCATCACTTTGGTGTTTTCTTTAACATTCAGCCAATCTGATTGGCTTAACCTGCAAGTTACAACCCAAATCAGGTCATGTGGTGACTCAAGTGTGTTGGAAAAGTCCAGTAAAACTCTAAACGTGTGTCTTCAGCCGAGGTCATGTGATTGTCTCGCCCCTGGAAGCCGCCAGGTTCTGACCTGTGTTGGACTTTGCTACCTCTCACAATTTTATGGGTTTGTGTGTTAAAAATTGAGCTTCTCCCCTGGATTTAGTCTGTTTTCCCTTCAGTCAGCACAGTCACAACCACCCAGCCGAGGTGGCGATGACCAGACCCCACGCAGTCGAAGCATTCATGATGGTGTAGCAGAATCATAGTGACACGTCAGAAGTGCCCCAAAGATTTATCTGCGTCCACGACTGCAAGTCAGCTGCATTTCAAGATCATAGAGGTGCAACATTGAGACGGATCCCATTTCACTGCAGCGTGGGTTATTTTAGGAGACGTGTTTGGAGCTGTGATGCTCCCGGATGAGAGGAAGTGACACGGTCACTGAAGAGGGTTTACAATGAGGTAGCGCCCTCGCCAAATATGAATTCCACTTCATGGCTATCAGAGGCTAAAAACTATCAACACTGATATCAACACAAACGTCAATGATGATACAAATTATATCATCGAATCAAACACGTCTTGTGATTTCTAAATGTCTTTTTGGATGTTTTGATCTTCCTATTTCAGAAACGTAGGTTTGTGTCTTGATTTTGTTTTTCCATCTGCTAGCTCGTTAATTGATGAATGTGACCAAACGCCCTCTGCTGCCCTGACACATCCGCTTTTGTCTCGTTCAGGATGTCCGTTTTTATTTGTTTGTTTGTTTGTTTGTTTTCTTTGCGAGGTTTTTGTTCTTTTGCAAGAATTTTCAAGCATGTATTCGAACTACTGGGCATTGTATTCTCTGACACTTAAGCGGCATGTGGTGTAGGGCTGCAACTAACGATTATTTTGATAATCGATTAATTGGTCAATTATCTTTTGGATTAATCGATGAATCGGATAAAAAAAAAAAAGACATCTGAAATTGTAGGACCAGTTGATAATGAACGAACAAAACACCAAATATGTTATGGTTATTTAAAAGCACATAACTGAACCAATACAAAGATTTATACTATATATATATATATATATATATATATATACACACACACACGCATGCACATGTATATAAGATGTATACAAAATAATTATTAAATAAGATTTAATTTACTTCAGGGACCACATACAGTCCAGTTTCATCCTGAGTGGACCAGACTGGTAAAATATTACTATAATAACCTTTAAGTTTTTCTTTGTTGTGGTCACAGTGTATTTAATGAAATTCTCAAAAAAATTTACGATCAAACAGTTAGTACTGAAAATGATTACAATCTTAATATAAAGTCAATTTTAATGAAACATTCTGGTGCAAAATACAATGAAATGTAAAAAAAAAAAAAAAAAACTTGTATAAATCCTATATAACCTCCTTGTTTGGTGGGACCAGATTGGAGCCTCCTGGTCGGTTTTGGCCCACGGGCCTTATGTTCTCTGCTGTTAAGTGAAAGTGAAACTACTGGAGAGGAGCGTTACTGCGGCTCCGTGCTGCCGGGAAGCGGCGATGATTCCGATCTCTAAACTAATCTCCTGACACCACAACGTCTGAATATTCTATTAATCGGGTCCAGCCCAGGTATTTTGGCTGTTTTAGTGTCGCTAAACTTAAAATTTACCAGGAAAGCCTGTCCGTTGTCCGCGTTCGGCAGATTGTCGCTCATTAAGGCGTGTTAACAGTTAAATACGTGTCCGTGCACAGTGCCGTGTCCAGTGCAGCGTGTCGCTCTTACCAGGCCCGCTCCTCACAGGTTCTACTGTACCGCCTCCGCCTCGCTCCGCTCAACTCGCTCTGCGGGTTGAGGTTCTGTTTTTAAACTTTATTTCAGTCAGCCAGCGTTGATGAAGCTCCGAAGGAGACATAAACGGCTCCGCAACATGGCGAGGGACGCATAAATCGCGCGACACAACGAATCGATAATGAAATTCGTTGCTAACACTTTTAATAATCAAATTTTATCGATTCGTTGTTGCAGCCCTAATGTGGTGTAAGTTGCGTAAACTTCAAGTATGTCAAAATAATACTTTAACTGCTTAGTATTATGATGGTTGTATTGAACTGATTCAGTGGAGAGCCATATCCTTTAGTCAAGCTTACTGTTTTACCCAAAGTTAAGAAATGTATGACGCACTGTAGCGATAAACTTTATGCCACTGCTGAGATCAAGACAGAACTTTGAATGTGAAATCAATCTTTTTTTTTTATTGCATCTTTAAATACAAAGATTTATTGATAACCGAGGAAGTTCCACGTTATTGACACATGCAGTAGTCAATGATGCCCATTGTGTCATAAACCACTGCGTCCTCTAATAGAATTATCTCCAGCACAGATCAAGAGATGAATGAACAAGTTGCCCAAAGACACGAGGTTTCATGGGCTCTTTTAAACTGTAGGTCAATAATCTAAGCAACAACGGGAATATTGCAGATATGAGTAGAGACGCGTCAACTTGATTTGCTTGTGGTCAGTTTTCCTTCAGTGCCAAGACGAGCCGAGTCAGACTGTCTTTTCAACTCCGTTTGAAACACGTGACATCCACTGTGTCTCAAACAGTGACAATCATAGGCAGGTAGATGGATTACCATGGAGTTGTATAAAAGAAAACGTGTTGGTATCTTGCACTTTCAGACGTGTTTGTTTTCACTGATCACCTGGCAGGTTTTTTCATTCCTTTTGTGAGCGTCAGGACACCTGAGAAAACAAGTCGTACAACATACTGCTCTCGGTTCACCTGTTGAGTTAATGCACCTAAAAGGCTGATTATCATGAGATTACATAACGTTTCTATTAATGTGTAGGGCTTGGTTAAGGACACAGTTTAGAATTAAATTAATTTGATAATTTCTTCTCCTCAATTCTCAAAGAATGATTAAATGTCTCATTCAGGCCTTTTTAGGTATCCTTTATAGTCCGTAGCATGAACAACAATAATATGCTGTATTCACTGAATTGTGTGTTTATCTATAAAATGTTGTGGTTTCAGTTTTTTTTTTTTTAATTTCTAGATTGTCTCTTTGTGACGCCTTGAATTGCATAAGATGCGTGCTAAATGTTTTTGCATAAGAATTTATTGATCTTACTTGTAATCATCACATCCTCTCCACACGGCTTCCTTCAGCAGTAACAGTTGCTTTAAAGTACAAGCAGTCACATGATGCACACCGTTATTGCTGAGATAATCGTATTAAGGCCTTTGTGAGGATGTGTGTGTGAATTCCACATTCTTGGAAACGTGCGTGTTTCCCCTCCTCATTCTCCACCTTCTTATAGTTTTACAGACTCCATGAAAGCGTTGGTCATCCTCCACACCACACACACACACACACACACACAGAGACACACACACACACGGCTCAGCTCAGCTCAGATCTTCAATCTGACCACAAGAACATCTTCTCTCTTCGGCCGTCAGTCGTTTTCTGTGACTCAGGTTAAACTTGGTCATTGTGGACAGCACCGTCCAGCTCCTGCTGAATCTCCTCCTCCTGTTACTGAGAGGAGCGCCTTGTTAAGACTGCGGTGTTTCAATAAACCCAGTTAACAAATCAACCAGTGAGCGCAAAGCGGCGTATGTAAACAACAACGGAGGATTTACGGTCGATGAAATATTTAACTATTTCGGGCAAGTCAAGAGTGGCGATCGTCACTACCAATCAGCAGACGGCTGCGTTGTCGCTCCTCCTCACAGACCCGTTCCTCGGTGCTAGGTACCTCAACGAAGGGGTAGCGGAAAATTGTAGCAAGTGGTCGAGGTTTCTTTCCGTATCATCCACAACTTTTACAGTGGGGCCTCGTGGAAACCCGCCCGCGACGCTCTGCGACAGAGAGTGCGGTGGATCCTCAGTCGTCTTTGGTCACTAAAACAAGGAAATGTTCCTTCTTGAAGACAGTTACTCTCCAAGTCACGAGGGTTGCATACTTCTTTTAATGTTTCGAGGTTTGAAATGACCGGATAACCATCAGTCATCCTGACTTTACACAGAATCTCATTTTGGGTTTCAGTGAATGTGTTTTTTGTTTTAAACTGTCCACAAGTTATTCAGTCCACAATTTAGTCTTTTATCTTCATCTTATTTCACCTCTTTTTTCCCCTAAAATGCTGTCGCTTTGTTTTTGTCCGTGTGCGTTTGTTAGTTTATTTGTATTTGAACAACTTTTTGCAAAAACTACTGACCTGAATTGCCTGAAACCTTCAGGGATGCTTTGTCATCATCCACGGACCAATCTATTAGGTTTTAGGATCAAATGCCTCCTGGAGAGGTAAGATATTTACGCTCTTGTGGACACACTGGAGCTCCGCGGTGCGCCGCCAGTCAGTCAAGGCCGCCTGCTAGCGCAATGCGCTATCCAGAAACACTGATGTGAGCGCATAGACTCGAGTAGTGGTTTATCTGTGTGCCTCCGCTCAGTGTTTCTTCAGTCACGTACTATCTGACAGGCTAGTTAGCGTCAATACGAGCTAACGGTATACATGCAAGCAATGCTAAGTTGATTCCACAAACAAATATGGCGTTGGCGGAGGTCTGCGCTCTACCGAATGCACTTTGTAGTATTACTCATGATTGTTCACATTTCCCCCACAGGAATGCATCCTATCAGGCATCATGGCGGTGAAGGGGAAGAAGGTTCTGCACATGGACCGCAACCCCTACTACGGAGCTGAGAGTGCCTCCATTACACCACTGGAGGATGTAAGTAGGGGCTGTTGGATCTGGGTGGGAGATAAAATCAGCTGGATATCAGGTTTATTGGCAAAAGTCGAACAGAGCAGAGTTTGCAGGTTGTAGAAACGGTGTCTTCCCTACCTGGAGAGACGTGGCAGGAAGTCAGAAACCCTCACCAGGCTGCAGAGGGCTGAACATGATGCAGCTTTCAGAACAGGAGGTGGAGCAAGTCTGAAAATCCTTCAGACAATGTCATGCGGTCTGTAGAGGCTTGGATTCAGTGGACTTTCTGACAGGACAATCATAGCAAGTATAGCTGAAACTTCTGGAGCATTGAAGCCACGCAGCGCTGAAAGCTTTATGAGTAGTAAACCGAGATTCATCAGGAATGTTGTCGTGACCTGTTTTTATTTTAAAAGGCTAATAAGGCATCAGAGAGTCTTTAAAGGTCATGAATTTAGAGAAACCACCTGCAACATCGTTTGTATTGAGCTGCTTCAATTGTTCTTGTTAAAGTTGTTCATAAGAACCGCTGACAGTTTGGATAATGTGTCCAGTTGTGTGTCTGAGGGTGTTTTATCTTGAGGATGCTGGACGATACTGGGTTCCTGAACGTCTCCTGCGATCTTTCACTCTTTCAGACAGACCGGACAGTAGTGGGTCCACTTTGTTTGGACCCTCTTGTGTTGTCCCTCACCGAACTGTCACTATGGTGCACATCCAGCCACGTTTACTGCCACAGTCCCACTAAGTAAAGGGAACATTGTTTTCTACGGAATCAGATTTCGTGTTTGCTGTTTAAATCTTTTAAACTCGTTTTTAAGCTTTAACCACATGATTCACATTCAAACATGGCTGCACTGCTCACTTTCCAGCGATGTGGTTGTAGTTTTCTTTTTTTTTGGGCTGATCTCGTGTCTCCCCTGCAGGTCTACAAGCGCTTCAACCTCCCTGGAAAGCCTCCCGAGTCCCTGGGAAAATCCCGGGACTGGAACGTGGACCTGATCCCCAAATTCCTCATGGCGAACGGTAAACACTTGCTCACCTTTCACCCTGTATCGGAAACAAAGTTAGAAACATCAACGCATTTTTACACTGAAGTACTTCGTAAGATACTTCTGAGTCTGATTTTGAGGGGGAATATTCTCTTTCTAGAGGAAATAAAAAAGACACAGACGGTGAAAGGTGATGATGGAGGAATGTACTAAGTGGCTCAGACAATAAAAAAAAAAAACTCCAAACACTAAAGGGTTAAATCACATGTGTCGAACTCCAGGCCTCGAGGGCCGCAGCCCTGCACGTTTTGCATGTCTCCCAGCTTCAACACAGCTGATTGCAATGAGCAGCTCGTTATCTGGCTTTGTGCTGAATGTGATGATGAACCATCAGGACGTTCAGGGGAGGGAGACATTGAAAACGTGCAGGGCTGCGGCCCACGAGGATCTGAGTTTGACACCCCTGGGTTAAATTGACACGCAGCGTAGAGTGATGACTCATAACTGACATTAAACTAGCAAGACCAAGAAAATAATTTTTGCTGTAATTTCCGAACTATAAGCCGCGACTTTTGTCAAACAGTGACGCTGGGCTAACAAGCTTCATGTCGCTGATGCACGGGTGATGCGTTCAGGTGCATCAAGTAACTCCGGATGTTCTTTTTTTTAATATATTTTTTAATTTGGTGTGTGCGACTTATATTGTGCGCTCAATAGTCCGGAAATTCTGGTAATGGCCACGTTAGTTAGTTCTGTTTGTTTCCACCGACCGCTGGTGAACAGTCATTGTGCAAACAGAGCTTCAATGCAGGGTCGAGAAGAATTGTTCCAACCTCTCTTCTTGGAGCCTGCCGGTGCTCGGCTTCGCTGGAGAGACAATCTGGAGGTTTCAAAGCCTCGGGCCTTGAAGAGATTCTCAACCCTACTTTGAACCACTGATGTAAAAGAACGACGGTACTTGAAGAATTCCTCCCCGAGTGTGATATCGGTGTTGATCAGACCTCTCTCTGTTTCAGGCCAGCTCGTCCGTATGCTGCTCATCACACAGGTGACCCGCTACCTGGACTTCAAAGTGATTGAGGGCAGCTACGTGTACAAGGGGGGCAAGATTTACAAAGTCCCTTCTACCGAGACCGAAGCTCTGTCATCAAGTGAGTCAGTGCCGCTCCTCAACAGTCGGAGCTTCCCCCTCGCGTCAGGTACCGGCAGTCTTGTTTGAACTTGTTGTTCTGCTCCTGAAGGTCTGATGGGCTTATTTGAGAAGCGGCGCTTTAGAAAGTTCCTGATGTTCATCAGCAACTTCGACGAGAACGACCCCAAGACCCTGGAAGGCGTCGACCCCAACAAGACCACAATGAGGGCCATCTACCAGAAGTTCAACCTCGGACAAGAGGTCATTGACTTCACCGGCCACTCCCTCGCACTCTACCGCACAGACGAGTTCGTGCACTTTCTAGTTTTTACCTCCATTTGAGTCACATGGTACGGTGGCGTCATGTCCTTGTTCAATACCTGGGCCTTTGTTTCTCTGCTCCCAGTTACCTGGATCAACCTTGCCGCGACGCGATAAACAGGATAAAGCTTTACAGCGAATCTCTGGCCAGATACGGCAAGAGTCCATATCTGTATCCTCTGTACGGTCTGGGAGAGCTGCCGCAGGGCTTCGCCAGGTACGACACTCCCGGTCACCATGCTGATGTGTAAACATCTCCTGAGAGCCACTGCAGATACTTCAAATGAAGAATTCAGAAATAACAAAGCAAAAGATGACTTGAGTCTCCATCCTTGTTGGGATGTTTGGAGCTGAACTTTGTTTTGAGTCCTCTGATTTGTCCCGGTGTCGCAGGCTAAGTGCCATCTACGGCGGGACGTACATGTTGAACAAGCCCATCGAAGAGATCGTGATGGAGAACGGGAAGGTGGTGGGAGTCAAGTCTGAAGGAGAGGTGAGCTGGACGAGCCTGTCTGGACCCAATGGTTTAGCCAGAGGTTCACTAAGAGCAGAATAAATCTGTATTGTCCTCCTGCAGTGGAGGTTGTCTTCGTCTCACCACACAGATCAAATGTGACATTTAAAGAGGGATCTGTGGTGCCACGAAGAGTTTAAAGGTTCAAACTGGCTGGAAAAAGGCTGAGAGTGAATTAACAGGATTCTCTCTGTCTGCGTCCGCTATAAAACGTTGGATCAAAGGTGGTTG
Source organism: Lipophrys pholis (assembly GCF_963383615.2). Taxonomy (NCBI): domain Eukaryota; kingdom Metazoa; phylum Chordata; class Actinopteri; order Blenniiformes; family Blenniidae; genus Lipophrys; species Lipophrys pholis. Next base: position 4,729,453 of record NC_137644.1, on the reverse strand, counting down.
GTCCTACTTGACATTGACACAGTTCTACAAAGTTCATTTGTAAATCTGCTGTTTAGCTCTTTCTTTGAGGGGAACATGGTGATATTCCTCTTAAAGGTCCAGAAATAGGACTGCATCTACGGGGGGAAATCGATCCTGGTGAGCAGAAAATAAGAACTAGGACGACTTATCAAACGGGTATCCATCAGCTGGTTGTGTTGATGCTCTGCTGACGGTGTTATTTTGTTCAATGTTTAACACCGTGTGTGCGCCGTGTCGTTGGGATTGATTTCCTCCCATTGACGTGTGACCTGTCATGGCACTTTGTTGAGAGAATTAGTTGATTTGTGGTCGAGTGAACGTCGCCTGCGCTCCGCTGCTCAGGTCGCCCGGTGCAAGCAGCTGATCTGCGACCCCAGCTACATGATGAACTGCTGCAACAAAGTGGGCCAGGTGATCCGAGTCATCTGCTTCCTGAGTCACCCCATCGCCAACACCAGCGACGTCAACTCCTGCCAGATCATCATCCCCCAGAATCAGGTCAACAGGAAGCACGGTGAGAACACACAGGAAGTGAGCTCACGGCGCCCAGCCAACACTCTTCTGATCAACACCAAGAAATACAAGTGAATGAGAATGTCTAGGGTTTTAAAAAAAAAAAAAAAAAGATTACTGAGCGTTACAACATAGTGTCCTGTTTCCATGACAACATAAGGCGCATCCCGCTTCCATAACGGCTGCATGAATGACACAAAGTGTTCTGTTTCTTTGACTACTGAGCTGACAACGTAAAGGGTCACCTTTCCATGGCCCTGAGGGATTCCTTAGTACCGCATTATCGCCCAACCCGATTCCGACCGTTCTAAACTGCCGTCTTGAGCTTTGATTGACTCGAGTGCATAAAAATGTAATCACCGTCAGTGTTCAGTTCTCCGCTCTAACGGACTTTTAACTCCCCGTTCTCTCCTCAGACATCTACGTCTGTATGATCTCCTCCGCTCACAACGTGGCAGCGCAGGGGAAATACATCGCCATCATCAGCACCACGGTGGAGACGGACAACCCCGAGAAGGAGATCAAGCCGGCCCTGGACCTGCTGGACCCCGTCGAGCAGAAGTTTGTTTGCGTTTCTGACCAGTTCGCCCCCAATGACTTGGGCACCGACAGCCAGGTACCAGCACCTTGAAACCAGCCGGCACCACGTCTTGTGTTAAAGTGACCTCTGAGCTCTAAGCCATCTTGCCTCTCCGCCCCTCCAGATCTTCATATCTCGCACTTACGACGCCACGACTCACTTCGAGACAACCTGCGACGACATCAAGGACATCTACCGGAGGATGACGGGCTCAGAATTTGACTTTGCTGAGATGGAACGTAAGAAGCAGGACATCTTCGGCGATGCGGAGTAGAGGCGGCGCTCCTGGTCACCGACGTCAACGCCAACGACAAGAGAAACCTTACGGGGAAAAAAAAATAGAAAAGGAAAAAAAAAAAATAAAACAACCTACAGAAATATGTACACACCAGTGGGCCGTCTGATTATCCAGTACGCAGTCGCCCACTGGGGAAGCTCATGATGTAGAGAGATCTAGTTTTGTTGGATAGGGTTCGAGGAGGGAGCCATGCTTTTCCAGATTACATTCAGGTGGACGTTGCACTAAACTCTGGTTAATCCCCCGACAGTCTTTCTGATCCGTCACGCTGAGATGAAACATAGTCCAAAGATGCCAAATCAAAAGAATAATAGGTAGTATCGTACTGACTGTGGGCGGGGGAGGGGCCTCGCTTCCTGTCATTGTGTTCAAGGTTTTGGAAGTGTTTTGGTTGTGTTGTCCCCGCTGTGTTTCTACATGTTGAGAGGAGTGGCTGCTAAAAGCAAAGCCACGGAGGCATTCAACTACCAACCCCGTTCCCCACAGCAGCTCCCACTCCCTGTAACCCCCCCCCCCCCAGAGAGGCGTGATAGTTCCTGCAGAATGACGGAGACCTCGGCATTGACAGCAGCTCCACGGCGACTCTGGTTCACTGTAATCGCTTAAAAGGACCAAATGTGTACTGCAGCAGTATTGAATTGACGAGAGCCCCGTTGATATCGTCTCGTTTCAAGTTTAAAAAAATAAAAAAGGAAATTTAATGGGCTCTAATGATTTCTGTACTGCAAATTAAAAAGAAAATCATGTTTGTCAAAAACCAATGCTGTCTATGACTTTTCTTTGTTTTCAGAACGTACTCTGCTGGTGTTTAAAGCAGCAACTAAAAGGAAAATTGCAAATTTAGTTTGAAGTAATAACTTGGCTGTAAAGTATATGCTGTAATTTTTGGAAATACTGTTTGAAGCTGTTAGAAAATGTAATAGTACTGAATTTCCTCATGTGTCCGATCTGGTCATATTTCAAGTTATTTGTGAAAATATATTTTAATCAATATCCTCAAACCATTAAGTTCTAACTTTTTAAAAAAATAATGAATATCATTTGAAGCAGTAATTTAATAAAAGTAACTTCAATACAATATATTAATGTGTACATACACTCCACTGAACACATGGGATTATGTACAAAAGTATCGAATTTACAAATCTGCATTTAGTGCCTTAAAAGTCTTAAGGTATTAAATTTGATATTGTAGGTTCTAGGTTTTCTAGAGCTGCCGCGTTGCAGACGGAACTGTGCGCTGCTGAGTCAACCTGCTCCTCCTCTTCCTCCTCTTCCTCCGTCACTGTTCTGATATAAAAATCCCTCGGCAGGTGCGGCGTGTCCACTAGAGGGCGCGTGGCAGTGAGTACGGTCTTAACGATCAACGCAGTGTCGTGTGCCCCCGCGCGCTCCAGCTCGCTGATGAGTGTATGAGTCATTCTTTAAGCACGCGGAGCATGTCGTTCCGCTAGAGTGTGCGCCTGAAATCATACATAAACATTTCATTTGTTTATATGTATGGCTGAAGCTGCTAGCATGTATCATGTATCATGTAGCATGTAGCATGTAGCACGGCTCGGAGTTACGTGCTGGTTGGACAAACGCGTCTCGGGGACCCGCTCTACTCTAGCCTCTGATTGGCTGGTCCTCGCTGCATTCTCTAATCTGATTGGTTAATGTCTATGTTTACCGTGCAAGCATGACGCCGAGGAACCAATCGGAGGCAGAATAGGGCGGGTCATTACGAAGTGCTGACAACCGCTAAAGTATTCCGAGATAATGTGACAATGAGCGAATATTTATGCATTTTGCGGAAATAAAGTGGCCTTACAAGCCTTTGTTTATCAAATAAAAGAAAAGGTGTTTCTGGGCTCCTTTTAAAGAAGGCTCAAATTGAGTGTGTACCAAGTTCTCCAGGATCAATACGCCACTGAACATAAGTATATGATTATTAATGAAACTGTGAGATAGTTTATCATCTAAAGACAGTCATCGTTCTTCTGAGGACCAAATAAAATGTACAACGAGGCAGCTTAGACTGTTCAGCAGTGATGTTTTAAGAAAGGGGATTATTGTATAGATATTTAGTTTTAGTAATACACAGTAAGTATATTTGTAAATTTATTTCTTTTGCTTGATTTTATTTATTTGGTCATATTCAACGTGTACATTTGTCATGGTACAGGTGAGTTTTTATGTTTTGGCCCCTTAGTTGTATTCAAAATAAAAGGATCACAAATAAATAGCAACCATTTTATTTTTTTAAACTAAGTCAAAAGATTATTCTTTACAAAATTAGCCATTAGGGGCCACACCAAAGTTATGTTGCCATACATTGTTTTGCTGTGTATTGTGTTTAGAAGTGTCAGGGAATGTCCAAACTGCAAAGAAAGTAACATTAGTGGACCCGGTTCCAATTAGTTGACTGTGAAATGTGGTTAAAGTCAATATGAAGTCGTCTTCAAAAGGTCTTTAAGTTAACTTGTAGTAAAACATGTGTAATAAACATTCTTACCTTGCTTTAGATAATCTTTCAAAGTGACTCTTTAAAGTATTCCTCCTCTGTATGGATGGAAAATTCAGTCCCACAACAGAATATCTGTGTCGCTAAAGCAACTGATTCAGTCTTCTCAGCTCCTCATGTCTTTTGGTTTTTGAACAACATATTGTAGTTGTTCTTTTCATGTGGAACTTAATTCACAAACTATTATACAAACCCATTACTTTCACTATAGCTATAACGCTATTAAACAAATACATTTTTAAGAGTTGAAAATGATTTTTGCGTGTTTTGTGTATTTAGTAATTGATGAAATAACAATGGATATACGTGCATTTGGATGTTATTTTCTGGATCGGATAGTAATCATTAAGTATTCTAATAGACTGGAGTGCAGCACAAACCAATAAACAAATCCAAGGTACTGACAAGTTTAATTTAAGTTTGGTTTTGGGTCTAGAGCAGGTGTTATATCATGAAAATAGTTTTCTACCCCAATTTAGATGATTTAACACTGTTTGTTATCAGAAACCTGATTATCATCCATGTAATGGGAGTTTCAGGGGGACCAACATGGCTGCCAAAGCGGCCTCAACAGACTCCAACACTTGTTTTTAGATCACAGCTGATTATTTTTTATTATGAGATGCTACATAAAAGTACAAACCTGAGTTACAGTGCAGTTTACAGCAGATGTTGCGCTTCATTATTTCAATGGCTCTGATGTCCTTGGTGTGTCTTTTAAGAGACTGTCGGTTTTAAAATCAACATTCATGTGTCCGTCTGCGGCGACCGCGGGACCGATCAGTGCTGGAGGTAGCTCCGGGTGCGATGGGAGATCTCCAGCTGACCTATGACCTCCGAGGCTCTGGTGCTCAGCGCCGTCCTGAAGGCGATCCTGCAGAGCTGCTGCAGACTCAGAGGGTTTCCTGTCCAGAAACAGACATCAGGTCATCGTGTCACCCTCTCAGGACTTTCATCAGATTCACACCACTTGGATTTAATTGCTTTTAATGGCCGGCTCTGCTTTTTCCCCCGAAGAGAACTTCAACTTTCACTATCTGGCAGCTCTTTAAGAGACTCTGTGTTTTGGACTGTGTGTCTTACAGATGTGTGGCTGGATGGACGTCCTGAGGGACACGTAATGAGCAGCAACGGGCCCAAAGCTTGATTTCTCTGCTTTCTGGTTTCATATGTGATTTGATGTTATCCGGGGCCGAGAGTCAAAAGTCTCAATTGGTTTAAAACCGAAAGTTACTGAATTACATGTGGATGCAGAATGTTAAATCTGTTTTTGCAGAAAAATGATAGAATTAATCAAGGTAGAGTTGTGATTGCTGGAAGTGGAAGCGGCCGAGGGAAAGCAGCGTGGCTGAAACACGAGAGTTCACTTTGATGAAACTCCAGGCAGGAGTGGGCGGGAGTCGCGGGCGTCGCGTAGTCCGCCGCTTTCCTCCCAGCGTTGTCGCTGGCGTACACGTTGGCGCCGAACTCCAGCAGCAGCTCGATCATGCCCACCGCATGGAGCCGGGCCGCGTGGTGCAGGGCCGTCTCGTGGAACTTCATCGAGTTCACGTTGGCTCCTGCATGGAGGAGAGACCAAACCTTCAGACGCCACGTTGGAGAGAACCGCTGCGGAACCACTGCGGAACACGAGCTGGATTTAGCTGCAAGCCGGGCAGTCGCCATTTCTCTAAACTCCTGTTTAGTGGAACAGCTGCACCTAAATAATCCTTAACCTACTCCTCCTCACAGCAACATGAAAAATGTCCCGGTGTAAGAACATTAGGGTTAGACTCCTCCCACATTTTAGAGCTTTCCTTTATCTTTTGTTAGATATTTTATTGTTAATTTCAAAAAGCACTAACATCCAGATTTTAGAGCATCTTCCTCCACTAACTGAACTATTTAATTCAGCACTCTCACTCTGAACATGTTTTGTCTCATTCACCTAATAACACATTTTGATCACTATATTAACACGAGATTCAGCAATTCAGACGGTTAAAATTGACAGAAGTAAATACAATAGTAACGAGTGATCATAATCAACATTGTGTCTCCGTACTGACGAGCCTTCTTCAGACAACAGACCCTACATTTATGATTTGTAGTGATATTATGGAGGTTGTTTTTCTACTTTTTGAGAGCAGGTGCAGACCAGGACATCCCTCGTTGAATGAAGAAGGTTCATTCAATGAAACCTTTTCCAGTTTATGTTGATGTTGTGGGATCACTCTCATCCATCATCAGACAAGAGATGTAACGCAGTAGCTTGAAAAACCATGTGACACACCGAAGAACTCATGGCTGTGGTGCTGGTTTTCCACCTTCCAGTGTGTCACACACTCTGACCTGCAGTAAGCAGCTCTTTCACACACTCCACGTGTCCTTTGGCGCAGGCGATGTGAAGCGGGGGACCGAAGTGGACGTCGTACGCCTCCAGGTCGGCCCCGCTGGCGATGATCAGCCTCACCACATCAGCGTTACCTGAAGGGAAGTTTGCCTCTGGGTGAAAACAGGCGTGTGACTGAAGGCGTCCTGCCTCCGGGGAGCGCGGGGTTACCTTGTATGCAGGCCTCGTGCAGCGGCGAGGCCGTCAGGGCCGTGAGCGAAGGGTTGACTTTGGCCCCGTGCTCCAGGAGAAGCTTCACGCACTCCAGGCTGCCGGACGCACAGGCGTTACAGAGCGGGGTGCTGCCGTGGATGGTCCGCACGTCCACCTGGAACACACGGCGGGTTCACTGAAGGGTCAGGAGCAGCTGACAGGACCAAGGTGGGAACCCAACTCTTTTAAAAACCTGCTGCTATAAAGATTAACAATGGGAGAAGACGGACATTCGTATGAACGAATGAGATTGTAAATCTGCAGCCGCCCTTTGCATTTGCTGACAGTCAGCAGGGACTGGCTCTATTTGCTTCAACGTGAAAAAATCCTGTAATCCCACCTGGACTGTGATGCCACCTGGGCTACAATCTCATCTGGACTGTAACTCCATCTGGACTGTAATCCAACCTGGGCTGTAATCCCACCTGGACTGTAATCCCATCTGGACTGTGATGCCACATGGGCTACAATCTCATCTGGACTGTAACTCCATCTGGACTGTAATCCCATCTGGACTGTAATCCCAATTTAGCTGTAATCCCATTTGGGCTGTAATCCCATTTTGACTGTAATCCCACCTGGGCTCCAGCCTCCAGCAGCAGGCGGGCGCAGGTTGGATGAGCCTGGATGCAGGCTTCATGCAGCGGGGTGATGTTGTCCACTGTCACTGTGTTGACGGACGCTCCGCCGTCTATCAGCTGCTTCAGCTGCAGGGCCCGGCCGTGGGACGCCGCTTCGTGCAGGGCGGTGCGGTCGGCCCAGAAACCTCACACACACACACACACACACACACACACACACACACACACACACACACACACACACACACACACACACACACACACACACACACACACACACACACACACACACACACACACACACACACACACACACACACACACACACCAAGAGATATTTACACTTGTGACGGCGGGAAAAGCTGAATTTTACACACTCAATCCATCAAGTTGAGCCAGTGAGACACAAAAACGGCATTTACACTGTTACAAATCAGATTTTCCTCAGTCCTCATAATTCTTTTCAACAAGTGTGGACAAGGACTCTGTTCAGAATAACGATGGGAATAAAACATCCCCTGGTTCAATGGACACTGTCTGATCAGAACCATCCAACAGACGTGTTTTCATTCTGATCAGGCTTTCTCAGTCTAACTCCCTGGGTGTGAACACATGTTGGTGCAGTGGTCAGTGCTCCTGCCTCAAACAGAAAACGTCATGAGTTCAACTTGAACAGGTGTGGACTTTACATGTTCTTTAAACACAGGCATAGGTTTTCTCATGTTTCCAAAAAACATGCATGTGAGGTTAAACGACGGTTGTCTGTTATTAAAAAAAAAAAAGACCTAATATGTTATTCTGCTGCTATTGTGTGTGTGTGTGTGTGTGTGTGTGTGTGTGTGTGTGTGTGTGTGTGTGTGTGTGTGTGACAACTCCACACTTTACCATTAAACTATCCTGATACCTTTTACTAACTTTCTGTGTCAAGATGTTCCCAGAAAAACATCTTCTCATTATCCTTGATATCTTAACTTACACACATAGCCTGCCTCCATTACAAAAAGACCCTATTGAGACTTTTTTTCAGTTCTCATCCTGTGTAGGTTGCAGGTTCGATTCCCCATCACCAGCTCACCCCACCAGGGTGTGGAATCGTTCCACTTCCGAGCTGATGCAGCCCGTCATGTCGGTGCATGTGACAGCAGGTTGATGGTGCACACAGTTATTAGTTCACAAGCTCGTTTTTCTAACAAACTTTTGTTTTTTTGTGTCGTTTTCAAGGCCAAGCTAACAGCAGCTAGCATGCTGCTTACCGATGTCGCAGAGGAACGAGCGCCGAGCGGCGGTCACTTCCATGTTTAACCGGTAAAAACACCCCGAAAACACGCAGCTCGGGTTACAGCTGCTCAATGTGGAGGCTGCTCGTGGTTGTGGGAGTCGTAGTTTACATGAGTGTGCAGTTCTGCTCAGTAGAGGGGAAAGAATGTGATGGCGGACTTAATGTCCTGCTGTTGTTTCAACACGGACGCAGTTATAAGGGGGGAGTCCAGGTTTGAATGAAATTGTGTTTTTTGTTTGCTATGGCTCTATCTTAATTTCTCCAGTGGGAGCATAGAAAGCACCTGCGTGACCCAGCGTTTAAATGAGGGAGGTCTCGCCGACTTCCACTGCAGAAGAATTAATCTCCGTGCCATCAATGTTAAAAAAGTACAGAAGAGTTTTAGGGCCACTGAAGGAAAAAAAAAAAATCCGGAGGCTAAAAAAAAAAAAAAAAAGTTTGTGGCCTCAAAAAAAGTCGAAAATCAAATTCGAGATTTTTTTTCGGAGGCAAAAACAAAAAAAAAAACCTTCATGGCCCCAGAAAAAGTCGAAAATCAAATTCGAGATTCATTTTTTTTCACGGAGAGACGGCTATCCATCCCTCAGCCCGTAGAATTCACATTAAATCGCTTAATTCTGACTATATCGGGTTGCTTACTGCTTATGGACGTGTGATTTTACACAGGATTTCCTTGATTAATAAGAACACATTTAAATAAGCACCCCGGTATCCGTGCCTTCGTCCTTCGTACTCGACGAACTTCCGCGACGGAACAAGGCAGCAGGCTGCTCTGTCTCTTCTAGTCCTGATACTGATGATAACTGCTCCGTGTTTATGAGCTACAGTCTGTCCTGAAGCATCTTTTCATCACTTCATTAAACCGCCTGATGTGCATTTTGAGGAAGTAGTCACACGCGCTGGCAAGAGGATGGACGGACTTTTTTTTTCCCACTGTGAAAAAAAAAATCTCGAATTTGATTTTCGACTTTTTCTGAGGCCACAAAGGTTTTTTTTTGTTTTTATTAGCCTCCAAATTTTTTTTTTCTTCAGTGTCCCTAAAACTCTTCTGTAAAAAAGCAATGGCATTTGATTGTAAAATTGTATATTGTTCGTCTGGAGGTGTTGATCCAAAAATGCCAATGACTGGATTGGGATGTGCTGTGACCCCACATATATAGGATATGGCCTTGAAAATTTCTGTTCAAAAGTTGTTCAAAGACTTACAGATTGAGGGCGATGTTGAGGTTTCCTCCCACTATCAGTGTTTTGTCAGTGTGTTGAGAGGGTGGTGGAGAAGTTGTGATCGAAGGAGGGGTCATCAACATTTGGGCTATAGATGTTTGCGATACACATCTCTATGTTCTGAAGAGAGACGTGAATAATTATTAATCTTCCCTCTGAGTCTGTGATTGTGTCTTCACAAGAGAATTGTATTTTATTGCTGATTAATATAGCTACGCCTCTCTGCTTGGAGTTATAACAAGCTGAGTGTGGAATTGTGGTGAAATCAATTTGTGATGTCCTGTGGTAGGTGTGTGTGTCTCTCTTGTAATAAGACAATGTCTGCCTATGGTTTGTTTAAGTGTTCGAAAACTTTTTGTCTTTTTATTTGCGTGCCCATTCCTCGCACATTCCAGGTGACAACACATTTCCTATTTCTTGTACACTATTGTAAATGTCATTTCTTTGTTTTGGGAACCAAAGTATTTAGTTTGATTAAGAATCCGCTGGTTATGTTGGTTTTTGGTGTAATGTGGGCGTGTCCACTCGTCGTCTATTTATATTTCCGGATTTACAGATGAACGAGAGACGACATTTGGGACTTGAGAGGAAACATATATTAGCTGTGTGACTAAGGCCGGCATACAGTGGCTGTGTCGTAACCTCTTCTTAATTCCTCCACGTCCGTTATATTTAACTTTCCCTCTTTTACTTCAAATAAACCTGCATATGCGTCTACTTCCAGCTACTACATAGCTACTGCAAGCAGGAATGGTGTGATCAGGTATGGACTAGTCCCCCTGAACAGAAAGACCCCCCCCCCCCCCCCCCACAGTCCTTGCTGATTTGCATTGTATTGCTTTTGTCTTTTCCAAATGACAAAAAGCAAATATAAAAGACAAAACAGGAGAAGCATTGACAAAATGGAATAAGCAAAGACACGATACAAAAAGAATATGACTACCTTTGTATATTTTTTTGTATTATTGATTCTCTTTATATTTCCACATTTATTTCCTTTTAATTTTGGCACTCCTGTGATTCCATACCGGTCGTGTACGGCAGCCATGCCAACTTCTAATAAAGGCAGCACCTGTTGCAAGAACTGTTCTAACACCGGAAGGCTCTCAATCCCATAAGATTGTTTGCCCAAGCTGCCAAACAGGACAAGGGAGAAAAAACTAAACAAAAAAACTAGGGATGTCCCGATCCGATCAGTAGATATCGGATTGGGGCCGATATTGGTGATTTGTGTTTGATCGGGGATCGGCAAATCAAGCCGATCACCCCGCCGATCTAAAAAAAACAAACAAAAAAAAAGAACGCGGTCCGCAGCGTCACCTAATAACCACAACAATCAGGGACTAGAAGCTCCGGTGGAGCTGCAGAAGCTAGAAGCAGATGGCGCGGGGCCATAGACCGATAAAACTAGAGTTATATATAGTGGTTTATGTGTTTATGCAGAAGTCTACTTCTAAATTTCTATGTGGTCTGTCTTCTTCTGCTTTTTTATTGTGTTTGGTGAGTCACAGCGCCCCTAAAGGCCTGGCATGTGTACTACATGCCCTGAAGCCTCGTGTTGAGCCTTGTTCATAGTGAGGTGTGGACGGAAGTTTTTTAGGAGAAGGCCAGGGAGAAAAAAGATTGTTTTTTCGTCGTGTGGATGTATCCTCAGTATACAACAACAACTAAAGAGAAAGAGAAGAATTTTGATTCAATAAGTGAGTTTTACAATAATTTCTAGCTAAACAAAGCTTCTGCCAATAGTGCTTTTCGCTTCAGACATCTTAGTTGCTTCAAAAATAGACGATTGAGTATATTTGCAAAAGCAATGTGAGTATCGGATCAGGAAAGTATCGGTATCTTCCGATACTCAATTCTGATAAAATCGGATCGGTATCGGCGGCAAAAAAGTGTGATCGGGACATCCCTAAAAAAAACACTCATAGACACATCATATGTCATCACTGGGGCAACACTGCCACCTAGTGGGTACCAACATACACTCCACCCTTAACACCTGACGACTGTGGACGTTCTAACAGTGTTGTCACGTGACCTCAGTGACAGGCTCGACCAGTGCAGAGTTAGATTGTGTTCTCAGGGAGAAGTTTGGAATATAAACTTTCTGATAATCGAAACTTGAATAAGATGATGGTTTGGTTTTAGTGTGTTGTTTTAATTTTTTTTTTATGTGTGAATGTGAGTGTGTGAAGCAGCATGGAAGATGGATGGACAAGGCTTATTACATTTGAATGTGTTGTTCATTTATCACATTTCTTTATGTATTAAAAAATCGCTCCTCTTCATCAGAAGTTTTGTCTGGCAAGAACGTTTTTAATTATTCAGTCATTGATATATTAATTTTCAAAATGATCTCAGGAAAACAGAATTGTTATCTTCATTTTGATATCAAGTCATACATTTTGAAAGAAAATGTTAAAATACAGACTAACAGCTTCTAGAAAGATGCTGTTCCTCCGCCTGGTGGTCCTGCTCTTGATGCTCCACAGCCTCTTGTCTGAGGGAAGGGGGCAAAGAGTGAGAGTGTAGGGTGAGTACAGTCTTTCAGGATGCAGGGTGTCCTCTTCCTGTATCTGCTGGTGTCGATGTCTGTACTGGATCCTCTCATGATCTCCTTGCCAGAAATATAATTTTTGGCACCCAAACTATCAAATGAAGTCTTGCATGACACGTTTTGTAATACTTCCCCTAATCCCCTTGTGGGAAATGATTTCCCAGCCACACAGCGCAGCGCTCGGGGGAAGTTGGTGAGGGCTGATGGTCATACATAGGTGCTTGTTTAGCCCCATTTCCACAGTGCCCCTTGGTACCAGTGCTGGTCCGGTGGTAACCGTTTGTTGTGCGTTTCCACTGACTCAGAACAGTTACCAACAGGTCCTTTTAGCCCCGTTTCCACAGTGCCCCTTGGTACTGGTGCGGGTCCGGTGGTAACTGTTTGTTGTGCGTTTCCACTGACTCAAAACAGTTACCAACAGGTCCAATTGGTGGGACTGTGGCAGGGAAGCGGACCCACCAGGGCAGGTGGTCAGTCCATCACAGCAAACACACGAAGACAGACAACCACACTCACTCACATTCACACCTTGAGGCAATTTAGGGTCACTAATCATGATTGTGGGAGGAAATCTGAGGAAATCTGAGGAACACCCCCCCCCCCCTTTTTGTTTGCTGCTTTATATAAATGCAACTGAAATTAACTATCTACGAGAAAATAACCTGCTGAATAAGTTTCTCTTCTTTTGTGGTAACGCCCGAGAGCCCGTCAAACAGGAGATGACATGCTTTGTAACCACAGATTTCTGTAAAGTCATAGCATGAACAACACTGTCCAAACTTCCCAACTCATCACAGAGAATGCTCAGAATGCCCTTGGCAAAATTCTCAACATCCTTGGACTTGATGGTACTGCCAGCATTCGTGACCTCTGGCCAGACTTCTTCATATAGCCAATTTTGTATGGAGTCTTGAGCGCTTGCAAAATGTTGTGAATTTAAGCCTGCCTTCTTGAATGTCCGCCTAACTAGAGTGTGAATGGTTAATAGGATCTGTCCACTCATTCCATCTGGCGCTGTATCTTGTGGCAACGGTTCAACACAGGTCTCCGCCACTACCTCGAGAGTCACTGCTGATGGAGCCTCTACCGGTCTATAGGGAAAAGCCTCTAAAATCCGTTGGGTGTGGGGCTTACTCTGGACTCCAAACCACCATCTCATTTGTGCCACAAAGCCTAAAATTGTGTCGTTAATAACAGCCTCTACACTTTCACGTGTAGGGCCTGCCCTCCGGACCCCTGGTGGGAGAATCTCCCCCGCACTGTCCCAAAATATCTTTTTTAGATTAACCAGGAATGCAAGGTCTTTGCCTTGTGAAATATCTTTCAGTCTCCTAAAGTCAGTGGCATCATATCTGCTCAACTCTGTTTCAATTAGAGCGTCTACACGTTCGGTAATCTCCTCCATTGTCTGGTTATGTTTGGAGAAGCGGTATTTGGCCCTGAGCTGTGTCACAATTCGAAGAATTAAAGTCCTTGTGTACTGCCTTCCAAAGAAAGCCCTGATCTTACTTCTAATTTCCTCCATTGATACGTTGAGCTTCCCGTTCAGTTTGTGGCCCTTCAACTGACCAGTCAGGTCTGTGACAATGTCATGTACAACTGCCTCCGTCTCCTCTCCCATGAAAGTTGCTATTGGTTCTCTGTGAACGTCCGCAATATTCTCCAACAAGGGCTCAGCAACTTCATTGACAGCCTTGATCATGACATTATGCACAGCATTAGCTAGTTCCTGTCTACTCCTGACATCCAGCTTTACAGCAATCACTTCGGAGGTATCACTCTCTAATGATGACGAATATGAGATGGAAGTAGTTTCCCATGAGGTATCATCATCATCTGTCTCTTTTGTGTTTTTAGTAAATATCACAGGTGACTCCTCTGTGAAGATCTCCTCGTCTGAACATGTCGGCCTAAATCTACACACACATCCCATCTTATCAATTAAATCTTTTAGCATTTTTTCTGCATGCTTAATCATTCTACTTGGACCTTTTGGGGGAGAAATGTCCGGAATAGATGGTACCCTGAAAGACAGCTTGGAATCAACAGCCTGAGATACTTCGTCATCAAGAAGGTCATTCACGTAATCTGGACTGGCACTGGCAACCTTGTCAACATCCAGCACCTCCACAAAAGTTTCAAAGATCGAGTCCCCGATAATATCTGAAACGGTTTGTTTTTCCACCAAAGTGTCCACGCCACTAATTATAGTTAAAATAAATGTGGACACCTTTGTAATGATGTCCACAAGTAGTTCTGCCAATATTGTTGTTGTGGCAATATCTGGTCTACAATCGTGCAGCGACTTCCGTCTTTCATCAGTCATCCTTACAGCAAAGGACCTGATCAACGGACGAACAATGTTCTCAATTTCCTCTCTGTGTTCCTTTGCCATTTTGGTTTTTGACAGGAGACAATGGGAAATTGTTGAGTTTATGTCCGTAAAAGTGCCTCGTATTGGGCCCTATATTAATAAACTGCTCTGTAAATAAATTTGCCTTGCCGAATGGTGCCTCTTCAAATCAAAGCCCTTTGAAGTTGATGACATCACAAAAGACATCACGTGTCACTTTGAAGGGCTGGATGATTGAAAACTTTTCTTTTGATGTCTGTTGGTATGTCACGTGCCACAATGAAGTATTGATGTCATTGATATGAATATTACTCTGATGTCATCGGCTTTAACACAGTGAAACTTTCACTGAATCTGACCCTTGAAAAAAAACCCTGCACCTGTATGTTGCTTGGCAATGGTACCTGCATCGTGTTGTGTTGTTCATGAGTCGCACATACAAAATCTCAAATGATAAAGAACAATTTATAACAAATAAACTGAATGAAGTGTTATTACATACATGTGCATGTGTGTATAGGTATAAATTCAGCTTGTATTTATCCGTATTATTTCATATAATGCCTTATATTTAATCAGACACTGTACACAAATACAAGAAAACAACAATTACTCACAGGTCTGTTAATGGCTGCCCTCATGGTTAATGCCAACAAATGACCGCCTGGTCGGGTTAACTGATGATTTGGAATAAGAAGAACTTGACTGAAGAGAGAAGGAACAGTAACTCATGAAAACCATGAAACATTTTACTTTTTATTAGGGGTTATGTCAATAAAACCAGACAGAGACTCTGCAGGTGCTCAAATAAAAAAATAAAAAAAAGGTAGCATTCCACCGGGGCGTATCACGGCGTATTGGCCAGTGTCGGGCAGTTTAATACATATAACAGAAGTAGTAGACATGGAAACCAAAAGTGTTTTTAATTCAAGAAAATACATAAAGCAAACCACTTTCAGCAGATATTTTAAGCAGAATGTTTTGATTCAACAAGGATTGAGAGCTGCTCCATTGATTAGGCTGTTCATGGTTTCAAATGGACACGTCACTGTGCACGGACACGTATTTAACTGTTAATACACCTTAATAAGCGAACAACCTGATGAACGCGGACAACGGACAGGTTTTCCTGGCAAATTTCAAGCTGAGCGACACTGAAACGACCAAAACACCTGGGCTGGACCCGATTATTAGAATAATCAGGCCGCGGGTGCTCCACGATTGCATCCATACTCCACTTTGGGTTCACCTCATTAACGTTCCATGACGTACCGTAACCAGGGACGGCTGGCTTGACCGCACGAGCGTAACGATACCAAAAATATCTCCACTTCTGCTGCCCGGCGTTCTCCACCTTTCCTCAAGTAGTTTCACTTCAGGAGTTCTGAGCCTCTGGATCTTTATTTTACATTAAATTATGATTGTTCACACGGCGAGACGGAAGATCTCCTCACACAAGCGTCCAGTAGCTCTGGTGCATACGCAGTCGGCGCGCGCGCACAGGTTTGCATGTTCGACCGCAGAGGGTCGGAGCCTCGCGCACAGGGTGAATGGCAATTTTGACGTCACGCGTCCTCTGCGCACACGAACGTTTCACTTTGCCTTAACAGCAGAGAACATAAAGCCCGTGGGCCAAAACCGACTCTCAAGAAGCTCCAATCTGGACTCACCAAGCAAGGAGGTTATATAGGATTTATACACGTTTTTTTATTTTACATTTCATTGTATTTTGCACCAGAATGATTCATTAAAATTGACCTTATATTGAGATTGTAATCATTTTCAGTATTAACTGTTTGATCTTGCAAAAATATTGACAATTTCATCACATACACTGTGACCACAACAAAGAAAAAATTTGAAGTGTAAATTTAAAGGTTATTATAGTAATATTTTACCAGTCTGGTCCACTCAGGATGAAACTGGACTGTATGTGGTCCCTGCGAAGTAAATTAAATCTTATTTAATAATTGTTTTCTATACATCTTATGTACAAGTACATATATATATATTTATATTGTATACATCTTTGTATTCGTTCAGTTAATTGCTTTTAAATAATCATAATATATTTGGAGTTTGGTTCGTTCAACATCAACTGGTCCTACAATTTGTCCTTGTGACCCGTCCCTATGGAGAGAGGACACCTGTTTTTAGGGGATATTTGCCTTTGGATCTTAGGGCGTTCCTACATCAGAAGTTTTACTGTATTGTGTGTGTGTGTGTGTGTGTGTGTGTGTGTGTGTGTGTGTGTGTGTGTGTGTGTGTGTGTGTGTGTGTGTGTGTGTGTGTGTGTGTGTGTGTGTGTGTGTGTGTGTGTGTGTGTGTGTGTGTGTGTGTAAAACATTTTGTACATATATCGAACATTTTTGCTGCCAGTATAACATAAAAAAGCACATAGAGGAGAAAACAAAGACTAAAACATAACATGTACATTGCAAAAGAGGTGTGGGTACATATTTAAAAAAAACATTTAAACAAAGATTGTGAAGAGTCCCGTTTCTGATCAGGGCGCATCTTGTGTTCTCCATCTTGTGTGGAGACAATAGTGCCGTAATGTATTTTCGAATTGTATCGATGGTTCTCGTTAATGTTTGTCAGTGTCCATTTAATAAGATAAAGAGAGTACAGTATATGGGAGAGCATGGAGGTTAGAAGAGCCAGGGGGTTTTGTCCTTATCTCGGTATAATTGTCCCTCGGAGATGACGGCCTGTCTTCCTTGTTGAATCATGACTTTGCAGATGGGGTGAAGCTGTTTATGGCGGAGCAGGATTTCTTTCGGAAACTGGTCGTTTAGTCCATAGTCTTTTCCTTGAAGCTGTCTTCCTTGTTGTTGTATCCATTGTTTCTGTTTAAAATGGTCGAATTTAGCAACAATCGGGCGCGGGCAGAGTTTTTCTGGTGGAGTTTTTCTGACCCATATGGTGAACGCGGTGGAATGTGACGGTGTCGGGAGGTAGTTTGAGTTGGAGAGTCAGAAAATCCTAAACAGTTTTTCCGGATTGTCTGTGGGGTGTTCAGGAATGCCGGTGAAAACAAAATTGTCCCACATGCTGTGTGCCTGGAGGTCAAGGATGGTTTCTGTCGTGTTTATTTTCGGCGGCGGTCGAGTCGAGCTGGTTCATGAGGGTGTTAACTCTCCCTGGCTTGTTTAATTTCTTATAAAGTTTATGCTCCTACGAGCCAATCAGAAATCAAACCCTATATCGTGTCATCGGAGGTTTAGCCAATCCCAATCAAGGTAGGCCCTCCCTTTGACTCCTCCTACAATTAGGCAGCTCTGCTCTGGCACATGGCACCACAAGAGGAAGTACTTCCTCCTCTTCTCAAGATGGGCATGTGTGGGCGGAGCCAGTCCAGCTCACACAGACCCAGCAGATTCTAAATGCAGCTCCTATGATGCTGGATGCTGGATTTGGCACAATAAACTTTAGATAAAACAATTTTGGACCAACAAGACCCATGTGGAATTGTTGAACAGCTGTATAATAGGAGAACTTTAATGTTGTCAGTATTAAAGCATCAGAAGCATCAGTATATTGTTATCTGCATCGGTAATATTTTGTTTAAAAAAATATCAGGATATCAGCACATATCCTATATATTGATTTCTACTAAAAACCTTCCTGTTTCTCAGTTTTAATAGATTTTCTTTATTGCTGTTTTTGGTGTTTATATGTTGTTGTTTTAATGGTTTTTATTTCTTCTTTTTATGTAGCACGTTCTAATTACTAATTGTAAAGTGCACTACAAATTATATTATTATTATTATTATTGTTATTATTATTATTATTGTCTTTGCCCCTTTAATTCTCGCGAGATTTGTCTCCTGCGTTTCCAGGACTCCTCCTCACCCGTCCTTCGTATCCCACAATGCATTGCGTTCACTCGTTGGATCATGGACCCAAGCGGTAAGCCAAAGGCTAAGTCGGGCCGACCTTAACAAACTCATTAAAAGTGTGATATTTTCCTCCACTCTGCTTTTGGTGTGGCTTTCCAGCGCGTGTTAAACATCTGTAACGGTACCGTCCCGGGTTCCTCTCTGCCGCGTCTTCCTCTGGAGCTTTATTAAAGCAGCGATGCTGCAACTAGCATGCTAATCCGAGACGGGCGAGCTTCGGAGGAACGCTACAGCACCGCTTCTCGTCTAAAGTTGATTCTCGAATTATTAAAATAACCCCCGAGCCGTATTGCATCCATGATCGTACCCATTCTCCGCTGAACTAAGAATCACAGGTTCTGTACGTGTTTGTTCGTGTTGCGCTAACTGCGGCTGCTCTGGGGCGCGAACGCTAACTGGCTAATGCTAGCAGAACGCCAGTCAACACATAGTTTGTAAGTCCTGTGCTTATTTCCAGTAGTTTTTTTCTTTTTTTTTTAAATTAATCCACAACTGTTCAGCTCTCTTGCTATGATGTGGTTGACATGTTGACGCAATTGCTCACCCGAACTTCAGAACTGTCACTTTCATATCTTCAGATTCTCTTTGGTGTTTGTCACTGGTCCTTTGAAAGTTTCTGTCAGTGTGTGACATTTTGAGCCAAACATGTTGGGTGAAACTTCACTGTGAACAGTTGTACTGTTAACGCTTTACTCTTAAACATGACAGCTCGTGTTTTATCTCCGACATGTTCTATTAAAAAAAAACAAAAAACTGTAAAAACGTCGATCTGTAATGTTTTTAAATGTCTTGCTTCCCACTCACTTGCACATCTGCAGCCTGAAGTCAGCTCCAACAAAATTCTAAATAATTTAAAAGTAGGAAGAAGCTAAAGTACCTCAAGGAGAAAACACTTCACTGCACATTATACTTTGTATAAATATTGTTTGAGACAAATAAAGAACTTGACTGAGAACATGCAAACTGCAGCTTTGAACGTTCTGGCTCTGATGCACACAACAAGAGCCATAAGACCTTTGGACAAAATGTATTCCTCTATGTACTGATCAAAACAACTTCACCAACAAACTGTAAAAAACTTTACCATCTAAATGAACATCACACACATTGATCGTCACTCTTAGATGTGTCTTTGAAGTCGCACTCTTTCCTCACACCATTAGTGTTGTTGTCATTTGCTTAACTTGACAGGTGGACTTTTACTTTTAGTGTAAAATCTCTTCCAAGTCTCTGCAAATATGTGCCCTCAACCTTTCCTGCATTTCATATTGTATGTCTGATGTTAAAATGCTTTGTGTTTTGAAAATATAGTCAATACTTTATATTTCTACTATATTTATTGCAAGAAAAAGTTCCTTGTCATCTCTCGCTCTGGGCTATATATATATAAACACGTCAGTAAGGGTTGCTACTTAAATGTTGGTGCTACCTGAAAATCAAGTACGATTCTACCTGAGAACATAATTTTCCTGAAAATGCAAAACTTTAATATCATTTTGGAAATGGCTCCCATGGTAGAACTTTTTAAAAAGGCTCCAACTCCATCGTTATGTAAGCGGGCAAGGGAGAACAAAACCTTTCTGAAACGTTTGGGGTCTTGCGTCTGTATAGACGCTGGAAACGTTGCCACTGCCTGTGCACACCACGGCTGTAGAAAAGGCTTCTTCTGCACATGCTCAGAAGATGGACGATAACAATAATATTTGCCTTCAGGATGTCATGACTCCCAGTCCATATTCTCCTGGGACTTGTTAGTTTAATAGATGTAGCACCCGTAATGGCAATCCAACTTTATCGTTTGTCGATACGAATGTCCGTGTATTCGCAATTTTTAATGTTTACTGCATATTGTTTAGGGATACCACTTTTTTAAACTATGAATACTAACCTTTAGCTACATATTGAATGCCATTATAATTAAATGTATGTGTGTATATATATATATATATATATATTAGGGTTGTTCGGTATACCTGTACTGTATTGGTATCGCGGTACTGACGCGTTTAAAGCGATACTATACTGGTGGTTTGCAGCTACGCATAGCCTTCGCTAATTGTTTGCATATGGAGTATGAATTAAGCTCAGTGGCATTTATAACCATATATATATATATATATATATATATATATATATGTATATTTTAGTGTTGTCACGATGCCAACATTTTGGTGTGGATACAGATACCCCCATGTATTTCGATACTTTTCCAAATAACAAGAGAACACAGTTGCGCACTTGTGAATGTAGCAGCAGTCATTCTCTCTCTCTCTCTCTCTCTCTCTGCCCCCCCCCCCCCCCCCCCCCCCCCCCCCCCCCCCCCAATGATGCATTAGATTTACGGAGGTTCCACGTGTTGTTTGCGTCAGTTACGCATGCGCACTCTCACATGGACGCAAACGCCATGTCATTTACGCATGAGCATCCAGTATTCTTTTCAAAGTACAAGCTCGGTTTGAGAGAATACTGATTTTAAAATACGTTGTTTGACTTTTATTTTGAAGTTGTGTCCAGGTATATTGTCGGTAAATAATGTTGAGTATGAAGCGCTTATTCAATTGCGGATCTCGGGTTGGAGTGCTCGCGTACCCCGTCGAGGCCGATTTGTTTCAGACCTCTTGGAAACCGGAGTACAAAATAAAAGAAAAAAGAAACCGGAGCGCTTTTTTCCGCACTTTCCTTGTCAAAAACATAAACTAAATTTCCTTGTTAACTGGTGAGCGACCTCGACCTTTTGTGCTCGCCAGTAACCACAGATGTTAAAATTAGACTCCTGAATGATGCAACACTTCAAAACTTCATTGTAAATGTGGCTAAATGGTGTTCGCCAAGAAAGCTAAGTTTTTTTATCATCGGCTGTTATTGGCAACGACGACGGACGCTAAAGGAAGTCCGTCACCAGTTAATCCGAATCACTGGCTAACTCTGCAGGTCCAAATGTCACTGGTGATTAAGTTGCTGGTGTTTTGTCTGTGCTTAACAGACAATGATCTTCAAGGAAGCGATGGCTCTGGGAGTTTGGGAGGCCCGGACGTTCGCAGACGGATCCCCATCAAGCTCATATCCAAGCAGCCGATAAGGAGCAAGCCTCAGCCGCGAGTGCAGAGACCCCCCGGCAGACCGTGTAAAGGTGATCCTGGAGATGATGGTAGGCGCACTGTTCAAAGTGCAGCATGCCTGTTAGCGCTGTGGTTCCACAGTGCCGCCTCAAACCAAGGATCCTGCAGAGCGGATTCGGAAGTGTCGGAATCCAAAACTTACATGGCCAGCTGGAGTTTCTCTGTTGTGTGTGCGCAATGCACACACACACACACACACACACACACACACACACACACACACACACACACACACACTGATCGACTGTAAGGAGATGGAATTTCTCACATTTTGTGTGTAGTTTGTTTTACACGTTTTAATCTGTTGCATTCAGATTGGCTGAAAAAGCCACTTTCAGACAATATTTTAAACCACTGATAGAATTCATGAGCAGCGGCCGGATACGGTTGAAGGCCGCGGTTGATTCAGACGCAGTAGAAAGAACACTGATGGTGGATTGTTTTTCCTAAAATCACAGTCGGAGTTATTGCTATCTATTACATTTCATGTATATCTATATATTCAATTTAACTTTATTCACATACTGCCAACTACAACACAGTCATTGGAAAGCACATTTACAGAGAAAGCCCAACAATTCCACATATATCTTAAACTACCACTTAGTGTGACAAAAGAATCAAGACCTCATCACATCAAGCATTCACTTAATGTTAAGTGATAACTTGTATCAAGATAAACCTCAATTTCCGAAAGGTTGGGACACTGTTGAATTAAATCCAAAATGCAATGATTTGTGACTCATTTTACCGGGAACATGAGCTCATTTTGAATTTCATGACAGCGACACATCTCAGACAGTGAGGGCAGGGCTGTTTAATTTCTGTGTGGACATCTGAGAAGTGATGAGTTGTTGGAGGTTTGGGAGACAAATGTTGTCCCCTTTTTGTCTGCTGCAGGATTTTAGCCATTCACCAGCCCTGGGACCTTTTTTTAGTGTTTTATTTTGTTTCATGGTGCTCTGAATTATTACCAATGGTGAAAGGTGTGTGCTGCAGTGAAGCTTGAAGTGATGGGGACAGAATGTAGTTTAGAAAAGTCTTGTCAAAATACTCAGGCGTTCCCTGAAAGAGACTTTATCTGGAGTACCTGAAGCTCACCAGCATGCAGTTTCATATAGTTTTGACCTTTGGCCTTGTCCTTTGCATCGATTTCTCCTGCTTTGCTCAATCTTTTGATGGTTTAGACGCTGTAGATGTGTTGATCTTTAACATTTCACAAGTTTTAGACACAGATTGTTAAACTTCTGTCTTGACGTCTGAGCGGTTGCTCTCTGAAACACTCTTTTATTCCCCCTCATGTTACTGTCCTGTTCCTACTTTTGGTGCCAATTCTTTCAGCCTGTCCCAACTTTGCTGCAATGAAATTCACCTGAAGCAATTTATTTCCATAAAATGTCAGTTTTCGCAGCTTGTTGATGTTTGACTGGAAAACTTTATGAGATTAACAAGTCATTGCATTCTGTTTTTCTTTCCATTTACCACGACATAAAAAAAGATTTTGGGAATTGCAGAAACCTTACCTTTAAATGCGAAAGAAGATAGTAATGATATTTAAATGGAGTTGTAGTTTTTCACCACCAGAGGGCGTTGTCGTCACTTAACCCAATCTGCATATAATGATTGCCTTCCTTTATCAAGAGCAATACTACGGAAGAGTATTAGGGCCACTGAAAAAGAAAAAATAATTCGGAGGCTAAAAAAAAAAAACCCGTCATGGCCCCAGAAAAAGTCGAAAATCAAAGTCGAGATTTTTTTTTTTCACGGAGAGAAAATTTGCCCGTAGACGTGTCCACTTTCCTCTTGAGTGGTCAGACCAGTAAAATATTGCTATAATAAAAGTTTTGCCTTGTTGTGGCCACATTGTACGTGTTGAAACTGTATAATTTTGCAAGATCGAACAATTAGTACTGAAAATGTCTACAATCTCAACAAAAAGTCAATTTTAATCAAACATTCTGGTGCAAAATACAGTGAAATATTAAAAAACCCTCCTATAACTCCTATATATCCTTCTTGCTTGGTGGTTTGTGGGGCCGGATTGGAGCCTTGAGCGGCCGGTTTTGGTCCTTAGGCCTGACGTTTGACTGATGTAAACTTCACAGCAGCACCCCCTGCTGGAGGCTGTCCGCTCATTAGGTGAACTACGATTTCACTCATTCGAGGTTCGACCATTCACATATTTTAGAGGGCTTTGAGCGAACAATCCACTTTTTCGGCTGTGTTCGTCCAAATAACAGCTGGAGGCTCGCTGCCTAAAACAGCTGCTGCTACTTAAACTGGTTTTAG
This sequence comes from Lipophrys pholis, assembly GCF_963383615.2. Lineage (NCBI taxonomy): Eukaryota > Metazoa > Chordata > Actinopteri > Blenniiformes > Blenniidae > Lipophrys > Lipophrys pholis. Next base: position 4,705,647 of record NC_137644.1, on the reverse strand, counting down.
CAGCCAAAATACTGCCTGTGTTCAGTCGGTTCCCCTGAGCTTGAGCATTTAGGAATGGCGGCCCACCTCTGCTGAATGAATATAGAGGAAACACTTAATATATATACCTTTTTTTTTTTCATTCGTTCAGATCACACCGTGAATGCCATTTTCAATTTCCCATATATATTCTAATCAATCAACTGAGGTTTAAAAGCGTTTTAAAAAGAGTTTAACATCACTATTTAAGGGAAGAAACATTTGTAGTCACAGTGTCAGAATTAAATACAAATAAGTATGAACCGTCTCGGCATCACGATCTCCAGTTTGTCTGTTGACACCTTGGCGAAGACGGCGCCGTTGTCCGGAGCGACGGCTCTCTCGCCACCTCTGCATCATTAACATTAGTGTGTTGTGTGTCACAGATAACTTCGGCTTCAAGCAGGAGGACCGCTTCGACTGTGGTGCTAAATCCGGTGACGTGTTCGCAGGCCAGAGGAGGTTCCCCCAGGTGCTGTACTGGGACTACAAAGTAAGTTACCGTGCGGAGCCAGAGGACTATAATAGTATTCGGTGTTAACAAGCTGTAAGTGTGACCTGCTGCTCTTGTTCCCTGCAGTTGAATCTGATTGGAGAGAGAGACGAGGTTCCCATTCACTTCTGTGACAAATGTGGCCTCCCCATTCATCTGTACGGGCGGATGGTACGTGCTCCGCCCCCTTGGCTGGTGTGACGCGAGCCGAGACGCTTCACATGTGTAACTCTGTGTCCTCCGCCTCCTCAGATTCCCTGCAAACACGTTTTCTGCTACGACTGCGCTCTGCTTCATGAGAAGAAAGGCGAGAAGATGTGCCCAGGGTGAGACAGCAATCCTGAATTTATTTTCTCAAGGCAGTGGAACAATTTATAAATCGGATATGTGTAAGTTGGTGAAGAGGGCAGACTGACAAGACTGAAATGGAACTATTTGAATGGTCAGTATTAAGCCACGAGTGAAAACGCATCGTTTTAGGAATGTTTTGTGTTGAAACGTCGCAACAGTCTGGAAAACAATGTCTGTTTGCATTGAAACAGAAACACTGAAAGCAATGGAGTTAGTATGCCAGGCCACGAGTGGCTGCTGCTGGTTGTTCAAGTAATGAAACCACACACACATACAGCAGAGAACAAAACTCTATAAACATGAACAGTGGGAGAACACGGACATTCCAGTGGACAGACCACCAAGTGTCATATGTACACGTATAAATTCATACAAGTAGAAAATGCCATTGACATTATTCTGGTGTTTCTCAGATAATATACATGGTGATAATTGTTTAATATAAAAATGATAATATGCTTCAACTGAACATTCTGAAGGTTTAAATGCTTCAGGAAGTTCTTCACAGTACAAAGTCCTTTGGAGCATTTAAATTCTGATATATAGTAATACGTTTTTAAAGGACTGTTGATCTGCACCGTTTTCAGGCACAATGTCCAAAATGTTGCTGAAAATCGACAGTTGTTTCAACTGGTCTCTCACTTTAAACTAGTTTCCGTGGAGATTTGTGTTCAGTCCCCAGAGAACTTAGTTTCCACCCCAAATTAAACCTGTTGAAATATACATTTAATTTCCGAAGGTCTTGGAAGTGGTGACGGCCAAATGACGTTTCATGAACCCCTGTCTTTGTTTTCTGAAGCCACTAGGTGGCGCTGTCTATTCAACAAATGTTTGAAAGCACACTTCATTGTTCCGCTTCGCTTCATCCATTTTGAAACCAATAGTGCCGTCTGGTGGAGTCTGAAAATAAATAAGCGGTTGAAGCTTGACGGGGCTTCATTTGGTCACCACTACTTGGAAGTGTTGTTCACGTGTTTTAAGTTGTGTGTGGATGTTTTGTCCCTGTGTTCAGCCTGACGCTGTATAACTGCACTGACCCGGTGCAGCGCATCGAGCAGTGCCAGCGCGGTTCCCTCTACATGTGCAGCGTGGTGCCCGGATGCAAGCGCACCTACCTGTCCCAGCGGGACCTCCAGGCCCACGTCAACCACCGGCACATGCGCGCCGCCAAGTCCTCGGCGGGCCGCCAGGAGACCGTGCACATGCCCCCGACCTCCGACATATCGGAGCGGTACCGCGTGCCTCCGCCCCACCTGCCCAAGAACCACGTCCACATTCCCAACCCACTCCAGCACAGCCACGACCCCTACAGCCAGCCGCCGCCACCCACCCCCCACGACGGCCCGCCGCCGACCTCCGCTCTCGGCCCCGAGACGTTCCGCATCGCCACGGTGACGACCCGCACGCACAGCAACCTCATCACCGTCCCCATCCAGGACGACTCCTCGTCCTCTCGGGACCCCCACCCCGGCGGGCCCGGCCCCGGCCAGCCGCCCCACCACCACCCGGGGGACTATCCCGGCCAGCCCCCCGTAGTGTCGCACTCTCACCACATGATGGCACCGCCGCAGCAGCACTTCGGCCCGCCGCCTCCGCCTCCCCCGCCACTCACCCACCCCATGCAGCATCCCCCGCAGGGCTCCGGGACACCACACATGGTGTACAACCAGGCCCCTCCACCCCCCATGTCCACAGCCCCCCCACCCATCACTCCGCCACCAGGCCACATCCTGGGCCAGCTTCCCCCCTATATGAACCACCCACACCCAGGACCTCCACCGCAGCATAGCGGCCCCCCTGTAAATGCCCCCCCACCCCACCACTATAACCCCAACTCCATGCAGCAATTCCCCGAGGACCAGGGCACCCTGAGCCCCCCGTTCAGCCAGCCGGGGGGGCTCAGTCCCGGAATGTGGCCCGCACCAAGGGGGCCCCCCCCTCCGCGGATGCAAGGCCCCCCTCCGCAGGGCCAGATGCCCGGGCCGCACCACCCAGATCAGGGCCGCTATCGGCCCTATTATCAGTAAACTGCCAAGTGAATGACGGGAATCGGACCGGCGTCGTTCTGTTCCGTGCTACTTGTCTGAAAAATGTGATGGTAGACCTCAGGACGACTACGATTTGGACAAAACTGCCCCAACCAAATGTGTATGTGGTGCACACTTTAGTTAACTGTGCTCAACGTCCCGTTGAATTGTTGAGTGACCTGAAATAAAGCAGGAATGTCCGTTTTTCTAATAGCTATCAATAAACATCTTTGTATATATGTCAGCCAGTGTCTCACACGTTCACTGTACATCCAAAACACCTCTCCTCTTTCTGTCTCAATAAATTTTTAACAACAGGTTTCTCTCATCCTTGTCTGCGGTTGCAGCTGAAGGATCGTCCAGGTAGTCGTCCAGTTTGGTTCTGATCTAATATCCGAATGTCGCGATCAGCTGCAACCACGTTTTGTCCCGACAATATCATGTAATTTGCACTTGTTTTGACTGAAAACCAGTATATATTTAACAAGATGCCATCATCTCGTATCTTTTCACTTATCATACGGCTTATTGCTTTCCCAGCCACTCCTACGAAGTGTCCTTGAAATCAACTCTTAATGTGCCTGCCTCAGTCTTTTTTGTTCTCTGTGAATATCGGTACATCTTATTTGGAACATAGTTATCAGGTTGGACAACTTTCTTTTTAAATGGGCCTCTTTCGATTAAGGAAGGAGAAAAGACGAGTCCAGAGATGCCGATCCTGTATGGTTGTAGATGATAAATCAAAGTATTCATTCATTACTCAGCAAAAAGCGTTTCGGTATAAAGAAATGTGCGCCAATGTATCAAAGTGAAAAATGTGTTTTCAGACTTTCCTATTCTTTACCCACAGGTGGAACGTTTTACCTTTGTAGGCTTTTACAGCATGTGATCATTGTCTTCTCATATTAAAGTTCAACCTAAAAAACACATTAAAAGAAGCAATAGAAACTATGGAAGTGGCTCAGTGGTTAACGCTCTGGTGTCAAGGCCTGAAGGCCCTGGTTCAAACCCAGCCCGGGGCCTTTCTCTATGTTCTCCCTGTGTGTGTGTTGGTTTCCTCCCACAGTCCCTAAAAACATGTACCGTTGCTCCCGGAGCAAAACCCTTGGCTCCCTGCTGAAAATCCATGCTTGAGTCTTCGCTGCCTCTCTAACAATCTAGAACCAGGATGGTGTTTGTAGAGTACCGTGGAAGGGTCGGTACTGTTTTCTGACTTGCAGCGTTTTCATAAACTGGTCCCAGGAAGTCATCAGACAACTGGAACACAACGCCAGCTTCAACGTCGTTAGTTTTAGGAAAGCATGACACAGCCTGAATGTTGGGAAAATCATGTACATTTTAATTCAATTGATCTGAAATACAAACTTTCACAGTATGAAGGTGATTTACAAATCCAACATCTGGCGGCCGACTGTTCAGGATTCATTGCAACAGAAACAATTTGAAACGTGACGTCACAGTGAAGCGTAACAGGGAATGAATGTGACAAACAGGTGATTGTGAAGAGGAAGAGGAAGTGATGGTCGTGAGAAATCCTTTGAAATGCTTCTCCAGAGAACCGCGTCGTAGCAACACAGAAGATCAGCGCTTCGACAGCAGGCCTGTACGACCGGAGTTTCACTGCTATCAGCCATGATCCTCTGTCTGCACAGACATCGGCGCAGACTGTTGCTCTCCTAAAGTTTGCTGTGTGATAGCTGCAAAAAATAAAGAATTCAACCATCATCACTGCTATGATTTCAGCAAGGTTTTCATTCACATCTGAAGGGTCATTGAGCAAGACCCTGAACTCCAAATCGCTCCCAATGGATGGATTGAGCACTTTAAATGGCCGCTGCCTCCGCTGCTGTGTGTGTGAAAGTGTGATTGTGATTGTGATTGCCAATGTAAAGCGCTTAGGGGACTGGTCAAGCTGTGGAAAAGTAAAATAAGTGAAATCCATTTTAACAGCACAACATCTTGTCCATATATAATTTGCTATTTTGGGCTGTGCAAAGTTTTCAAATATGCAGCACAGAATTCATGGAATCATTTACAGACGGAAACGTCAGGGTTCAGATTTTCTGTTCTTGAATCAAACCTGTAAACTCTGGAATCCAGATTATGTGCGTGCAAGGGTCTCCCGTGATCACATTAACTACTGTTCTTATGTAAGTAGCTTGCGCAATCAAGTTTAAAGTTTTATTTCTTTTTTAACTGAGTTATACAGGCGGCAGTAACTCAGCTGCGGAAGTTTTTATCTCTGATGAGGAGATCTTTGATCTCAGTTGGTTTCGCTGCTCAAATTCAGGCCGAAAAATTTTGATCAGGCGTTTTCAAATTGTGACCAATGCCAATGCTGGAGTATGTTCAGTTTATTTGTTAAGGAAACACAGATTTGACCAACACTAGCTGAGCATTTCCAACAGGCTTTTCTTCCTCGTGTATATTATGGAATCCATCAAGCTTTTCTTACCACTTGGCCTTTCCTCCAGCTGTCCTTGTGCTTTTCCAGCGCGTGCAGCACGGCGTCGTGCAGGGTTGGGAAAAAGATGGAGGTTTGAATCTTATCGTCAAAGAACATGCAGCTGTATAGTTTCTCCAGGATATAGACTGTCAGCAAAAAAAAGTGCAAAATCACGTCAAATTAATACAAATCTGTAAAAAAGGGGTGTGCCAAATGACCAAATAGACCTCTCGAATGATCACAGATGGATGCATTATAACCACAAACTGATGAAAACTTCATTAATAAGATAAAGAGGCCACAGAATGCACACAAAGAGATGCAAACCCAGAAACTCTCAAATGGACAAATAACAGAAATTGACTACATGATTACAGAATAACCAAAATCTTTTCTGGATATTTTGTAATGATGAAGAACAGATGCAACGGGATCACAAGACGACACAACAAGGCCACTAAGGACAGGACGTATCACAATTTAAAAAAAAAAGAAGATGCAATATGATCTTAAAAGAAGGACTTGTAGGAGAAGTCGACCAGAAAACCAGCTGCCTCATCGTTCACACTAGATTAGCTTGAGTGTCTGTGGATCTGGGCTCCAGACAGAAAATGACTCTGCAGTCGTGATTGAGCTCCAGCTAATGTTTGCTCAGGATATCTAATGAAACTCACCATCACAAGAAACGATGTAAACATCCACATCAATTTGGATGAACTCTTTGAGCGCCTGAGGAGGAGGGAAGGCTTTAGTCGCATTACCATTGGTGAGAAAAAGGTGTTTGCTGTTGCTGTTTTAAACGGAGGAAATGTGCCACAGGAGAGATCATGGCTTCAATTTGTAAACGATATGAACTCTTGTTACCACTTTGAGTCCCTTCAGGGCAGAGATGTCCAGGAAGGAGACTGCAGAGAAGTCAAGGATCAGGCTGTGGATGTCCACTTTGGGAATGCTGATGCCTTCGGGAAGCTCGGCGCTCCAGTCTATCTGCCACTGACGCTCCTTGACGTCTTCAGGCTGGTCCAACTCCTCCATGCTGATGTAAGTGTCGTAAGATGTTGAGATTTGATTCCCAAAGCTATTCTGTAGGACAGACGCAGTAAAAAAATAAACTCCCTAAACCACAACGTTTATGTTCTCTACATCATATGATTTCTCACCGTCGCAGTTTCAGGATCCAGGGAATTCTTGAGTTTCCGAAGAGCCTTGTTCCTCTTCCTCAGAACCCTCAGCGGTTTAAAGCCAACCTGGAACAAAGTGTTGGCATCACGTTTATTCCAGATTATTTATCCTGGATTGAAAATGAGGCAGGTGGATTGACTGCGGTACATACGGCTTCCACTAGCTTGTCCTTGAAGAACTCTATGTTGGCAAAAAAGATAGGTGAAGGTATCCGGAAGATTTTGACTCCATTTGGTTCCGATATCTGGGAAGAGGCATTATCATGGACTGAAATCATTAAACCGCATTGATTATTGTTACCTTTCATTGACCTTGCGCTTTATTAAACTCACATGAGGGTAATCTTTGCGATCTCTGTAGAGGTCGGTTCCAGGGATGTTAGCCAAGACAGAACAACGGGGGCTGACAAACATGAATAGAGTCAGAATACTGAATCCATTTGTCTGTAAAAGCCAGTTCAAGTACAACCACAACAGCTACAACCGTGACATTCTGATCACTGACACCTGAAATAAACAACGCTGTGTTCCAGTGGAACCAGTCGTCTGATTGTACGTCACCAAACAGTTGTGAGCAACACATGAGGGTCACGCCGCTTTTCAACACTTATGTCCCACAAGGAATTAAGACTATTGAACTGAAGACAGGATGCCAACGGTGAAGTGGAGGCTTTCCTGCGGCGTCTGATCCAGCTATTTATTCACCAGAACTCAATAGAAAGGTTCCAGAAGGTATAACGCATCACATCTGTCAGATCCGGTCTGAAGAATTACGCCGTCTTTTACGAAGTCTCCATGTGCAGAAATTACCTGGAGCGACACGGACCCAGAATGCACTTGGAAGAAGGAGCGTTCACCAAGATGGTTACATAGAATATGGCTTAATTGAAGCAATGGACAAACTTAGAGTTGTATACACCTTTTGTGGTGAAAAACTGGCAAATTAAAGTTTTAAACTTTTAACACCTTGAGACAGAGTTTAAACCCAAAGAGTTTATGCTCCGAGAAAAGGAACTCATCAATACAGAATAGAACGAAGAAACTGTATTTCACATCCGATGAGTTATGAGGTTCCTTCAACTCTTTTGCAATGGTACTGGGCGTGGTCCAGGTTTACTTGGGTAAAAATCTGGTCCCTCGAGAAAACGGTTCAGAATTTTTGCTGTAGTTAATATTCTACTGGAAAACCTTGGATTCTGCTATTTTCTCATTATTTTACTCTGACGCATAACAACAAGTTAAAAAACTGCACGTACAATTCTTTTTGACTTGTGGAGTTTTCTGGGCAGGAAGGCTTTCCACCCCCCGGAAGAAATAAATCAGTGTCGAGGTGTTGACTTGGATTTCAAATCATCTGGAAAAACAAGTTTTGAATGATAAAGTTTGCACCTTCCAGGTCGCCTGCTACCAGAGCACACATTCACAAGTCTTTTTTTTGACTGTCTTTGTTTGACCTACACAGAATTAGGTTGATGGTTTTTAGTGTTAGAGCTCATTGTTGTATCTGTATCATTTAACTAAAGACGTGGTTGACACGACTTTATCGAAAAAGATTGGGACAGTTCCATCCCGTTCACAAAATGATAATAAAACCAATTATTTGATAACCCTCACAGTTGATCATTTAGCCGCCGTGCTAACACAGCCGCAGCTTTCTTCAACAAAGAACCAGTAGCTTATCCAAACCAAACTTTTTAAGAAGCTGATGTCAAACCACAGAAAATGGATAATTACAACTGAGTCCTGAGGATGACAGTGAGAAGCTCTATCCCCAATCCCACCGCCAGACCCAGATCCAGTCCGAGCAGAGTGGCTGCCAAAAACGTCCCGACCCACACCATCTACAGAGAAACGCCTGAGGTCAGCCACCGAGACGAAACAGGCAATTCAATCCAGTGAAGCAGTTCATGAGAACTTACACATTCAAGTTTGTCCCGTCGCCACAAGTATGGGATTTCCCGGCACTGCATCAGCATGCCCTTCAGGTTGATGATCACCAACGCGCCCAAAACAGACTGCACACAAAATCAGTATACAAGTCATGCGATGTCAAACCAAACATGTATGACACATTGAAGTGATGACTCTTACCGTTGGAAGCGGTTCCAGAAGGAAGCCAAGTGCCAGTGTAACGATCATGGCCATCATGGCCGAGACCAGGCCTGCAATCTGCAGTGGGAGTAAAAAGTTAATGTGTCATTGTGAAGGCATAACTCGGGCAGTAAATGGATAGCTTTTGGCAACGTCAGTTATATCTGCAGACTAATCCGACATAAAAGTTTGCCATTCATGAGGTAGATGCTGTGGAAGGTGTGGTTTTGTTGTGTGACCTGTGTTTTGCCTCCTGAGCTTTCCTGCACTGCAGTCCTGGAGAGAGCGGTGCTGGCCGCGAACGAGCTGAAGCTCGCACCGAATATGTTGCTGATCCCAAAAGCGATGAGCTCCTGGAATGGAGAAAGGTCAAGACTATGATAGGAATTCTTTTTTTTTTGTTTTATATCTGCTTGTTCAGTCCAGCAATCCACATCCATCTTGGCTTCAAGAAAATACATTTATATCTGAATAAGTCACATCATGAGGAATGTCACGCTTTTGTTTTCATATAAAATCAGTAACTGATTAACGTCCATCCATCCTGTGTGCCAGACAAATAAAGCAGTGCCTATTTTATGCAAGTCACCTGGTTCCCATCAATGTTGTAGTCATGCTTGATAGAATAGACTTTAGCCACAGAAAAGCCAACAGCAAACCCGACGATGGCGATGGGGAAGGACTCCAAAGCACTTTCCTCAAAGACTTCGATGCTCGGCGCCGTTGGAGGCTCAAACCTGAAAGATGAATGGTTTCAACTGAGGATATGAAGCATCTCAAACATGTGACCAAACTCAAGGAAGTTGATGGAAACCGCATCAAACGTACCCGCTAATCATTTTGCCAACAACTGTAACTTGGTATCTGTTCTGGAAGTCGAAGGCGTAGGACACTCCACACGCTATGATCGTCTGTGTATAAGAAAAGACGTCCGTCAACTTCAATTTAAATAGATCTTATACCAAACTAACATTTCATTAGCAGGCCGTCCACATTATTCCCAAAACTTGTTGGTCCCTTTTCAGAGAAATTCTTTTTAAATCTGTGAAAACACATTAAAACATTGGATTTCCGCCAAATTTCAGTATTAAAAATGACAAACGGCCCGTGAGAAATTTAGTTCTAAACCATTATTCACTCTGTTTTGCTTGATGGATTTAGGAACCTGCTGATCAAGGTCTAAACCTGAGATAAAGTAAAATAACTGCAAAAATATTTTGAAATGTCATCTATGATCTATCACGAATCGGTTCCAACCCAAAAGCAGACTTCAGGTTGAACAGTGTTTATTTCAGAGGACCGGAGGACAGTCACCCAAAGCAACATATATAAAAACCAAGACACAACATCTGCAGCAGCAGCAGCAGCACAGACCAGCCTGATTTACTAAAGCAAATCAAGGAGATGAGCAAAAACAAATTGAACAATAGACAGCAACCCAGAAGCAGGAAATATAAGTATCACAATGGCACCAATGAAGAGAAGCCCAGTTAACACTTTACCTTTCCTGGGCTCTTTCTTCTTTTCCTGGCTGAGAAGCTTTGATGAGGATAGTAAAGAACATCATTTCTCAATAACCATCAGAGAGGTGATTAGTCTGTTCTGGCTCATTGTGGCATTACATTTTCAAATGTCCAGGTTTTGAGAATGAGCGCCCCCCCACTGGCAGTGGTTATAGGTAAAGTCAAATCATCTCACCTTCAACATGTGGAAACACAGACTGATGTTTTCTTCCTCTTACAAGATTCAGCAGTGAGCTTGCTGAGCTGTTCTCCTTCATGAATCCTCTGAATTGTCCAATTTCATCTACAAAACCTTCCTCAAGATCAGTGATTCTAAACCTTTTACTTGAGGAATGTTTACCATTGTAAACCCAGGCGACCCCCACAAGCCATACAATTACAAGAAAGTTGAAAGAACTTCATAACAGCCGATATGTGAAATAGTTTCTTCATTATTTTCTGTAATGAGTTATTTCTCTCTGAGGATGAACTCTTTAGTTGTTTGGTGATCTGGTGTCGCTTCGGCTTGAAGTTTCAAACTTTGACACTCCTACCTTAAAAACAAATCATGGATCTGGTTGGGAACCACTGGGCAGGCAGAGATGGGAATTGAACCTACAACATTCCAGTTGAGAGACAACCGCTCTACACTGGGGCTGAAGCTCACCGGCCACCTGGCTACACTGTCGTTAGCGTGCTCACTCCATTCATACTACATTTCCAGGTTCACGTCGGTCACTCCACCTTCTCCATCTTTCCTGCACTTCTTTTTTGCTTTGTCTTGGTTGATCACAGGTACTCATCCACCTACAGACTGTACGTGGTGTGATTCTTTGTTGGCTTTCATGTTTGAGTAAAATATTTATATTATATATGATATTCAATATATGTATGAAAGCTTGCGTAAGAGTTTCCTCACCATGATGGCCTCTATGGGGATGGGGACGGGCAGCTTGGCTCTGTAGCGGTCATTCAGCTCCTTCACTATGAAGACCACCACCATGATGATGATGGACATCACCAGGTCACAGATGTTGGTTAGTGTAATGACATCAAAGATTTTCTCCAACGTCTGTTAAAGAGCAAACAATCAGGTGAGCTTTGTCCTTTCCTCACCTTTTGTCTTAATGATGTAAACGTTCAAAAACCTCTACAGCTTCAGAAGTCCCATCAGACACATGCTGGACTTACATAAATGAGAGAAAGGATACCACTCAGGCCCCCAACGTTCAGTCCCAACACGAACTTCAGCTGGGACACCAGGATGTGGACGGCAGCTGCTGTGGTGAAGCCCGACACCAGCGTGTCTGACAGGTACACCACGACGAAGCCCACCTGCAGAACACCCATGGCTAGCTGCACGTGACACAAAAGCCGGGCGTTACAACTCCTCTGGGAACTCTGGCTGGACGGTGGAACAATGAGAGACTCTGAGCTACCTGGTAAATTCCCATGAGGAACGTGATGGAGGAAGCAACCAGGACTCTCTGCTCCGTCTTGTTCAGACCCTCGAAAGCTTCGAAATCGGCCGACGGTCCTTCTGTCGGGACCAGACGGAGGACCACAGCTCCGATCATGAGGCTCAGGACTGGGAAGGACCCTGCAGGGAAGGCAGGTGTGGAGGGGCACAGCATCACATCTTATCTTATCGCTTCTACTCAAGATGATAAAACACTAAAAACACCTTTGGTTGGTACATTTATGACAGAAAGCCTTCCCTTGACAATGTAAAAAGTTGAAAACACATTTCTTTTGTTTACATACCTACAGATATGTGCCTTGAGGTACCGAAGAAGAAGTATGTCAGCATGGGGAAGAAAGCTGTGTAGAGGCCGTAAATGGGAGGCAGCTCAGCCAGCAGGGAGAAGGCGAGACCTGAGTGAGTTCACAGCAAGAGAAAGACTCTCAAGGTTCAAGTGAGGCGCAGCTTTTGTTTAAATGGGGAAAAATATTGTAGGACTCATGAAAATGAGTCCTTTTCGACTCATAAGCTGTTAGCTACGTCACCATTTTCCTCCATATTTCTTTCTGCTTCCGCGTCCTTTATCAATCGCACCATGAACAGAATCTTTTTGTTCTTCTGGATGGTTGTTGTACCTCATAAGTGCTCAAGTTACAACAAAGAATCTACACATTTCATAGAACTCGAAGCACGTTTCTAATCCCAAACTATCGAATGCCAGGCTTATTCCTTTAACATGAGATAATATTGTTAAATGGTGTGGTGATCCACATGAAGAGTTTATCTCTGGTGGCATGCTGTCTTCATATGACATATCCAGTAAGTCGACTTATGGATACTCTGGTAAGTTGCTGTGATTGTCTCTGTGTTCAGACTATCCAGGACGTCCTGCCTTTGCTCAGAGCTGCTTTGGCTCCCAGCAACACTAAGTTGGACATAAAGAAGATGGAAGGATGAATGAATGGATAATAAAGCAAACAGCCTTCTGTAAATGTTTCACCTATATGATTTTCCACGAACGCCTATTTTGTCATTTTAATTTGATAAGTATATCCGCAATTCTTCCGCAAGTAGAAAGTCACACTGTATATTTCTGCAGGTTCGAGTTGTAGTCTTAGTGTATACGATTTGAATTATTCCCCTAAATGTACTTTAATATTCAAAAATACTATGCAATGAGTACAAAATGACCTTAAAGAAGACTGGGTTTTTGTTCCTGTGATAACCAAAAGAGAGCAAACCAAAGGCTGGCTCTACATCCCTTTTATTTATTTGAAGTAAAACATGGTCGGTAACATGCTGACCACTGTTAGACCGCTAGACATCCCCACGGGCCGAAGTGTTGCAGAGAACGAACAGAGAAATTTGAATATAGTGAGATATAGTGAGAACTGGTCAGGAGAAATCACACTTCACAGTGGAGCTGGAGAGTTGTGGAGACGAACCAAACTTTCCACCGATGGTCATTTTCACACTGAAAACCATGAGACAGAATAACTTGCCCTTCCAGATTAAATGTCTGTTCTTGGTCGAGGCTTTTGTGAAATAAATGGACAAATATGCAACTTATATATGATTTTTTTCCTCTTCATGACGCATATATTTGACTTGTGCGACGTAAACTCCAGAGCGACTTATAAATAACTTATAAATATACAATATTTATGCTAAAAAGCCCTGAGTGTGGAGGGATTGCAGGTTTTCATGACTCCACAAAGTCAACACCACCCTAAATATCAAAACACCTCATCATGTCATACTGTAAAGGAATAAGGTCATTTTATTGAAGTCTACCCCCCATGATAGACTCTATATTTAATGATAGCATACTTCAGTCCACCGTTAACTGTGGAAAAGTTCATTATCATCATATTTACTGACACAGCAGGTGAAACAGGGAAGTCCATACAAGGAAATGAGTGCAGCTGGTTTTCCCCACATGGAGGAGCTACAGGTTGTTGCCACACCTGTTTCTGTCTCATGCTCAGTGATGATCCTTACACTTTCCAATACACCTTGAGGAATTTTAAGAAAAGGAAAGTGTGAACAGTGTTTGCGATCCATATACAATGGCGTGTACAGTAGTTCTCATACATTAGTTGTTCCTCCACAGACTCTGTTTCCTAGTTAATTCTTAAAATAAGTAAAAGCCTTGAAACTACCACTATACTGACCCACGCCTATAAGAACATTTGACAGTTCTGATTTGCATCCGGTGCTTCCGTGTATCTTTATGTTGTTGTTGCGTGATTTCGTTTCCATGTGTGCAGCCCGTTATCTTATCTTGAACGACATTTCTTTGAGATCACATTTAGTTTAACGATAAGAGATACTGATATGATAAGATAAGACTATGATAAGATATTGCACATCTCCACACTAGACTGCAAAATCAGATTTTTGGTAGATTTAGCTGTTTTAGAATTTTTACCCATTGTACGGTTTTCAAAGTTATTATTATTATTATTATTATTATTATACAATGGGATCTTACTATGGCTTGGCCATTATGGCTGCTTTAGCCATATTGACTAAATGACTTATTAAAATTTCTTCTGCTTTTCCTTTTTTTTCATAGCGGTTTAAACTCTTTAGCCACTTAAGTCATTTTATCTGTTTTATGTATTCACTTTTTTTTTTTTTTTTTAAACCCTATTTAACCAGAAGACAAAGCTTTCTCCTTAAATGAGCACTGGGTGCAAATCAATATCTAAAAAACAAAAGATGAATCTATTCAGACATATTTTTGTGTTTCGCACTACGTTGTCGCCATAGAGCCCCAGGACGCTGGTCTGGATGTCCTCTATATGAGGTGTGAGCATCGCCAGCCACAATGTTCCCCTCAAAGATCTGGGATGGAACTTCTTCCCCCGAGCGGCTGTGAAGGATCAGTGAGCGGCTCACCCTGCATGATGGCCACGAGCCCGGTGCTGATCCCAGACACCAGGTCGCCCAGCAGCCACTCTTTGATTTTGTAGCTCCTCATCCAGCCGATGATGGGCAGAAGAGTCAGCGCGGCGTTCTTGGCTCGCTTTGAATCGCAACTGTTGGAGACGCAAGCGAGGCAAGTTTTCCTCAGATTCACTTCGTTTAAAAATCATAATAGGGAGCAACAAGCTCACGTACCTGAAACAGTCCTTGACATGGCCCAGGATGGTTTTGTGTCTCCTGGAGATTCTCTCGTGCTCCGCAGTAAAGCTGTCCTCCGAGTACACCCGCCGATTCATCACGTAATGTTTCCTCCGAGTCGCCATCCTGGCGTCTCAGGTGTCGGAGAGTCACACTACTGTGCAGAGGGAATGTCTCAGGAGACGGATCCCGTGAGGGAACCTTTGCCCTCTGGATTAGAAGCGGAGATCTGACATCGATCTCATCTTGGTGCCGGTTTTGTCATGGCTCTGTTCAATCATTAACACAAATGGATTTATGACCATTTTTTTGGACGCATCCCATCTTCATTTATTTTCCCACTTTGCTGTATGCAAGATGTTTGTGTGCTGTTACATTCTGCCTCAATTATCACTGCATGCATTTAAAAATTCCTTTTAGTTTTCCATGCTGCCACCAGTTGTTTTGCTGGGTCTGTTGTTGCGTCAGTAAAGCGGTGACTGAGACCAGCGGTTTTCACTGAACTTCCTTTTATTGTGTAGTTTGAACCTGCTCCCTCTGAATCTGTGTGAAGGCGCCCACAAACCGCGGCACCGTTCACGACTGTACGAGCTGAATCTGCGCCGACTCGACGTCATTACGCAATCGCGACGCACGAATAAAACGTTGTGCGTCATCCAATTTTGCAGAGCTTGAAGTAAGTGCTCGTGAGCGTGCACTAGCATTTCATATGATAACTACGTCACGTCATCCTGCATTTCTATTGCTTTGTTTAAACTGCTGTGGTTGCAGCTGCGACTCCCCAAATATCAGATATAGTCTGATGGCGGTCGCAGGCTTACGACTGAAACCTCGGCCATCTTCGAACTGACCAACGATTCGGCCACAATCCAATCGTTTGTCTCAGATGGACGAAAATCGCGAAGAATGCAAATATTTGCAAAATAATGATATTTTATTTATTTTTTACTTTGTTTTGGTGAAACAAGTGAGGCACCACTGCTGAGTCTTTCCAGCTATCAAGGCTCACCATTGATTTATATTCATTCCTCCAGGAGGTCTATACTCTCAACACGTGAGGCTGTGCAGCAGCGTAACGTCGGACATTGGCTCCAAGTATTTCGTAGCAACAGTTAACAGCGGTGGCGGTGCTGTGGTCTGGTCTGCACCTCCCTCCCTCCATCACCCACCCACCAAACCACCTCACGTTGGATGATGTTACTGGTTGACATTCAACACGTCGCCGGACCGCTTCATGTCTGTCAGCTGATCAGGCAGAACCTGCAAGTCCATCTTCATGTTGACAGGCAGTGAGCTTCGGACCCGGGACTTCAGGGAACACTCATCAAGTCTGTTTCTGCTGGTTTGGTCAGGAACATTCACACCAGCGTCCGGCTGGAGGGGGACTTTTACACTGGGGCAGCACCGCAAACCCAGAGTGCATTTTGTGATAAAAAAACACCTAATTTGGCTCAGATGTACCTTAATGTGTAATTAACAGATTCAGATAGTGAGTTGCTGATCAGGTGCCGCCATAGCCGCCATTTTCCAAAATGGTTGGCAAATAGTTGATCCGTTGTCAGAACGGCCAACTATCGAACACCTGGGTAATTTCTGATAACATAGGACGTTTTTCTATGTTGCAACGATGCTTGTTGGTGATAAATCTTTATTATTTCACTTTAAATTTGTGCCATATTAGCAAGTCACATGCATTTGGGGCAGCAGCGTTGTTTATGTGGGTTGTGACAAGTGATGCCGGCAACGCGTTACTCTCACATGACCACTTTTTACAATAACAAGTAATCTAACGCGTTACTATTACCAAACCAGTAATCAGATTAAAGTTACTTATACTAGTCAGTGTGCTTTACTGTTGAGTCCTGCAGGATGTTGGAAAGTTTCTTGTCTGTAAAGACACTTTATTACTTAACTGAACCGGGCCACTAGTTCATTCTCCTCCAACCAGACACACACACACACACACACACACACACACACACACACACACACACACACACACACACACACACACACACACACACACACACAAAGTGTCCGCGCACTCACCTGACCCGCCCCCTTCTCTACCCTCAGCCAATCACGGGCCAACTCGCTCTAACGGTACGTTCAGGTGACACCAAAGAATCAGAACCAACAAACATCGTCATTAAACCTTAACACTGTAACAAGAACAACAAGAACACAACTGCAGAGACGTTACGCTATTTTCTCATTTTTCTTAGTAAAAAGATAAATTGGCAGGAAGCCCCGCCCCCTGTTTTGCCAAACCGGTTATCATTTTTATATTGAGACAGAAGGGGACTTGTCGACAGCTGCTGAAAGTAACTAAAAAGTAGCTTGTAATCCAACCTACTTACTTTTAAAAACAAGTAATCAGTAGAGTAACCAAGTTCGCTTTAAAGGAGTAACTAGTATTAAGTTATTGGATTACTTTTTCAAGGTAACTGTGGCAACACTTGTGATCATGAAAAAAATGGTCAAATCTTCTGCAGAATTTATTGATTCATATTTGAGGGCCGTTTTCAGGCGGTGTTTTTTCAGAAAACTTTCTCATTTACACGGTGATGTTTTCAAAATGATGTCTGTTTACATGTAAATGGCAGAAACACTGAAAATGATGTAGTCAGCATGTTGTGCCACGAGTTAGCGCTGTTGTTTTAACAAGTTGGATTATCATCACGGTACTTTATTCTCGACAGTCGACATAATAATAATAATAATAATCGTCTGTCCACTAGAATGTCGGTGTTCTCCCAGTCTTCATGTTTAAAAACATGTTATTGTCTGCGTGCACATGTTTGGTTTCATTACAAAAACAAGGGCAACCACAGCACCAACTAGTTGCCCAACATGAAAACGACATTGTTTTAGCCATTTCTTCCGTTTCCATGGAAACAGACAGTGTTTTCGAAACGTTGCCGTGTCCACACGCAAAACAATGCTCATTCGCTTGAAACGTCATGTAAACATAGGCTGATAAAATGTTTACATCAACTTTGAAAACCTTTAGCCTTATGTTTCCCTACCATTATTTTCTACAAACATCACGCCAACAACATTGTGGTCAAAAGTTTATTTACTCTCATCGTCTTGAAAATACGACTATAAAACATGTAAAATACAGTGCACCAAAAACTTTCTACAAATTCACTATATACAGTATAAAACAACAACTCAAAGCTTTTTTACATGACATTAAATATTCCACACGTAAACCTAGATTTATCAGAGCATCTCATGGTTCATTATGTAAGTTACGACACAGCATCATCTGTAAAACGTAGTATATGTGTTTCTTTGTCTTCGTGGCGTTTCCACCCAGAACTCTTTTCTTTGTGAGGTCAGAACCTGGTTTCTGGAGACTGAGTGGGAAAGAAAGAAAGAAAGAAAGAAAGAAAGAAAGAAAGAAAGAAAGAAAGAAAGAAAGAAAGAAAGAAAGAAAGAAAGAAAGAAAGAAAACATTATAATTCATGAGCCACTCCATTAATTAAGGCACAATGTGCATCTTTCACAGTTCAGTCCAGAACAACAAGGTGATGAAATACGATTATTTTTAGCCAATTAATATTTTAAAAATAATTTGACAACAAAAGTTCGTCCAAAAACAAAAACAATACCTACATTTTTGTCTCTGATCCTCAAACTGCCCGTTGGATGGTGAACGGTAACCGTTGTTATTATCTGCGGAGCAACATCCAGAGTTTGTGTCTGGTTCATACTTACTGCACTAATGTGTGGAACGTGTGTTTCACAGCATGAGACTGAACGATACAAACCTTTTCATAGTCGGACTTCCTCTGTGTGGACTCTGGATGTTTCTCCATGATGTTCAGCATGGCGTCGTGCAGCGTGAGGAAGAACATGGACGACTGAACCTCGTCATCGAAGAAGCCGCAGGCGTAGAGTTTCTCCAGGATATAAACTGCATGCGAGAAACAGCGGACAGTTTTAATCCTGTAACATGCAGAGTGTAAAGACCAAGGAGCAAAAACATGTGAGCCTGTTCTCGTCAACTTTTGCTTTTTTACCTAGATATACTGCAAAAAGTTTGTGTTTTATTCAATCTCTTGTTTATTACTGTGTTTTTTAGCATCACAACAGATATAACAGATTAATATAATATTGATGTGCCAAGCAGATGTGAAAGTGACAGCTGTGGCTCCTAAAACACTCCAGTATCGGCACTGCCTGGGGGAATAACAAGTGTGTCAGTCTCTGAACTCACAAAGACATTACTGCTGTGCATCGAGTCTAAGACTGGGCCGGAACCTCTTCTCTCTTCTGATCTTCTTGTCGATTTTATTCACTAGCTGATAATCGCAATGCTTCCTGAGTGCAGCAATAGGGTTCAGAGTTATATTCCAATGTGTTCATAATGACCTGGAAAAAAAAGTTTGCTGTGGTTTAGTCCCCTTGGAATCTATATAATGAGTGTGCCAACAGCGGCACCAAGGAAGCCGAGCAGGACTGCATCGACCACCAGAGAAAGAGGAGAGCCGCCCGCAAGTCCAGAGCCGCCCGCATGTCCAGCTCAACAGACCAGACGGCGACAACCCACACCTGCAGCCTCTGTGGCAAAGACTGTCACTCCCACGTGGGACTTCTTTTCCACACGAGAAGATGCAGCGGGAGGACCTGATTCCACCTGGTGCAGCCCATCGTCTCGTGAGACGGAAGGAGGCCAACGTGAATGTGAGTAGTACTTCTCTTATATAGTCTTGGAGCTGTGTACTTACTGTCACAGGCAACAATGTACACCTCCACTTCAACACGGATCAGCTCCTTCAGCAACTAAAAGGAAAAAATAAATAAATAAAGGTCAAAGATCATTTAAGAGAAAGCGCCCGTGAAAATAACTGCTGTGGTCATCGGCTTGACGTCACGCTCACTGTTTTCAGTCCTTTCAGAGCTGAGATGTCCAAGAAGGAGACGGCGGCGAAGTCCAGGATCAGGCTGTGAATTTCCACTTTAGGAATGACGATGTTGGCGGGAAGTGGGCCGTTCCAGTCGATCCGGCCAGGAAGGTCCTGGAAGTCTGTTGGCTGGTCCAGCTCCTCCATGTTGCCCTCATCCTTGGAGTCCTGGATGGCAGTGTATGTGGTGTGGAGAAGGCCTTTCTGTAATGACAGAATAATAATTTCTTGGTAGTTTTTTATTCTCCACAGAAAGTTAGAAATATTCTGAGATTACTATTTAGGTGTGTGATATTCTGCCTACTACAATATTATTAACCTTGCTGAGCTCAGATTTTTGAGCAAAGCTGTTAAATTGGATATTAGATTGTCAGTGTTCATGAACTCGTTCATATTTTTGGGCGAACGTGAACTGAACGTTCTGTATTTCTGCCTGATGAACGTCACTGTGAGCGGCGCTCATTCTGGTGTTTGTGAACCGCGCTCTTGCAGTTCAAGGTTGTTTAAGAGAGTTGCCAGATTTCTGAGCCTTCCAGTCAAAAACCCGGCGAAAGCTCACCGTTACCGGGCCTTATTATGTCGGGGGAAAACAGCCAATCTGGCAACAGCAGCCGACACAGCGTCGCACCGCTGCATGCGTCATCAAAATGCGAAGCGTCGCGGCAAAAACAAACGGAAGACAGCAGCACTACCTCAGACTCTGCCTCCACGATTAATACTGCATCTTAGTATGGTTACCGTAATTTCCGGATGATAACCCGCTTTTTTTTTTTTTTTTTTTTTTTTTTTACATGCTTTGAACGACTCGGCTTTTTAAGGGTTAACGAGCTTCATACTGCTGACACGGGTGATGCGTTCAGGTGCATCACGTAACTCCGAAAAAAAAAAGAACTATGAACTAGTTCATTTTTGGAACTGTGGATTTAGAACTATGACCTGAACTAGTTCATTTTAAAATTTGTGAACTGAACACACTAAACACATCTGAGGGAGAAAGTGGAGGAACACCTGAACCCAGGACCGAAGGTGGAAAAGAACAATGACCTTGAACTCATTGAGGAGATATAACATTACGTGAAGCTTTCACATGTGTAGTATGTTTTCCATCTTGTTTTTTCCACATATTCTGTATTAGTTCCTGAATTTTTTGGAAATATAGTGTAAAGATCCACTCAATTTAAAACTAAACTTACTAGTTATAAAAATCCAACGTGGATTCAAGTTTTCACCCCCGGAAGTGCAAGCAGGAAATCATTGGTCACCCCAGATGAAGACACGACTATACAACTAACTTAGTACCTTGATTGTACTTTTACAGGCTACTGGTGGAGCTATGGTGGTTTAATGTTGTATGACTTGTCGTGGAGATGTTGTAAACCAAACATAAATACACAGGGCCGCTCAAGCTACTTTCACACACTTACTGACACTTGAGATAAGGGGAGGTGAACCTTGCACCATCCTTTGCCACCCGCACACTCACACTTGTTTCCTCTCATGTTTTGTGATTGAAGAACACATCTTCTGCACAGAAAGGAGGCTTACCTGACCACAAACCTCCATCACAAGACTAAAAAGTGAAAGTGCACCGAGATGTTATCAGTGCACAAGGTCACAGTCGTTACTCACTGATTTCCACTGCAGTTCACCCTTCTTTAGAAGTTTCCGGATCATCCTCAGAGCCTTGTTCCTCTTCCTCAGCACTCTCAGCGGGCTGAAGCCAAGCTGAGGACACACAGGTGGAAGATAAACACGACAGAAACGGAATGAGGCAGACATAAGACGTGTTAAGATCCTCACAGGAGATACCGCTCTTGATTTTTATGATATTCTTTATGATGTTTTTCACCGACTCATGCACTCTGCACTACATTGGTAAAAGGGCAGGTTTTGAAGATGAATCACTATTTTATTTACACTACTTTACTATTACAGCCTGCAGGGGGGCGGGACTTACAGCTTCAATCAGCTTATTCCGGAAGAAGTCGATGTTGGCAAAGAAAATTGGTGATGGGATCCTAAAGATCATCACACCGTCTGGCTCGTAAATCTGCACAGAGTTATACAAGAATTAGTGCACAGTCGTGGAAGCGCATAATCACTCTTATCTCGCTGAGATAAGATAAGTTCAAGATAGCTGAAATAAAGGAGAAGAAAAGGTTGTTGTTTTATAACAATTCTATCTCCACTTTAAAAAATAAAATACTGAGAAATTCTGTTCCTTAGGAGGATTGGAGCTCTTTGGAAAACACATAACCAGAACTTTCTCTGCTGGATGAAGAATATCAGCCTGTTCCTTCAATTGTTCTGGAATAGAATAGATTATACTTTATTAATCCCACAGGGAACTTGTTGACAGTCTTGCTCCTCACAGAACAGAGTAGAATTCTGTGTCAAAAACTACGTTTTTGCCAATTTGAACATCTGTGGTGTTGAACAATGACAAGTTACAGGGAGTAACAACCTTTACCTTCAAAAAGAGATTCATGCAAACACTTCCCTACTCTTTCCTTCAACAAACAGAGTTCACACATAGCTCCGGGTCGTGAGTCTTTTAGCTGTCAAAGCTTGGATGAATAAAAAAGTGACATTCATTTGATGTATCTGGTAGAAAAGTGTTTGTCTGGAGATGACATATAACAACTAAAGCAAGATAGCATACTGGCAGCTGTTCTGCACTGTTATTTTGGTGAAATGAGAGTGTTTCTCCAAACAATACTACAGGTGTGCGAAGTAACAAAGTACAGATACACTCTTCCAGGTCTGGACCCATTTAGTATTTTTCTCAGGACTTCGACCTCTAATGCCAGACATCTTGAAACAAATATCTGTATTTTCTGCTCACCACCACTTTCTTAAAACTGGTTGGCTGTTTGCTTTTAAAAACCATGAACAATGACAACTTGATGTGAGCGATGTAACAACACAGAGCGACGTCTGTACGTCCATCATGATCAGAGTCAAACATCCTTGACGAGGATTTTGCACAACTTAGTGAAATCAGGGTGAAAGCTGGTTTAGTGTTGAGTAGAAGGTACAAAGCAGCTGAGAGAACAGTTATGGATGTTGAAGGTGCAGAAGTTGATGTCGTTATAAAGTATCACCTACTGTTGACTTGAAATAAGATTTGTCTGTTTAATTCATATAATTTTCTTTTAAATGATTTATTTTTTTCAGTTTTTGACTTAAACTGCGACAATTTGAATCATGATCTGTCATTTCTGTTGAATCCATGCTGGTAAACTGTTCTACAAGATAGCTGTCTCCTGTGTGTGTGTGTGTGTGTGCGTGCGTGCATGCGTGCGTGCGTGTGCGCACGTGTGTGTGTGTGTGTGTGTGTGTGTGTGTGTGTCTGTACCATCATTAAACGTTTTCCACAGTTTTACATCATTTAAAGATACAGGATTAAGTTTACACACACACAAAATGTCGAGGACAATCAAAACAGACTTCTGGTATTTGTATAAAGTCATTTCTACTTTGATATTTAAGTATACATCTGTCCAAAATCCAAATCCCAGCTTTTCTATAACTTAATTCTTATCATCTTGATTGGCCACTCGGCTCTCTCTGGCCTTTTTTTTATTTCTTAAATACACTCGATCAATGATCCCACTCACACTGGTGTAGTCCTTCCTGTCTTTGTAGATGTCAGTTCCTTTAATGTTGGCCAGCACGCTGCAGCGAGGGCTGCAACAAAAACAGAAGAAGAAAAATTACAATTAATATTCTTAAATCTTGCTTTTGAAGATCAAAAAAAATCCTTAGGGCTCCTAAGAATTGGACTTGGGGTGCGCCCATGAAAAAATGAAGGCTGGCACTGATGTATCAAACCCGGTTCCACCGCACAAAAAATGCAACGATGGTACGGAGCTGTACGGAGCAGTACGGAGCAGTACGGAGCTGTACGGAGCTGTACGGCAAAGCGACCCAGAGCTAAATCTGGTGCGGGTTTCCACTGCAGAAAGTAGGTTCACAGGTAGACGGGGTTTAGAGCTCCGCAGATACGTGACGTTGCAACAGTAATCTCAGCCGGGGCGGCAGTTCTGGACCTTATGAATCCTCTGTTGTAATTGTTTACATATTCCCGCTTTGCACTAGTTGTTTAGTTAACATTGTTTTTGCAGCCACAGAGCTGCAGCTGCAACTTCCGTGTTGGTTCCAAGAAAGCGAACGCTGGCCGGCCGCGGTAAAGTGACACCGGAGCGCACTGCGGCAGCAGAACCAGTGAAAAGCTCAATATGTTAACAACAGAGGATTCGTTCAGCCGACATGTTAAAATATTGAGGGCCGTGTAGTAAATCACTGACCAATCAGCAGACGGCTCCTCAAAATCAGACCCGTTCAATTGTCCTGAGTACCTCAACAGAAGGGCGACGGAAAAGCGTCAACGTTTGGAGCGGCTGTTTTGGAACCATCCACAATTCTTGCCGTGGAAACCCGAACCGTACTGGACCATACCATTCCATTCCTGCACTTTGTTTTCTTCATTAGTTCATTATGAGTCAGTTGACTAGTTTAATACTTTAAGTTTAGCTTGTCTTCGTTCTTAATCACTATGAAGGATGGAGTTTAATTATTATGGAAATGAGCCTCAATCTACTCATTTTAAATGCCACTTTCAGGTTTTATTTCTGCTT
The DNA here is from genome assembly GCF_963383615.2 of Lipophrys pholis. NCBI lineage: Eukaryota > Metazoa > Chordata > Actinopteri > Blenniiformes > Blenniidae > Lipophrys > Lipophrys pholis. Next base: position 4,681,391 of record NC_137644.1, on the reverse strand, counting down.
TATAGGACAATGACTGGGGCAGGTAGGGTGTCCAGTCAGCAATGAAGGAAACACGAGCTGAGGTGTCGGTGACGCTGCCATGAAGGATGGCTAACTAGCATTAGCCTAAAAGCCGCACTGTCGGGGTGAGATTGTAAAAACACCCATAATGCAACAGCTATAGGAGAAGTTTTCTGGACATTTCACTGTCTCTTGTACCAGAAGGTTTCGATAAAAAGGGCTTTATGTTCAGATTGTAGTCATTTTAGGAAGTAATTGTTTGGTTTTGTGAAAATATTGTCATTTTCATCAGATATACTCAACACTACAGCAAAGAAAAACGTTAAAGTTTAGATTCAAAGGTCATTATTGCACTATTTTATCTGTCCGACCCTCTCAAGATGAAATTGGACTGTATGTAGCTCCTGAACTAAAATGTGTTTACTATCTCTGTTCTGAAGATTCAATAACTTTTAAAGAAGCTCCAGCTTTAAAACCCTGCTGCACGTCTGAACTGAACAAGGTGCACACAAAAATGACAAGTTAAACACAAGGAAGTAATTGAATTGAGTCCTACTCACAACTGAACCCTGAGGATGACACTGATGAGCTCCACGCCCAGACCGACCGCCAGTCCAAGATCCAATCCCAGAAAGATGGATCCCAAGCAGGTGCCCAGCCACACCGCCTGGACCGGGTCAGAAAACCATGTTTAAACTGCCAAGATCAGCTTGATCAATAGAGCTTCCTGCTTCAGTGAGTGAGGTCTCACACAGTCCGGCTTGTCCTTCCTGAACAGGTACGGCACCTCCCTGACCTGCATCAGCATCCCCTTCAGGTTGACGATGACCACGGCGCCCAGCACAGACTGCGGCAAGACAGTGAAAGGTCAGAGGTGTGGGTGGTGGTGGTGGTGGTGGTGGTGGGGGTTTAGAGGTTGAACGTACTTTTGGCAGCGGATCCAGGAGGAATCCAATAGCCAAGGTGACGATCATCACGATGACAGCTGAGAGCAATCCAGCAACCTGAAAGCAAAGAGGAAACTTCTAGAACATGTGGCAGTAATCCAGACTTCTGCTTTATCAGCTTTTCACTTCATCCACTGAAAGGTCACCGTTTACTGGACCCAGACCAGCTCAGTGGCTGCCATTTAAAGCAGGGCTGTCAAGCATACGGCCGGTGGGCTGGAACTGACCAACGGACCAGAACCAACCAGCAGGACAGAACTGACCAACGGACCAAAACCAACCAGCAGGACAGAACTGACCAGCACTTTGCTTTACGCTGTGAGTCAGTTCAGGTGTTCAGATTTACTGCACCGATGTAGAAATGTGTCCACATCATTGATCATTTCTACGGCTTCACAAGTGAATCTGATGAAAAGATGAACTCACCGACTATATTTCTGAGGTCCAGCGACCCGTGGCCAAATGGTTTCTTCCTTGGAAGATTTAAATAGTGTAAAAGGAAACCACTGTGACCTGTACGTTATAAAGCGCAAGCTGAACTGAGGCAGAATATTGTGTAAATTCAAGTTCTTCAATTCAAATTTCATGTTTATTATGTATTGAAAAAGGAAAATTCATTAAATTCTTCTGATATATTTTGTTGCACTAAAACAAAGACAGAGTTTTACAGCTGCTGTTATTGATCACTGGTCTGGCCCACTTGAGATCAAATTGTGTAAAATGAGTTTTACACCCCTGATTAAAAGTATCCAAGCTGGATTACTATTATTTGGGACATTTGAAGACAAATATATTCTTTAAACTAGTTTATCACTATAAACCTGGCTGAAGACGTAACAACACAGAGACAGAAAGTCGCTCACAGAGTGAAGTATGTAAGATATTGATTAAATACTCTCATTCAAATATTTAAAACTGGTGAATTTCAACAGTCAGGTTTCATTAATTCATAATATAAAATGTGATTATTGAATATTGGAGAAGGGGCGGGATTAAATAATGAAACTTTTTAGTCAATCATGAAAAACACAAATGTCACTTATAGGTAAAAAAAAAAAAGTCTGTTGGAAAGTTTAGAACTGATTCAAATGACCTCGTATTTCACCGTCTAAATGTTGAAATCGACTGAAACTCTCACTGCATGTCACCACATTGTGAACGGGACTCGCAAACAAGCAATCGTGTGTTTATGTGTCTTTGTCTTGGTGCGGTGCACCACAACATTGAAGCTAAAACAACAACAAAACATCAGTACTTTCATATTTAAGAACATTCTTCACTTCATATTATAGATAAAAGTAGAAGAATTATAACTTTCTCTTCTAAACACCAGGGGGCAGTGTTTTGCGTTTTTGTTTAGTTGCTCTGTTGCTCCCTCTCTAGTTCTAATCTGTGTCCTACTGTATAAAACATTTTAAATGCTTTAACACATACGTATAACATTTAATTGTAACATATAAGTTTATTCATATTATATAACTGAAACTCACAATATTGTTTCATCTGATTTACATTGAAATTCTGATTTATGATATACTTTCATATCTTTTACGCTCATTATAACCAACATGCATGTGAGGTTAATTGTAAGGCGTGGATGTAAGTGTGTGTGTGTGTGTGTGTGCGTCTGCAGTGGCACACACACACACACACGCGCACACGCACACACACACACACACACACACACACACAAACACACACAATGCAATGTGTTCTGAGTTGATTTAAACTTAATTTGCATTGCTTGTGTGTTTTTTTCCAGGACCTCAGTAAAACATAATTTCTCAGAAAGACAAAGTTGCACTCTGAGTATTAATTCAAAATTACCTCATATTTCCCTGAAATGGAAAAAGGTTTCGGTTGGAACTGTCTGATGAGCTTTATCAGTTCTATTGGGAAGGACTGATGTGTTTATCTAAATCATTTTCATTTACCTTTAACACAGTGTCCCAACTCATCTGAGAGAGAAGCTCCACTTTAAGATTGGATGTCTTGAATTTATGAAAATGTGCTTCACCCTTACACGCCTCACAAACACACACACACACACACCCGGGGAACTCAGGTGAGCTTCAGGACTACACTGATTTCTAAAAACATGTTCACCGTGCACCGAGTTCACTCCAGACTATAAAGGCATAACATCCTATTTGATTTTAAACACTGCATGGATAAAACCTGTGAAAGTTACAACACGTTTTAAACAACAAGTAATATTTATGGTATTGAATGCCAGGGGTGTCAGGCATAAGGCCCGCCGGCCAAAGCTGATCTGCAAGAGGCTCCAATCCGACCAAACCACCGAGCAAATGGAAAACATTGATTTTTAGAGAAATTACTTAAGAGCAGAAAGGTTTTTTTTTGTAAATTTGTCTGTATTTTGCACCAGAAGTTTTCAATAAAATTGACTTGATGTTGAGATTGTTGTCATTCTCAGCAGTAATTGTTTGGTTTTCATCACATACACTCTGCAGCACAGCAAAGACAAACGCTCCATCTTTAAATTTAAAGGGTATTATGACAGTAGTTTTTTCTGGTCCAGGACGGAATGTGAACTAAAACGTGTTTGACAATCCGACCTATGCAAAACAATCTACTCCTAAATAGTTTATACACTGTGGTGAAAGCAACACAGTATGTGACATTTTACCAAAATACAGTGAAACATTGGATTGTTTATTGTATCTAAATGGCTCATGAGTTCATATTCTAGTCTGTTGGGTGTATTCGTGTGAGTCTGCATGTTCTCCCTGTGCCTGCTAATCACATTCAGCTGGTGGACATAGAAGACAGACGGATGAATGATTATTATTCTTGTGTAAAAGAATGAACAAAGCCTTGAAACGTCCTTCAATAAGCCTCCATGTCTGACATCTCTGAGTATTCTCAATGAAAGATGGTTCAGGAGAGTTTTTGTCATTAAGGATTTCACAATAAAATGGTCATTGAGCACAATCAAAGTAATGGCAAAGGTTTAATGGTGGCTAACTGTGCTCTGCAGAGAGTTGAAATGATTAAACCTCTTTACAATGAAAGTATTTGTAATAATGTTTTTAGCCAAATCATTGTAATCATTAATGCGTCTCTCAGTCTGTCATTCAGTAACTGGTCACTATCTACAGTACAGTCCTGTGTGGGGATCATTCACTACCAAACTATTAATGACCAGGCTGTCCTTGAATCATCCTCACACTGATGTTGTTTATTGAAGCGACAATAAAAGACGGGCTGCAGGAGGTTACCTGAGTTTTCCCTCCTGTGCTCTCCTGCACCGCCGACCTGGACAGCGCCGTGCTCGCTGCGAAGGCCTTGAAGGACGCCCCGAACATGTTGCTGACCCCGAAGGCGATCAGCTCCTGCAGAGAGCACACAGTGCTTGAAACCAGAAAAAGAATCCAGTTTTCACTCCTGTCGGGACTGATGAATACCTGGTTTCCATCTATGGCGTAGTCGTGTTTGACAGAATAGACCTTCGCCACGGAGAAGGCGACAGCAAAGCCCACGATGGCCATGGGAAAAGCCTCCATTGCTGTCTCCTGGAAGAGGTGCATGTTGGGAGCCACTGGAGTCTCGTACCTGCAAGGGAACAAGTCAGTCAGAGTCTCTTTAAAACCACCAGGCTGAAGAAAGCAGAAAAAAAATCCTTTTAGTTCTATTCAAACATAAAACACAGTCCAAAATGGAAAGAGTCTTGTATCAAGGAATCCCTGTGACCGCTCTGCTTTACTTCTGTTTCTAAGTACGTCACACATTTCACATCGACGACGTCAAACTCATTTCAGTTCAGAGGCCACATTCAGTCTTATTTCATCTGGAGTCGACCGGAGCAGTAAAATAGTCCCACGATGATCTTTAAATTTTAAACTTTAGGTTTTTCTTTGTTGTGGTGCAGAGAATACAAGATAAAAATACCTATCTAGTATTCACAAAACCAAACAATGACTCAAATGTCAATGAAACTTTCTGCTGCAAAATCCAGTAAAATGTCCCAACAAAACGTCTATAACTGTTGCATTATGAGTGTTTTTACAAACTACTCGTGACAGAGTGTATATATAGATATATAGATATAGATAGAGTATTATTTACACGTTCCTCGTGTTCGGACTGAACTGGAAGTTTGTAGTTCCTCTGCCCCCGCAGCTTGGAACATCCTCCAAACAGAAACCAAAATGTCTAAAGTGGTTTCATCGAATCACTTCTGTTCTCTACTATGCTTCAATCAATCCCGGTTTCTAAACTCTCTTACAGCAAACTAATGGACCTCAATATCTACATTTTGCACTTTATTCCAATCCGTTTCCATAATCTGCATTTGAAGTGTTTTATATTGTCAGATGTTTTGTTTTCTGAATCTCACGATGTGGCGTGTGCTGCGACCTCCTGGCCAGACTGGAGCTTCCTGTGGGCCGGTTTTGGCCCCCGAGCTTTATGTTTGACACTCTTGCTCTACATGCATTTATTTGAAGGGAATTGTCCAGTGTTGCAGCAGCAGGAATTTCAATAATTATATGTTGTGTTTAATTTCCAAGAAATCAACGGTGCCTCGCCGGTACAGATCATCAATCATTTGTTTCCTTATGTCAAAATGCACAAACACATTTTTAGGCCAGAATAATACACTTGATAATGCTATCTAAAGCGACATGTCGTCTAATCTTACAAAGGGAAATAACATGAATAATGAGAGTTGATCAGAATGAAGCTGAAAAACTTGGAAAAACTCAGTGAAGATGTGAAATCAATGCTTCGATTTGTTGATATTGTACATAAATATATGATCCCACGGTTTAATGAAAGCGCTTTTTAAATATGTTATAAAAAAAAAATAAATCATATTTTCTTACTTCAAATGCAGCAAACTTGGAATATTTTATTTCCTTACCCCCTTGGAATATGACCAACAACATTAATGCCAAATCTCGTCTTGAAGTCGAATGCATACGAAACTCCACATGCAATCACAGTCTGTGGAGGAAACATACCGTAATGATAGTACGATTAAACAGATAGTCATCCTCTATCGAGTTACATTACTTATAAAAACAGAACATATCTTAATTATTTCATGATTCCTGCACATTTAAGTTTTTTTTTTTTTTTAGAAACCTTAAAACTGGATTTCTTTCCTCTCTGTGCTCATTACCTTCCATTCATGTGGGAAATGATGAAATAAACAAGTGACTTTTTCTGAATATCAAGGGACTAAACTGTTATGCTGAGATACGTTTGACGTAAATTTCAGTCACAAAGCAACACGTAGTTTATATGTTCACGTCTTATCTGTCCTGTGACTTTTCAACAGTTAAACAGTTAATGTAACAACTAAATGGAGTTTCAGAGAATCTAAAGTATGATATATTGTTGTCTTCTTTATGTATGCATTATGCTTATTTCTAAAAAACATGTAGTTATAAATACTTCTTTTAAAACTCTACAAATGTCTTCCCAATCACGTTTTATTGTGGAAGCTCAACTTAGAAAGAATTCTACTCCCCAGTTTTTAAATGAAAAAAAACTGGGTGTGATTTGAACTCTGGATCGAAAATCAAAGTTGAACTGAATCACAGGCAAGGTGAAGCAACGGCTATTTTTTTTTACAGATTTTGACATTTTAAGTACCATAAATTCTGTTATAAATAAGCTTAATGACTGCGGTCATAAACTTGTGATGTTGACAGCGGAGTGTGTGGCAGTGCTGCTCACCATGATGACCTCGATGGGAATGGGCACAGGGAGCTTGGATTTGTATCTGTCATTCAGCTCCTTCACGATGAACACCACCACCATGATCACCAGGGAGATCACCACATCACACACGTTGCTGGACGTTATCTTGTTGAAGATGATCTCCAGGGTCTGGGAGATAAATGAACAGATTGTGACTGATCTTCGTCCTCTGGCGCTGCGATAAAGACGACGAGCTGCTCTATATTTACATATACGAGGGAGAGCGGCCCGCTGAGTCCGGGGACCTGAAGCCCCAGAACAAACTTGAGCTGGGACACCAGGATGTGGACGGCAGCCGCTGTGGTGAATCCAGACACCAGAGTGTCAGACAGGTACATGACCACAAAGCCGACCTGGAATAAACCCATCGCCAGCTGGAAGACACAGAAACGTGGCCAAATCAGGATTGAAACTCTGAACTTTTAGAATTACCTCAACACAAGACATAAAATTACTGGCTGTTAGGAGTTGCTTGAATGTTTGACTTTAAACATGAAGAAGCCATAACGTTATGACCTGATATAGTGTTGGTTCTCCTTTTGAGAAATGACTACAATGACTACTTGTAGAATATGAAACCTCGAGACCCCCGAGGTCCTCGGGAAGAGGTTTACTAAATGTTCCCAGAGTCAGAAGAAACAAGGCAAAGCAGCTTTTAGTTCCTACGCTCCTCAGCTCTGGAACAAACTTCCTGCTGACACACTCACTTTATTTAAATCAGGACTCGAAAAGACCGTATATTTTACTTATTCTATCACATAAATCTTAATAAGGTTTTCTCTTTATTGTCCTTTACACGTCTTTCTTATTTGCTTTATTTTAATGTATTCCCAGGGTCGCTGTGGTCGTCTCCCAATTGGAAGGTTGCCGGTTCAATCCCCGTCTCTGCCTGTCCACATGTCGAAGTGTTCTTGAGCAAGAGTCTGAACCTCAAACTGCTCCCAGTGGATGGACTGTATGGTAGCCGACCCCAATGGTGTGTGAATGGGTGAATGTGATTAACAGTATAAAGTACTTTAGGCCAAACATTCCCTCATAGTAGTTTGCATTTAGAGTGTGCAAACAGCTTTTTGATTTCAATCTTTTCATAAAACTGAATGGTTAATTCTTAATGAACGCTTTAGAGCATGATGAGTGTATTTTTAGGTTCAACAACATAAATGTGTACTCTCACAATAACATGCCCTGTGTTGTATAAAAATGTTTAAGTAAATCTTTATGCATTTTGGGTCACTTTATCCAAACTAACCACATCTTGGGGTGAAAGATTTGATTTTAGGTGTTTTTTGTTTATTTTTACTGCTTTCAAATGATAGGATGCCAAATTGTCCCAGTTAGGTGGTTCAGGTTGTGATGGGGGCATCCACGGGCCTGTACTGGTTCTCTAGTATTTCCTTGTGGCTAGTATTAGATTGTCGCTACTGATGAGTTTACAAATGACTTTATATTTAGCCTTGTCTTTATCTTTTCTAAAGCCACACTGCAGCAAAAAATAAACTAATCACACTTAAGTTATCCCCTTGGAGATAGTTCTTGGAGTGGTGGGCTGCCATAGTAACGAGCTCCGGGGTTGATGGGGGTCAAAGGTCTTGTTCAGGGACCCACAGTGGTGACCTGTGCATTGTGGGAATCAAACCTGTGAACTTCTGATCGAGGTCCCTAACCTTTAGGCTACCACTGCCTAAAGAGCTGCTTCTAAACCTTGCACGGTTCTTAGCTATCATCTGTTTATATCTTCCTCTCACTCAGATAAAGGGTTGGCCTTGATGCTGAAGAGGAGTGATCACAGTGAGGAGTTTAACCTGCATGATCCCGACGAGGAAGGACAAGGATGACGCCACCAGCACCCTCTTTTCATCGTTTGTCAGGCCGTCGAACGCTGTGATGTTGAGGGAGGGTTGTCCTTCGTCTGGGATGATCCTGGTGACCACCGAGCCGATCATCAGACACAGAACTGGGAAAGGACCTGCCCAGAGTGAAAGAATCAAAGTGGAGTTGCTTGTGTTACTCGTTTGGGGAGCGGTTGTGCCGATGTGACAGGATGGTCTTACCTACTGAGATATGTCTGGACGTGCCGAGAAAAAAATAGATGACCACGGGAAAGAAGGCAGAGAAGAGTCCGTACCATGGCGGCAGAGAGGCCAGCAAGCAGTAGGCCAGACCTGCGCATGTAACACAGCCACATTAAAGACATTTCCATAACAGGAGTGTTTTATGGAATAAGGCCCAGTTTAAACAACAATGTTTCATGTGACAACAAAAAAAAGTGGTGTGTTTCCACTGCAGCAGCAGACACACTGACAATGATGTAGTTAGTATGCCGGACCACTGGAGGTCGCTGTTGCTCGTTTTTGTTTTTGTACCCAACATTCGCCTGGACTGATGACGAATTGGATGCTATGTAATGCTAATGCTAATGTAAAAGCACTTTGCAGCAATATTTAAAAAAGTGCTATACAAATAAAGTTATTATTATTATCAGGGGTGAGTCTCAACTACAAAACTACCGATGTGGACGATAAAACTAGAATACAGACCGCAACTCAAACCACTACGGGTCGGCCATGTTTGTTTACTGGCGCATGAGCAGAAGGGAGTTTTTACAATAGCAGGGAGGGGGAGAGATGAGCAGTAAAAAGCTCCGTCGCCTCCGTCAGTCTCTGCAGGAGGGAATCGCGACCGTGAAAGAATCTTTCCATCTTGGGAGCAGATATACAAAATTCACGGATAAAGTGGATCCGAGCACTGGTGTCGCGTAAACGGACCCGCCAGAAGTGAAGAGAGTTTTGCGGATACTCTCGCCTTCGTTGTCGTGTAAACGGGGCCTGAGACTGTTAGTCCAGTGTCCAACCCACAACCTGGAGGGCCAGTGGATTCATCAGGCCTCCACCCGTTGACCTTTCAGGCAACGGGAGCCTGACGAGTTAAACCCCCTGCAGGCCTACCAACCAGTGCAAGGTGGTGACCCTTTGCCGTGGCCCTAACTGCCTGACAGGGCATGAGTGTGTAAAGACATTTTCAATGTGATGATACTTCATCCATCCATCTTCTGGACCTGCTTCACCCAAGTTAGGTTAAAAGTGGCTGAAGATGAAATCAGCAGAGGGCAGAGTTCACCCACACACATTCACCCCTTCTGTCAATTTGGAGCTATCCATTAACCTGCTGCTTCTGTTTTCTTCAGTTCACTCTATAGTGGCGGCCCGTTGGATCCGACAGTAAGGTCGATGAGCAGGGAGCTGGTTGCACAAAGAAACCTGTGTGAGGAGCTGCCTAAAGTGGAAATGTTGTCGCACTAGGGCAATCCCACTCTTTAAAAGTTTGGTTCCAAAAGTACCAAGGAATGGTCCAGTCTTTGGGCTATAGTTGATGACCACAACATCTTCTGCGTCTTGCCAGATTGAGTACACCACTACGTCTTCCCGTCACTGTGTTTGCTGCGCCTCATCTGACTTATTACGTTCATTCTGCCGGGTGCAGGGACCCACATGCTTGGGACAGACACATTCTACCTCACCCCGGGTCACAGACCCAACCAGCTACCCTCCTCTGGTTTCAGAGGGAGGGTTAGAGGGTTAGAGGGTTGGAGGGTTGGAGGGTTAGAGGGTTAGAGGGTTAGAGGGTTAGAGGGTTAGAGGGTTAGAGGGTTAGAGGGTTAGAAGGTTAGAGGGTGAGAAGGTTAGAAGGTTAGAGGGTTAGAGGGTTAGAGAGTTGGAGGGTTAGAGAGTTAGAGGGTTAGAGAGTTGGAGGATTAGAGGGTTAGAGAGTTAGAGGGTCAGAGGGTTAGAGGGTTAGAGGGTTAGAGGGTTAGAGGGTTAGAGGGTCAGAGGGTTAGAGGGTTAGAGGGTTAGAGGGTTAGAGGGTTAGAAGGTTAGAGGGTGAGAAGGTTAGAAGGTTAGAGGGTTAGAGGGTTAGAGAGTTGGAGGGTTAGAGGGTTAGAGAGTTAGAGGGTTAGAGAGTTGGAGGGTTAGAGGGTTAGAGGGTTAGCGGGTTAGAGGGTTAGAGGGTTAGATGGTTAGAGGGTTAGAGGGTTAGAAGGTTAGATGGTTAGAGGGTTCGATGGTTAGAGAGTTAGCGGGTTAGAGGGTTAGAGGGTTAGAGGGTTAGAGGGTTTGAGGGTTCGAGGGTTAGAAGGTTAGAAGGTTAGAAAGTTAGAAGGTTAGAGGGTAGCTGATTGGGTCTGTGACCCGGGGGTGAGGTAGAATGTGAGGTGAACTAAAGAACCCCACCTCATCTGCTGCCTAATACAAACACATTATTAACCCTCTTACCAACTCAGATAACAGGGAGAGACCTACTGTTGTGCTATCATTCATTATCAGATTAGACACTAGTTGAACAAGCAATAATGATAACACAGAACTATTTACACGCAGAAACACGTGAAACCAAATTACAACTACTTGCCAAAAAGCACAGTGGCGACTTGTATGGTGTCTGTTGACGATGGCTCTTTATTTTATCTGAAAACTTTCTTTCAAAAGCTTTTGCCGAGTCATTGTCAACATCCCTCGACTCTAATGGACGCATTGGAGAGGAATTCTGTGATGCTTATTCTTACAATGGTCATTGAGACACTCAACAGAACAAACGGGACAATTATTCTAATAAAATAGAGGTTATTTCAGGTACAACGAATGTAAAAGCACAGAAATGATTTAAGAGACAGAAATTAGACAGAAAAGACAAGACATTTAATTTTTGACATTTTGACTGTTTGGAAGACAACACAGTTCTGCACATGCACTTTCTGGTTGTTCAATTAACACAATACAGTCAAAAAACAACGATTCAAAATGAGCAAGCATGAGCGACAGTAGAAAGGCGAAACTCTCTTTTAACAGGAACAAACCTGGAGAACCAAGCAACAAGTATGTGAACTGAAGAGTCTGGCTGCTCACTCTTTTAGGAGGAAGAGTGCTTCTTCAACAAAATCATCTGGATCACGCATGGCTATGTTTTTTACGAATTACCTGTTAGAGCCCGATAAGTAACAACTCAAATAATTAGAAAATGTAATTTAAAAAAGATTAAAATATGAAACCCAAAATGTAATAACTAGTCAATAATGTAACAAGGCGTTAAACAAAACTTAAAAATGTTTTTAAGATTACATTATGGGGCAGGCAAAATATTGTTCTCCTTACAGTGTAATAATTTTCCTATAACATAAAGTGAGTCAATGATTTATGGATTGGACTTGAATTGCTTCAATTTGAATAATACTGAACGAATGAGTTCTAAAAGTTTGGATTATTTGTTTATATATATATATATGTATATATACATATAAACAAAGATAGTGTATTATTCTATATAGTTTATGGTATTTATGGATGATTGCTGTTGTCGAAGTTATTAATATGCTTGCTTCTATTCTCTATAATCTGTTCTCTGCTTCTCCAATCATCAGTACAAAATAATGCATAATCATCAAACACGTTAATATCACATTTAAAATCATCAACCAGTTATTACATTTCAGGTTTTATTAAATCTTATTTTATAACAATTTGGGTTGTTTTGACATCTTGGTTCATTGTTAAACCTGACTGTGAAACTTTCCTGGCATATAAATGCAGAAACAGTTGCTGTTTCCAGTTTGTTGTTGTCATTAAACAAGACCTTCATCCGAGAGAGAAGTCCGGCAAAAGCCACAACGCAACTGCAAAAGCCACTTTTACTGTTAAGATGTGGATTTTGCTCTTGCGTTGACCCGTCTGGGCCACCATAGAAAAGACTCTAAACACATTTCTTCACCTGGAATGACTTTTCTGTAGGGAGTAGTTGTAAGATTGTAAAATGTTCCAGTCCGGTGGGAAACTTCCTGTTAATGTGATCGTGTCTGTGACAGGGTGAACTAGTAGCTTCATGGTTGTAGGAGAACCAGAAAACACAGAGGATTCAGAGCAGCAACATTAGACGATCCCGTGGTCTGAGTTATGACAAATATGTGAAGTTACGGATTCCAGGAGCATTCTTCACATGAGGAATGTTCTTGAAACTTTTCACTCTGATACTCTGAGTAGATTTCAGCCTCTGAGCTGTTTTTATTTTGCTTGAGCAAAACATTTTTTTTTATTTTTTGTACTTCAATAAAAACATTTGCCCTCTTTTGTCATGTGATAAAATTACTGGACCTTTCGTGTGTGTGTGTGTGTGTGTCTGTGTGTGTGTGTGTGTGTGTGTGTGTGTGTGTGTGTGTGTGTGATGCTCTTGGTTTCAAATGCCTCTTTTGGTAAGAAGTTGTATTGTGAAGATTAAGTTACTTTCCCAAATGAGCAAAATTGCAGATGTGATTCTTACTGCCAAAGACTTCCTTTGGGCTTTTGGGCAAACTGTAGGGGAGACCTTTGATAGGTTGCCAGTACCTGAACCAGTTCACAAAGCTGTCTTTGACTTTGGGAAGGAAACGTGAGACTCCAGAGAAAACTCTTGTCTGCACAACAAGGACAAGCAAACTGATGACAGAAAGCTCCGATCCTGAAGCAAAGCCTGGTACCAACCAGGAGAGCGAACCAGACACCACAGCGCCAGCGGGGTGTGGTGTTCATAGAATGTGGATGCAGGGAATCGTCTGGCTGGGACTCACCCTGCAGCACAGCCACCAGTCCTGTACTGACTCCAGACACGATGTCACTGAGCAGCCACTCCTTCACACTGTAGATCTTCATCCAGCCGATGAACGGCAGAAGGGACAGCACGATGTTCTTGGCTCGTTTGGCGTCACATCTGGAAATATACATTTGAAAAGATGGAGAGAAGGTACAGGAACTGTGGAAGTCTTTAAGGGAAGGACCAGTGTTGGTTTCACTACCTGGGCGGGCTCCGGTCCCCCCCCCCCCCCCCCCTAGACAATCTGCCGTCACTCTCAGAGAGGAAGGCGTTAAAACATGACGAGAGCAGACCTTGCCCTGCTCGCTCGGCTCTGATTCATCCAGCATGAGACCCACAATCACCTCTGGCAGGGCGTGCTTCAGTCCTGTGGTCTTCCTCTTATACAACCCCTCTTTTAAGCTGCTGTTGTATACGTTTTACTACTTCTATAGACTTCAGGAACTGCTTCATAATCCCCAAAAGATTAATTTCATTCAGTAAAATCTGATGAAAGAGACTCGACAAAAGGACATTTTGGGATTGAGATGATCTATGATTTTGATCTTTTCTTTGGAAATGTAGGTACTGTAAATACTTAAGCATATTGATGGTTTTATACTTTTTTTTAGTACTGAGTCACATTTAATATGGAAAAATACAACTTTTTCAGTATTTTGTGGTTAATGTAGAATGACATAGATACTCAACACCAAATTTTGATGTACATTTGTAAATAGAGGATTGTTGGAGGATTCAAGTTTTAAAGAAATGTGTGAAAATAAGTAACATTAAACGTAGCTATTTAAATCATTAAGCACATTAAATTAAAGCTAAAATTCCCATGAACATGATATTTTTACAAGCAGTAGTTTGATTGAAATTCAATCTCTGTGTAGTTTTTAGAACACCTTGACTGTGAATTGTGCCAAATCCAGCACCCTTCACTCTATAATGGTTTGTTGGCAGAACAGGAAGTGTGCATGGAGCCTCACATTGAACCAGAGGGCTGGTTTTATGGGCAGATACCACACATCTAATGTCCATGCAAAGAGCCCCCGGTATGAGTAGATCTTTTTCAGGTGTGGAGGTGAAAACAATGACAGGGGTGTCAAATATAAGGCCTGTGGGCCTCAAGAGGCTGTAATTCAACCAAACCACCAAGCAAAGTGTAAACATTTCAAAGAAAACACTGATTTTTGAACACATTTCTTAAGAGTATTACAACGCAACACAGCATTGAACCCTGAGCTGAGATATCAGCGGTGCTGCCATGGAAGCTATCAAACTAGCATTAGCCTCCAAGCCATGCTGTCAGCGTGCCTTGGTAAAAACACCCAGAATGCAACAGCTGTAGGAGAAAGACATTCCACTGTATTTTGCACCAGAAGGTTTAATTAAAAAGGACTTTATGTTGAGATTGTTGTCATTTTCCGTTAGAATTGTTTGGTCTTGTGAAACTATGAACAATTTCCTCACATACACTCAACACCGCAACAACAAACAACTTTAAAGTTGAAATGGCTCTATTTTACCACTCAATATGAAACTGGGCCGCATGGAGCCCCAGAACTCAAAAGTGTTTCACAGCCCTGGTCCATTACATTGTTAGCAAAGGAAAAAAGAAACATGTTGAACAATTTCTGTCTTCACTGTATTACTTTAGCATTTCATAAATTAATGTTAAGGAAATAATTTTTTCAGGCACTGTTGTTTACTGTTAAAGGTTTAACGGTTTAAAGTTCAGAGGAAGAGAAGGGTGGACAAAGACAGACTCATGATTTTCTATTAAAAGGCATTGAAATTCAGCCAGAGGTGGTCCTGGGTCAAGGCGTTACTGCTGCTTTCTCATAGTAGGAAAAAACATTCTGGTGGGGGGGGGGGGCTGCATGTGAGTTGTTTTGGGGGGATTATTCCGCTAATGAGCCAGCGACATGTTCATGACTCTGATTGTAAAAAAAAAAAAAAAAAAACCTTTCATTTCTCCCGGTGTGTTCTGATCTATTGATCAGAACACACCGGGAGAAATGAAAGATTTAAAGTGATTTAGCAATAAGAGTGACAGCTCATGAGATGTCACCAAGTCTCATTTGGTTTTTTTGTTGAATAGTTTGTTTATTCAAGAATTAAGATGGACTGAAAACTCCAGAGCCTCTCCTTTCATTGATGCCACTACACCACAGATAAAGATTAAACGGGAATGAATTGCAATGCAGGATGAGTAATCGCCTGGTACAGATCAACCTCATTGATTAGAAACAACTGAGAAATATTAAAAAGTCAAGTGAATATGATGAAAACCTCGGACATCCCTGAACAACCTACCCTGTCAGGTTATTTTCACTCTTTAAACGTCGATATTTTTTCATGCAGTGAAGTTTTGAAGTGATATCTTTAGGATAAGATAGGAAACTTCCACTTCTAGTTGTTCTCTACAAAGTTTACGTCACTGCTTGAAAACTCTTGCGTCATGATGAGTTCATGTGCTTTACAGTGGTAATGATCATATCTGCATCATTCTTGTAGAAATGTCTGATGCTTTAAGATATTTATACAAAAGCTGGATGAAATTATAGCTCAGATTTCCTGGAACATTTGTTGAAACATTTTACATCAAAAGCTTCAAGGTAACGAAGTTTCTTACGTGAAGTACTGCTTGATGTGGGCCAGCATGGTCTTGCGCTGCCGGTACACCTTCTCATGCTCCTCGGCGAAGGATTCCTCGGAGTAGAGTGGCCGGGCCACCACGTACTGCTTCGCCGCCGGTCGCATCATGTCGCTTCGTCTTCTGCCTGAAGGTCCGGCGCTTCCTCGCTATGAGTCCCTGAGATCTAATAATCACATTAGGGTGAGGAAGGGGACCCTGTCTTCCCTTTGAACACATTTCAAATAACATTAACCGCAAACTACAAAGGTCCAGACTCCCAGACGCGGGTGGAGCACAGCAGCCAGGTCAGGACCTGCACTGTCCTTCAGATGAGGAGGATTTGTCAGCTTCTGTTTGAGCTCCAGCAACAGATCAACACCAGAGAGGTTTCCATTGAATGGAATCACCGCATTGTATCAGCCACCTCACCTTCGTATCAACATCAGGGATTTTCATGACCTAAATCACCTCTGGAAAGGTGAACAATCTCGAGCTGGAGCACAAACACATCAGCAGCTATGGAATTCCTTTGAGTTTCTTTCTCACTCCGTGTCCCCACGTAGCTTAAAAGAGCATTTCTCACATACCTGACAGAGTCCCAAAGTGTCTCAAATCCAAAGTTTCCACTGTCTCTTCCACCGGCTCCTCTGCATCAACTGAGACTTCAGATGGTTCTGCCATCAATAAATGTCACGTCTCTTATCGCGGCTGTAATTATTAACAGCAATTATGATGAATGGTCTGTTTCTCACAACTGCTGGATGCCTGCCTTATCCTTGACCATTGTTCCGACTGATATCGGCTACTCGCAACTTTCAGTGGTGGGAGGATGTGGACAGGACACGACAGGTCATTGTTATGAAGTGGAAAGCAAGTCGCCTTTCGGGAGGGGAAGTGGCTCTGAAGGTTGGCCACGGCGCTCTGTTGGGAGTACAAAGAGTTGGTGGGTGCTGCAGGAAAAAAGACGGGTGGGAAAAACTACTGCATGTAAGCGATATACCAGTCTGCTAACGGGGACATTCTTCCATTTAAAGGCTATAAACATTGAGAATCAGTGTCCTCAGAAAACATGATTGACCTGAAATGTTTTCTCCTTTAATGTGTGTGTGTGTGTGTGTGTGTGTGTGTGTGTGTGTGTGTGTGTGTGTGTGTGTGTGTGTGTGTGTGTGTGTGTGTGTGTGTGTGTTTACCATCATTAAACCGTTTCAGTTTCCAAAATGCTGGACTCTGCCCAGTTTTATGTCATTTAAAGATACAGGGTAAAGTTTACATTTGGAATAAATTAAATTAGCCTCATGATCAGTTTATTTGAAATTGATCAGCATGAGTCACTGGCCAGGAAATGCTTTTTTTCTTTGTTTTTTTCAATTTGGCCCACAAGAGATATTCTACAAATGCGTTTTGCTGACATTGTGAGGATATGGGGGTCCAAATGTATGTGTCCAATCTACTTCCTGGGGACTGAAATGCTTCATCCCATCACTTTTTGCTTGTATTTAATATTTAAGATCTAATATTAGAAAATGTTTGGTTGTTTTACAATGTTATGATGAGGTAAAGAGTTAATAAATGCAACATGCTAATAAGGCTCAAAGGCATTCCGGTTAAACTTTTATATCGGATACATTTTGCTTTGGTAAGTCAGTCAACACAACAAGAGATAGTTGTCTCCTGTGTGTGTGTGTGTGTGTGTGTGTGTGTGTGTGTGTGTGTGTGTGTGTGTGTGTGTGTGTGTGTGTGTGTGTGTGTGTGTGTGTGTGTGTGTGTGTGTGTGGTGGGTTTCAGTGCGCTCAGCTGGAATGCAAACATTACATGGAAGTGTGTGAATGTCCTTATCAAAACGTCTGTTCAGAATTAAGTGGCGCTGCCGCCTCGGCTGTTTGTCGAGGACCAGCAGCAGTTCATAACGGGTTCATGGGAAATGTTTGGTGTTGTGCCAGTGCGAGTGATTTATCCCCGCGCCTGAAATCGGAGAACGTCACCCTGCAGTTTCATTGATTGAAAGAGGCAACAGTGTGTGTGTGTGTGTGTGTAACTACAGGTAATGTGTGAAGCTGGTCAGCTGGTCCTCAGGTAAGAGAGTGATCTGATGGTTGTGAGGCGGCTGCCACCCCTGCTTTGAAAAACACATCAGGGCCCCTGGTTGGGAATCACTGCTGTAGATGTTTCCTCTGGAGATCAGCTGATCAGAGATCTTGTATTCAGACGCATGTGATGTTGATCCAAAACCCACACATGATTAAAGCAGTGGAGGGGTGGAGGAGGTTCATCATGACCAAACTCCCGGTTCACAGGAGGCAACATGGCGCCGTGAGGCTCAGCTCGATCCGTCAGACGTCACTTCAGAGTCCAGGTGAGGCTCAGTGGTCGTTATGTTATGTCATCAGCCTCGCCAGTAACTTTACCGGTGCTGGAGCAATTGTGGTTTACCTTATGTCATCCATATGTCTCATAAACATGCAGGGTTTTTTTCAGGGTGAACTCAAAATAATTGTTAAGTCTTACTTCTAAATGTTTTTCTATTTTTATTGATGTCTGAAAAGCCGAGTGAAATCTATCTATCTATCTATCTATCTATCTATCTATCTATCTATCTATCTATCTATCTATCTATCTATCTATCTATCTATCTATCGACGTATATCTATATCTATATCTATTTTGTGGGGAAATTAATGAATTATTTTTGTTTTATTCTGTTTATTAATCTGTTTATTTCATTCAATTCGATAAAGTGTTTTAAGATAGTTTACCTTACTGACATTATTTTGCATGATCGAGGCTGCTACAAAAATGGTTGGTGAGTCCCGTCGGCGTAGTGACGGAACATCACACTGAGCCACAGAAAATCAAAGAGGGCCAAGCACAGAGTCTTGTGGTACACCACAAGTCAATAAAAATGTTGGAATCCAAGAAGATGTTTGATTTAATGGTGAGGCATGCGAGGGGTTACACGGCCTTCCCTTGATTCCTACTCATGTCTCATGTATTTATCATTTTATGCTGCTGATATTTTGATGTCTAAAGTTCAAAGACTAACTTGATATCCGACTGTATCAAGACATTTTTAACGTTGAAGGTATTTTCTCCTTGTTGGAATTGCTTTATATTTGCCCCAAATGTTACCGTGAGCTCCGTGATGTCGTGATCACACTTGGTTTCACCACAAATCAACCTGACACCGACTTCCCGTGGTTGTCATTGTCGTTTCACAGCATTTTCAAATGTGGCATGAGACAATAGTTAATCTCAATAAAACCTCTGATTTGTGCAATTTCATGATCGCAGTGTCCCAAGGACACATGAATCTAACTTTGTCCCATGCTTATGAATCAGACAGATTGTTAACTGCATAAATACTGTTGTTGTTCCTTAAGCCAAGAACAAAGGATCAAACCTGCAAACCATGCATGACATTCAGTATTTCTGCTTAGTCATCAGCGTATCAGGGTTACTATTGCAGCACCCTTCAATATCCTCACTCCCAGATTGCATAACACTTTTTCCTTTTTCAACAGTGATAAAATGTTTGTGTACATGTATATGTGTTTTTCTGCTGTGGTTTATGTTGTACAGTGTAGAATCTAGCAGCTAAACTGTTCTCAACACTGGTGACCCAGATGTTTGACCTTTGGAATATTTACAGAGACTGAAACAGTTCAGCTTTGCAGTCGTGTCGGTGTTAGGAACAATCTCTCTTCACATTTGCTTGAGGAATATCTTACAGAAAATGGAAAGTTATGGACAATCTGCTTTGAAATGTATGTCCCAACACGAGTTGTACTTGCGCTAACAGCTGCTCAGGGTGACTGTACCTGCAGTGGATGTATGACTTGACATGCCTCATTGATTTGCCCCGTGTGAGTGAGTTTTACTCAGAAATATACGAAATTCGGCAACTCATCACTTTTGTGATGGAAGGAAAGATAACACTACGACTATTACTACTACTTCTACTACTAATAATAATAATAGTAATAGTAATAACGTTAATAATAATAATAATAATTAGAATTTTAGTATTAGTATTAGTATTGGTGTTGTTATTTATAATGCACTTTACCTTTAAAAAATCTCAAAGTGCAGAAACAGATCAAATGTAAAAGGCAAGTTAAAAAACTGTTAAAATTCAGGGGTTAATGGGTTCAAAAGAAACAATAAAAGACAATTAAGAGAAGGTATTTACTCTAACATAGTGACTAACGCAGGCCAGACGAAACACATAGAAACAATATTAGAAATTTAAACTAAGCAGCGCTGCCAGTCACACAATGAATGTTCAACTTTATTCTAAAACAAGAAGTAATATGTTGATGGATGATTCTGTGGTTGTGTAACTATGTCTGCGTGGGATTCTCCTGGTGTGTCAGAGGCTTATCAGAGATAAGGTAAGGTTCTCTTCTGACAGCGAAAGATAAGAAATTCTCATTCAGCTCTATTGTTTCAAATTAACAGACAGAAAAAATGCTTGATTTGTTGTTGTTTTCTTTTATAAGCCAGCAAATTCCTGGACAGAATGTCCTGGACGGCTCTGCTGCTGAGAGCAAGATGTGACGGGACTGAAGGGGGACGTGCATCAGACCAACGTAGGTTGGTAAACTGTTGCAACACTAAAAACGTGATGGGTCTTTGCTTTAACACTTTTCGTCAGGAGGGCAAGAGTGAAGACTGCATGTTCCGACATCCAGTTAAAACTCGTGCACTGATTGCTTAGAGGTGCACAGGTCCCACAGTTTGTTCTTATCACTTCAGATTACACATTTCTGATAGAAAACTAATAACCCGGGCATGAAGGTCATCAGGGTGTTTAGAAATATGACAACACCTTTATGATTCTGTGGACATTGTCATATATGAAGAAACCTTTGCTTTTTGTTGGTCTATCCTCATAGCAACGCTGAGTTAAATGATAAATGGACTTCTGCTTGTGTAGTCTCAGTCTTCAGTGTCTTGCTCGAGGACAATTCAACACATGGACATAGTGAGATGGAGGATCAAACCGACAACCTTGTGACTGGAAGCCAATCCTCTACAGCAGATCTGGACATCATAAGGTCCGGGGGCTCTTTAGTTCTGTTTGACCGGCCCTCAGGGTGTCTCTGGGAAATCCTCAATCAAAGGAAAATTACTGTCATTATTGGCTTTATCACATCTAAAATGGTCACATTGTTCACGTTATTGGTCATTATGACATTATTGATGGTGTCTCTCGGTTAACACTTATTAGTTTGTAATTAAATTATCTGCTGAACTAAAAAAGAAAAAGTGACGCGGAGCAACAGTTGCTCATAAAACTCATTTTCCCAAAAGATGATTCTTGTTGAGAAACACTCAAGTCAACTTGAGTCGAGGACCTCATTGGAAGTGCTATAATTACCTTGTTGGGCCAAGTTGGGCCAAGAAGTTTATGTTTTTGTCTGCGTGTATTTCTTTATTGGTTTGTATGTTTGTGTTGGGGCCGACCCTCAGGAACTCAAGGGCTTTTTTCACAGAATTTTCACCCCTTCATTTGGTCCAGGTGGCGTTCACATTCACTTTAGAGACCGGATCAAAACCATCTGTAAAATGTCACACAGTTACACCAGCTGCTAGTTTGGGGGCGCTGTCACCCGACACAGACACTGACCAGAGAGAAAGTAAAGAAGAAACACGGCTCATTGATTGGTCCGACCGAAACCGGAAGTCCCGCCACTTTAGCCCATGGTGGCTAGGCGCGTTTGCCCGTGGCTCATGGGGAGACACAAACAACCGCGATATACAGTCTTCAGAACAGATATCAAAAAGCGACTTTTTCACTACTTCCTCTTTACTTCTTCCTCACAACTCCACGTCTGCCAGCAAGATATTTTTCAACTTTTTCTTTCTGCATCTGCTTCTTCTGATTCGCGGGGTTAGCTGTTTGTTTATTACCCAGAATGCATTGCGCACGTCATGTCCTCCCCTGTCCTCTCACCCCACCCGCTAGAAAGATCACTTGTAAAGGATCCAATTCCTCTTTACTCCACATCTGTGCACGAGCCATTTTCCAGGAGAAAACAAATGTTACAGGACTCCCGCTTTCTTTTCCGTGTCTATTTCAGATTTGCCCACCCAAAATGGATTGCGCACCACGTCACGTCCTCTCAACCCTCACCCAGCCCGCTGGAAAGTCCGTTTGAAAGAGGATCGAGACCGATGTTTTGAAGGGGACCAGTTTCCGTTTGAAAAATCTGGAACCGAGTTCCCGCTTGAAAAATCTGGAACCGAGTTCAGGGTGCATTCACATTTCCACAAACGAAACAGACTTTCCCAGAAAGTCCCTAAAGAGAACTCTGGTCCGCATCAAACAGGGGAATGTGAACGAGTGAATGCAGACCGACACGTCAGATACACGCATCCAACCACTCATTGGTCCAACCGACCGTTTAATACTGTGTCATTGATCAAGCTGTAGCCGATAACAAAGTTGCTGTCAGTCTTTCTACGCGTGTGACCGCAACGTTTCCACGCAGCGTCAAGAGAACGAAACTCTGTTCCTTCACCTCAGACGCCAGAGGCCCGGGTGGGCTCCAAAGCCACTCCAATCTCTGTGAAGGAACCCAGAAATCGGAACCGCACTGTCGGAACTCTCCTCCTTTCTTCTCATTTTCTCTAACACCGAGTTCGTGCACACATCCAGCGCTGCCCGTCAGCGCTCAGTGATTGAGATTAGATAAGACCCCTCACACACACGTAGCACCCAAACTGCTATATTTTGCCGTCGTTAAGTTCCACTGTCAGATCTTCAGACTCGCTGTTAGTAACAATAATCTCATCTGCGGTTTTTAAAGCATCATTCTTTGCCTAGTGAGTTGATCCAACTGTGCATTAACATCTTGTTCCTCTGCCTCACAGTAGCAGTGGCAGCGCTACTTTCAGTTTCTGTAATACACAAGTCTTATAGGAATGGTTTATTAGCCCACAACCCCCAACCTGGAGGAACGGGGGATCACTCTTCATCTGGTCTCTACCCAACCAGGAGTATAATACCTCAGCTGACGTAGCTCTGAGGGTCTTAGAGACATACGAACCATCCCACCACATTAAGGTCGTGATCCCATCAGGATAGGACATCAAACCTATGAAATTCCAAAACCAACCCCGAAGTCAATGTAGCACCCTAATACGAATGAGCATAACGACAAAAACAAATTATGACGTGAGGATTGTGGTGTAGGCTGTACAGTGGTGACGTGGTGAACACTCTCACCTCAGAGCAAGACGGTCCTGCGTTTGAGGTCATGTTGGGTCAAGGTGCTTCTTTATTCTCCCTGAGGGGTCGAGGGCTTTCTGTCTGCTTCCACAACTTCTAATCGAGCAACAATACAGACTCAAAAATTAAAAGACTCAAACTGGGTTAATAATTGATTTGTTTGCAAGTTATGAACACTTATGATCGGATTAACGCTTGTTGTTGGAACTGTGCTATCAAAAATGTAACGCCATGTTCTGTTTCCACCGACTGTGATCAAGGCAGGCAGCTTGGCAGCCACAATATGGACAGATAACGATATGTGATTGATGCTGGAGAGATAAGAAATCATTAATAGGCAATGAAAATAGATAAATAGGCCAGAGGCAACAAATGACAGTCGTTAATGGGCACTAGTTAAAGGCCTTTGGTATTGTATAATAATTAGAGTCATGACACTCTGGAGGCTGCTGTTGTTGCTATTGTCCAGCTACTCACACGTGCAGGAGCAACATATCAAAACACGTGTGTTTAATGGCTCCGAGCACCGTGGTCATTACACAGACCTTCAAAGTGCTAAAGAAGTTTTACGGGGCCTGAATGTGAAACTTTTCTGGCATGAAAACGTGAAGTCGCAGTCTCCAGTCACTTAATCACAGAGGGAGGTCTCTAAACCAGGGGTGGGCAACTCATTTTTCTAAAGGGCCATGTAAACAAATATACAAGACATAAGAACGATCCCTAATAAACTGCATTTTCTAAAATGATTTATTTCTTATTATACATAGTTCCCAGTATTTGTCTGGAAATCATGATTTTCTCAGTACGCGAGTAAATAAAAACTATACTTTTTCATTAACCATCTTTTTTTCAAACACCAACTGTGTGAGGTAACAATTACTAGCTCTGCCAACCAAGATGTTAACACAACCATTAATGTATTAATGGACAATAATGTGAAGAATGTTTTAGACATAAAGAAGCCAATAATAACAGTCATTTTCATTTGACTGAGGATTTCCTGGCGACACCCTGAGGGCCGGTCAAGCAGAGCTGAAGGACCTTATGATCCCCAGGTCTGCTCTAAACACATTTCCTCACCTGGAATAACTTTCCTGACTTCAGATGTGATGATTACATGATTTGATGAGTGAGTGAATGAAGTGCGAGCACGTATGTACGTATGTACGTATGTACGTATGTACGTATGTACGTATATACGTATGTATCATGTTTTATGGTAGAAATCTGTGTTTTGGGTGTCCATCCAAAAATTCTGGGTGTACAAAATGTATAGTGTATGTATAATATAGGTCCATATAATTAATACCAACTGTGTGGATTTGGATTCTGCAGATATAACTCCTCAGCATCTTGGAAAGGAAAATCCTCCTCTCTGCTTTATGATTTGAACGCAGCAGGATGAGTCAGAGAATTACGAACCAATCAGAATCCACCTTTCAAAACGTACGTACCACGTGGTATCAATGAACCAATCACGTTGCTCGTTCCTGAGTGTCATACGAAACCGGAAGTCATTTGTGAGTCGTGTACTCGAGCCGATAATTTGCTATATTTCAATGAAAAAATATGAATTCAGGTAAAATTAGACAGTGACAAACAGTGATGGACATTATACACATGTCTGAGAGGCTTTGAGCAACACATCCATTATTTTTTGGGCCGTCTTTTCAGAATTTTGACCGTCCAAATGACGGCTGGACGGCTCACTGCCTAAAACCATGGTATGTATGTATGTATGTATGTATGTATTTTACCAACTTTTGGGTAAACTATTCACCCGAATTTCCGCAAACAAATGTGGCTTGGGTTAAGGTCTGCGCTCTACCATCTGTAGATCTAGTTTTTTTCTTGTTAAAGTCAAATCAGCATGATTTTCTTAACAGCCTTTGTGTAATGTTTCACTGTACTTCATATCAAAGCTGTTTTCATGAACGGATAACGCTTCAGGGAGTAGTTGTAAGATTGTAAAATGTTCCAGTCCGGTGGTAAACTTCCTGTTTATGTGATCGTGTCTGTGACAGGGTGAACGAGTGGCTTCATGGCTGAAGGAGGACCAGAGAACACAGAGGATTCAGAGCAGCAACATCAGATGATCTCGTGGTCTGAGTTATGCCAAGTAACTGAGTAGATTTCAGGCTCTGGGCTGTTTTTGTTTTGCTCGAAATGAAAACATGGAAGTACAAGGATTACACGCGCAGTAGCAGCGTTTCAGACATGTTTCGTTTTCCCCGTTTCCATAGAGACGGAGATGGAGTGCTTTGAAAATGTTACACCTTGAGTGCTGCTTTCAAAAAGTTGTGTCTTCAAAATAAGAGAGAGAGAGACACACACACACACACACACACACACACACACACACACACACACACACACACACACACACACACACACACACACAAACATGCAAACTCCACACAGAAAGGTCCGTTCGGTACTCGTGAATTCAGCAACGTGAAGCTGAAAATGGACGGATGTACACTTTGCATTGTGAACCGGGACACTGACCTCCCAGTGTGTTTTTAGGAGCATATTGTACACGTTAGAACTTATCAACAAAAACAAGGTGGTTCAGACTTTTGATTTGGAGGATTTTCCTCGCAGCGGTCATATGATTTTATTCATATGAGCAGAAGCGAGGCGAGCGATATTTGTGCAGTAGAAGAAGTATTAACAACACTTGTTGCTCCGGGGTGTAGCTCCCACTGAGTACAAAAGTTGACATGTGGAAATGACGCAGGGTTGTTTGATCTTTCGCACAGGGGGTTTTTATGATCTTGGCTTTATCCTCATTACACTATGAATAGTGGAAACAACGGGAGATAACAAAAACAAATAAAAGTCCTTTTGAAGAGTCTGCTCGCAGGGACAATAGATAACCGAATTAAAGATTCATAACATTCAAGAGATAACAGAGGTCAACAGCAGCAGTTTTCAGAACATCTGGGAGCAAAGTTCTAACAGATCTACAATCACACCAGGATACAACTGTGATCAGTTCAAATACGACTTACTGGAGCAGGCGGGTCAGTGAAGTGGTGATCAGCCTCCAAGTGCTTGTTAACTCTGAAACGTCTCCAGTTTTTATGTCTTTGCCGACCTCACAGGAAAAGTCGTCAAACTGCCACAGACTGCTGTGCTGAGCTTTTAAAGTGCGTCCTCATTGGGTTTGGTGTGTGTGAGTGAACGTTTGCCTCGGTGACTAACGGTCAGAGTAGCTGCAGCCTCGCTGCCTCCCGTCCCCGGACCATCAGCAAACAACAGGTACAAAGTTTACAAGTTGGGAACAGCAGTTGGGAAATAGATTTTAAAATCTCACTTGGGATGGGACTTCGAGCCAAGTTCACGACTAAAGGTTAATAATAGGGACGTCCCGATCCGATCGGTAGATATCGGATCGGGGCCGATATTGGTGATTTGTGAGTGATCGGGGATCGGCACCTAATAACCAGAACAATCAGGGACTAGAAGCTCCGGTCGAGCTGCAGAAGCTAGAAGCAGGCGGAGCGGGGCCATAGACCTATAAAACTAGAGTTATACATAGTGGTTTATGTGTTTATGTACAGAAGTCTACTTCTAAATTTCTATGTGGTCATCTTCTGCTTTTTTATTGTGTTTGGTGAGTCACAGCGCCCCTAAAGGCCTGGCATGTGTACTACATGCCCTGAAACCTCATGTTGAGCCGTGTTCATAGTGAGGTGTGGACGGTTTGTTGGGAGAAGGCCAGGGAGGACCAAGATCGTGGTGTGGATGTACCCTCAGTTTACAACAACAACTAACGAGAACGAGAAGAATTTTGATTCAATAAGTGAGTTTTAAAATAATTTCTAGCTAAACAAAGCTTCTGCCAATAGTGCTTTTAGCTTTAGCATCTTAGTTGCTCCAAAAATAGACGATTGAGTATCTTTGCAATAGCAATGTGAGTATCGGATCAGGAAAGTATCGGTATCGGCCGATACTCAATTCTGAAAAATCGGATCGGTATCGGGGGCAAAAAAGTGTGATCGGGACATCCCTAGTTAATAAAGAATCTTGCCGTGGAGTTCAAACTAACTTAATGTTGTTATCCTCGGGGTTTAAAATGCTGCATAATCAGTGACTTTCTTAGTGCTGCAAACCCTGCAAACAACCTCATTGTCTCATTCTGGGTTTCTTCTGCTCTACTGAGCATGTACAGAACTACGAGGACCAGCTGTTGCGCTGACAAAAGTTGTTCTCCCCGTTTCCATGGAGACAGAATCAGAATGTTTACATAAAGTTGTGTTTTCGGTGGCTCCGTTGTTGCGTAACCAGACTCCTAAAGCCTCACAAACCTTTTCCTTTTTCACTGATAAACAGAGTAATACTGTGTCTGTACACATGGTGGCAGTATTGAGTACCTGTTTTTCTCTTAGTTAGTATTCCCTAGGCCTTTGAACTCTGTTGTGCTTCCTATTTAATTTGCAGTTTTTCTTTGTGGATTGAATGTAGATGAGATTTTGTGGCGAGCTGGTTGGCCTAGTGTATTAATGACTTGATGTCGTGACTTTTCTTTTACCAGAAATACTAGAAAACTGTATATTTAATGTGACACTTGCAAAGCTTCATCAAACCTGTGCAAAGTTCTTGAATAAAGAGCATTGACGAATGTTAACTTTGTGTAATTTATATCAAAACAGTATGTAGTTTGGGATGGCTCCGTCCCTCTTCTGTCTGTGACTCGTTTCAAAATGTGACTCAAGCCTCCAGAAAGTGGATCCGGAGGAGATTTGAAGCTCCCTGAAGTCTGCAGGGACTAAACTGCCTCGGTCACGGAGATAATCCCGTAAATATCTCAGCTTTTCTGCCACGTTGACGGTCTTTTTTTTTTTTTTAGAAACTCAACTTCTTCTTGTCAAATTACAAGTTGTTTTTTTTCACAAACACACAAGAACAAAACACTCATGTTTGTGCAGCTTGTGGTTTCCTCCGTCACTGAACTCGTCAGACGGCGGCTCGTTGGACGGACACTCGTCTCAAGTCCAGAGCAGGCAGGTGGTGGAGCCGCTGCGTTTCTGTCCTCGGGGTGGTGGGGGTGGTGGGGGGGGGGGGGGGGTGGGGGGGGCGGGGTCAGCGGTACCTCCAGACGTCCGGCGGCCCTTCGGAGCAGGAAACCCAGTGTTTATGCTGGAGACCAGCGCTGGTGTCTGGGTGAGTACGCCTCCGGCCGTCGCTCCACCTTCCCTGGAGGAAAGATGAAGGCCGAATCAACAGAGCGGCGCTGATCCTAAAAATAACGACAGTCTGATTCCAGAAAGCAGATAAAACGTGATCATTTCACTCTGCAAGTTTGAAGAAAAGGTGACATTCCTGGAACAAGCTCGTCTGAATCGT
The DNA here is from genome assembly GCF_963383615.2 of Lipophrys pholis. Classification (NCBI taxonomy): domain Eukaryota; kingdom Metazoa; phylum Chordata; class Actinopteri; order Blenniiformes; family Blenniidae; genus Lipophrys; species Lipophrys pholis. The sequence goes on along the minus strand of NC_137644.1, from coordinate 4,652,890 downwards.
CATGATCAAAAGGATATTTGATAGTTTTTCTCTGGGGAAGTCCGTGTTACTGGCAGTAATACTCCCTCTTATAATATATTTCACACTAACAATGTGTCAGCAAATCATTTATTATTAAGATCTTCAACTCAAGTTGTTTTGACCAACTCAAACAAAGCAAATTTAGCTATATAATTGAATCATCACCAACCATTTTAATTAGTTATATTTTTAGTCATTGTTTTAATATGCCTGCTCTAATACCAGTATTAGAAACTAATATTTCTTACACATTATTTTGTGGAACATTTTGAGTTCCTCCAACTCAGTCATTCAATTCTGAAGAGTGACTAAATGACATCACATGAGAGAGAAGCTTTGTTACACACGACCAACGAGTGGGATTTAAATAAATCATTTAAATGAGGATGACAAAGACATTTGTAAGCTCATTTTAATGTTTTAATCCCAAATGGAAATTAAAGCATCGTCTTTGTGATTAATGCTACTCTATCAAAATAATAAAGAAATAATAATAATGGTGCTTTCAAAGTAAATATATGTCTCCATAATTAGACCGACTCATTTAAACATGTCAACAGGCTGTAGTTTGTGATAAAAGCAGGGTTTTTTTTTAAAGACACAGATTTTTCTAACTTTAGTAGGACTTTGTGTTTTTGTCTTTTGTGTCAGAAAGACCTGAATGAATCCTGCACACGTCGGGTATCCCGGCTGGTTCAGACCGTTAAAAACAAATACAAGAACCCAAAATCTAACCACTCCATCCATCCAACCATCCAACCACCTCATCCATCCAACCACTCCATCCATCCAACCATCCAACCACTCCATCCATCCAACCAACCATCCAACCACTCCATCCATCCAACCAACCATCCAACCACTCCATCCATCCAACCAACCATCCAACCACTCCATCCATCCAACCATCCAACTACTACATCCATCCAACCATCCAACCACCTCATCCATCCAACCATCCAACCACCTCATCCATCCATCCATCAAACCACTCCACCCAACCACTTAATCCATCTATCCAACCATCCAGCCACTTCATCCATCCATCGACTCCATACATCCAACCATCCAGCCACTTCATCCATCCATCGACTCCATACATCCAACCATCCAACCACTTCATCCATCCATCCATCCATCCATCCAACTATCCAACCATCCATCCATCCAACCACTCCATCCATCCAACCATCTATCCATCCATCCCTCCAATCATCCAACCACTCCATCCATCCATCCATTCATCCAACCACTCCATCCATCCAACCATCCAACCACTCCATCCATCCAACCAACCATCCAACCACTCCATCCATCCAACCATCCAACTACTACATCCATCCAACCATCCAACCACCTCATCCATCCAACCATCCAACCACCTCATCCATCCAACCATCCAACTACTACATCCATCCAACCATCCAACCACCTCATCCATCCATCGACTCCATACATCCAACCATCCAATCACTTCATCCATCCATCCAACTATCCAACCATCCATCCATCCAACCACTCCATCCATCCAACCATCTATCCATCCATCCCTCCAATCATCCAACCACTCCATCCATCCCTCCAATCATCCAACCACTCCATCCATCCATCCATCCATCCATTCATCCAACCACTCCATCCATCAAACCATCCAACCACTTCATCCATCCATCGACTCCATACATCCAACCACTCCATCCATCCTCCAGGACCAAAAATTAGCAATAGATCAGGTTGTTTTCTATTTAGTAAATCTGCAAGGTAACCCGTGGAAAATATAGCAAACTGGTAACTTTACAAGTTCCAGATTAAGTGAACACTAGTGTGGTGTAGTACTCAAAATCAGGTTTCAACACCGATCCTGAGTACTACAACACTTGAGTAATCTTGGGATGTTTTGGTTTTAGTCTTGACGAACTTGGTCTCTTGTCTCTTGGTCTCAGCCCCTTGAGGTCTTGTCTTGGTTGTGGGACGCTCTGGTTTTGCGTTTGGTTTTGTTAATGACCACACACCCCAAACGGAAGCATTCTTGTGTTTTTTCCTTTCTATCTTTAATTCTAATTGACAACAACATGTGAACAGTCATTTATTTCTTCTATCGTTCATTCATTCCGCTGTTTCTTCCTTCGCTCCCGTGCAGTTTCGTGTCGCCATGAACTGCATGTGGCAGCACCGTGCTCTGTGACTGTGTCAGCTGGAGCGCTCAGTCACCACGCTCCATTACACACCAATGATAAGAAGAAGAAAAAAACCTCCTCATGAGAAGAAGGAACAGGAAGAGTTTTCAGATCAGGAAAGTGCTGGCGCCACCCTCAGACCACTGGTCAGTTTGAAATGTGACTGAAACACACATTTCACAACATCCAGCGCAGAATTATAGTCTGGCAAATACACACTGAAGGAGAAATGAGTTGAAACAAAATGAAATGAGGTTGTTGCGACGACAGTTTGGAGGAGAAGTGTAATTCAGTCACCTTCAGTCATTCATCGTTGTTTTATAGCAAAGAAGTGAAGGAATGAATGAGTTTATGTCCCTGAGAGTATCAGTGACGTCACATTCAAGCTCATAACAATAATAATAATGTGGACAAAATAAAAATACACACCCGTCTTTACAAAGACAAATAAGTATATTTCTGCTCCTGTCAGAATAATAAATTATCCCAAAGTTTGGAGTTTTCACATTAAACTTCAGGGAAAGTTAAATAGATAAACTGTCAACTCTCGAACGCTTGCAGCAATATTATTGTACCTCTGGCGCCCCCCTCAGGTCAAATGACGCCAAAACCTCAGTATCCTCACTTCTTAAACATTACTCTAATTACTTATTCATTGCTCACTGAGCTGCTGATTGAACTTTTCCTTCATCTTCTGGCGGCTGGAGGCTGAATTCTGCATCACCGACAGTTTATGAAGAGGAAACAGACTTTTAATGTCATTTAGACAAACTGAACGAAAAGAACAACAATATGAATATTACATAAAGTGAATTAATGACATCAGTAGGGTGAATTAAGACAATGAGATGGACTTTACATAAGTCAGTGTGTGTGTTTGTGTGTTTCTCTAAAATACAGCTATCGGCCATAACATTATGACCAGCCAAAGGTTAGTTAGTATATTATTATTGTCATTATTCATTTATTAATAATGTCGTTATAGGTCATAGTGACATTTTCAATAAACTGAAATGATCAGCCATTACATTATGACCACTGACAACTGAACCGAATAATTTTATGGGATTTAATGGCAAAAATGGGGTGGGGGTGGTGGTGGGGGGTGATATTTTGCAGGGATTTTTCCTCATACACTTGTTCACACTGACAACTAATGCACAGCCACCAGTTAACATGAACCCTAACCCTAACCCATGATGGCTACCAGATTACCAGATTGACAGTGTTATAGTGCCACCTCGTCCACATTACACTGTACCAATAGGGTTAAATTAAATTATGTGGACTGGAAAAACAAAACAAAACTGTTGCACTTCATCTACTTTTTGCTCTTTAGATAATGCTGCTGAAGACTTTAACTCCACGATATTGCACTTATATGTAATCTGCACTTTGTACTTGTATATTGCACTGATATTTATCAATTGCCTTTTATCGTGTAGTTATAATCTGTTGATGTAATTTTAACCATGTATGTTCTATCTACCTTGTAAAGACGACAGGTGGAAATTAACTTTGTGGTAAATCTGGTGCAGACATCTTTTTAATGTAACTGCACATTGTCCTTCAAATAAACTTGAGTAATAATAATAATAATAGCTATTTGCTATACTAGACTAGTAACATGTATTAAACCAATTTTGAAATATAAAACTTAACAAAATCTCGTTTTATTTTATAATTTATAATCCAAAAAAGTCTCATATTTAATGTGATGTTTCCCATCTCCCTTCTACGACTGACTTTACGATTGTTGTTTGATTAGTTGAGGTTTAATCTCAATTCTGCAATTATTGCTTTTACTTCACAAGTTATGTGAAAATATGAGAAAGTTCAACAATATATTCAAGACGTCTTCACAAAAATCCAGCAGGAAAAACATCAAATCTGATTTACTTTCGCTGGAACGTTGTCAAAAAAGACAAAGATTTATTAAATGCTTCCTCTACTGTTTGATTTTTTCTTGTTTTGTTCTTTTTAAATTACATTAAATTTAACATAAGGTGTATTTCTAAAGTTGTGCAGGCATATAGATGTTTAAAATTCAGTTCTGCTTTTAATCTATATCCCCTCTCAACCCACAATAGCAGGAAAAGTAATGGGAGTAGGTAATTTATGTGTATATTGTGTATTGTGCTGTTTGAAAATGAACCAGATCAGTGAATTTTGATTTTAGAATAATGGATCTCTGTCAAACGGTGTTAGGAACTAATCTTATGGCTCCTTCTTAGTTCAGATAGTAATTTACATTTATAGGGACCAAGTCTTGCACTCTGCGACCACTTGCCTTTTATTTTTCTGACTTGGAATGAAAGAAATAAAATGAAATAACATCATCTAGATTATCACAACATTGCATGTCAGGTAACAGCGTGAATGCATCCAGTAGAGGATAAATCATGCCGGGAGTTAATAATAATAATAATAATAATAATAATAATAATAATAATAATAATAATAATAATAATAATAATAATAATACTACTAATAATAATAATAATAATAATAATAATAATAATAATAATAATAATAATAATAATAATGATGATGATGATGATGATGATGATGATGATGATAGATTTTATTAGTAAACAAACTTAACATTTGAACATTCTCAAAGTGCTTCAATAAACTAGTAAAAACTTCCTGCTTGCGTTCAGAGGAAACTTCACTCAGAAATGTTCCGTTTTTCTGCTAGTAGCACGTGTTAGGGAATAAGGCGGGAACCCGTGACTCCCGACGTCAGTAAGGCGTTGCTGTCGTCATCCCACCCCGCCCTTTCTCTCAAAGAGCAGTCAAAATGTAACGACCGCTCACTCTGTTGATACTCTCCAGTACAGAAATCAGTCACTCTGCAGCCTCTCCTCAAAGACTTTGTGCAGCAGGTGGTTTCCTGTTTCTGATTAAAGCAAGAAGATAAGAAAGGACGTCACATAAAACAAATACAGTTTAAAAAATTATGTATTTGAAAAAAAAAAGTATCGAATAGATGTATTGATGATGCAATGCAATGAAACGGTATGACCATAATTGTTGTTTCAGGTATTTCAGACACTGAGGTCTGATTTACACTAAAAACATTTTCAAGTGAAAACACAAAACTTTCATTACCTTGTCCACTGAGCCACCAAAAGTACAAATTTCTCGAAACACTCTGACTGCATCTCCATGTTTTGTTTCTAAAAACTTGAATAAAGCTGAAGAGAGCCGACCGGTGGACTTTTCTCAGCCTTTCTCTGAAAGTGAAACTCAGTCTGAGTATGTGAGTGTTTGATATGTGGCATAAAGCCTTAAGCATCATGAATCTGCTCAGATTAAAATCTCTTCCTTGTTTTCTGCAACTCTTTATAGACATTCTCACATATACACTTTTTACATGTTATAGATAGACAGATAGATAGATAGATAGATAGATAGATAGATAGATAGACAGACAGATAGATAGATAGATAGATAGATAGATAGATAGATAGATAGATAGATAGATAGACAGACAGACAGACAGACAGACAGACAGACAGACAGACAGACAGACAGACAGGCAGGCGGATGGATGGATGGATGGATGGATGGATGGATGGATGGATGGATGGATGGATGGATGGATAGACAGACAGACAGACAGACAGACAGACAGACAGACAGACAGACAGACAGACAGACAGATAGATAGATAGATAGATAGATAGATAGACAGACAGACAGACCTTAAAAAAGGAGAAAAAAACGTCCTTGTTTTGACAGTTTCTTTGGGTGAAGCTTTATTTCAACACAACTGAGTAAATTCAAAGATTCATACTAATGACAACAGGTTGTATGAGAAGAATAATTTGTGTGTGCATTCTGTTTTCCTGAAATGAGGTTTTTCAAAGTGTCTTCCTCCAAATCAATAACTGAAATGGTTTGACGGCTCGCGGCTCTTTAAGACAAAGGTTCTATAGAAACACATCGATTGGTGGAGAACGGCGGGTCGTTGTGAGTCACGTTGATCCAGGGTCTGATCAGATTCTCCTGCAGCTCCAGTTTGTTCGTGTCACACAAGTGAAGCAGAATCAGGTTCAACCTGCGGTTTAGAGGAGAGCATGTGTGTGTGTGTGTGTGTGTGTGTGTGTGTGTGTGTGTGTGTGTGTGTGTGTGTGTGTGTGTGTGTGTGTGTGTGTGTGTGTGTGTGTGTGTGTGTGTGTGTGTGTGTGTGTGTGTGTGTGTGGCACATAAAAACAAAAATATGAAGACATGTGTTATTGGTATGTACATGTGTGAGAGTGAGCGAGAGAAGCAACTCCAAATGGTCACTCAATCTGTTTCTTAATTTATACACTTTTTGACATGCCATATCATATGTCAGTCTTTGTGAAAAAGAAGCATAATACAAAGTATTCCAGCATGAAAGTACATACTTTCTATGTGTGAAAACTCGGAGAGCCAAGATTGTTATAGTTGAACTTCACCTTCCTCAGTGGTAATAAATGCACTGGAGGCACAGGATGACCCATCCAAGATGGCGTTGCGCTGCGACGTCAGCTCCTGTGACACCACGCCCACTTTTTAAAAAACCGGAAGCGGTCACAGATTTCACGGCGGAGTCGCTCATCAATCTGCATTTACGATCTGCGGCGTCTCTTTAGCCGCTGCCGGGCGTCCTTGGACAGAACCGTCCTTGTTCAACTTTAACCGGAGAGGCCCGGGGATATTTATTCCTCCCGCTCGGAGGGCAGCATCTCCGCAAGAGGAGCAGGGAGGAGCAAGGAGGAGCTGGAAGCAGGTACGAGTCCTGCCTCCGTTAGCATCTCTCTCTGCGTTAGCCTCGAGGAGGAGAGCCGCTGTCACTGAGCCGAACCGAGCCGAACTGAGCCGAAGCTTCACGAACAGCCCCGAGAAATTCAATTATTTCCATTGTTCAGTGTAAGAATGAGGGGCATCACTAAGAGCCTTCAGGAACAGGAGCGGCCTGGAGGTTCTAATACAAATAAAGGATCTGAAAACATGATGTGACATTTAAGCTGCTAGATGGAAATGAGCCTCGTGGATTTATTATTTCAAACTGAAAGTTTGTCGTCTGACCTTCATGGATCTGTGACTTGATGACAAACGTTGTGTCAGCTCGTGTCACCCCATACTTACAGACACTACTCTACTGCAAAAAGTTCTGGAAGTTTGGCTTCCAGGTGAAATTTAGAGAAAACGTAAAATGTTCATGCTCCAATAATATGAAAGTTGGATATTTAAGTAAATGCATCAATGGTGATTTTATTTCACCTCAAGCCATTTACTGAAACAAAAGCCAACGACAATGAAGGGTAGACAACCATGGAAGATGTCAACGTCTCTGTAACTTGACTTTATGACCTTGAGCATCAGTTACTGTGGTTGGGTTCTGAGTGTCTGTTCACACCACAGCGGTGCTCGGCGCCACCGAAAAACACAACGTTGTAGAGACGGCGCCAAAGGAGAAACTTTTCAAAAATGCTCGTGGCTCCGTTGCCGTGTGGACGGGTGAAAACGCCACTTTCTGGAAACGCCCGTCTCCTTGCAGACGTACGGAAACGATGCGACGCGACTCTTGGTACCTCTCGCGTTGTTAAACGTTCCTGGAGTCGAGTGGCGTTTCTTCGCCCGGTTCTCTCTCCCGAGTCCCAGTCTCTCTGTTCCTCTGCTCAACCTGCTGATGACACCCTGTGATCACGGGACACTGTGATCATCCTGGTTGGAGCCTTCAGGGTACCGTCAGTCGGTTGTTAGGCTGTGGTCTTGGTGTCGTGATGTCAGCATGACGAGCAGGACTGTTGAAATACCAGATGGAATTGAACCAGGAGGTTTATTGGTCCACTCAGCGATCAACTCGCTGCTGGGTTTGTTTCAGTGGCGCTCCTTGTTAGAGAACAGCAAGTCGTTCAAGAAGTATTGAAACGTTTAGAGAAGGTCACCTGGAAAGGTGAGAGTGTGTTTTAGATTCATCACGAAAGTTCACCCAAACTTTTTGTTAGTCCTGTATGTTGAGTTCTGCAAACCATTGATCTCTGTGCCGAGTCCTGGACTTCTACTGTAAATGAAACTCTCTCTCTCTCTCTCTCTCTCTCTCTCTCTCTCTCTCTCACACACACACGGTGCGCGACTTATGTATTCACTCACCAAAAACCAAACTCACTGAAAGTCAAGTAAATCATTTACCCCAAAGTGGCATATCCAACTGAAACCCTGTCTTATCAACGCACACACACCCGCACGCGCACACACACACACACACACACACACACACACACACACACACACACACACGGTGCGCTACTTATGTATTCACTCACCAAAAACCAAACTCACTGAAAGTCAAGTAAATCATTTACCCCAAAGTGGCATATCCAACTGAAACCCTGTCTTATCAACGCACACACACCCGCACGCGCACGCGCACGCGCGCACACGCACGCACGCACGCACGCACGCACGCACGCACGCACGCACGCACGCACGCACGCACGCACACACACACACACACCACCTATGTAATTCCCTGCTTTCTGTTGTGTCACCAAGCAGCCGGAGGGGGAGGGATTGTGGTCAGACGCTTGTCGGAGCAGTCTGAGGAATGAAGACGCACCGGTCACAACAGTGATGGCGAGGACAGAGTGGAGAGGATAAAGCCCACACACACACACACACACACACACACACACTCTCTGCCTCCTGCTATGGACCAAGAAGCAGCAGCTGGGCAGGACGCCGAGGCGCCTCTGATGTACAGGATAGAGCGGCCGGTGTACGACGAGGCCTTCATCCGGACGTCTCTTCTGAAGCGTAAAGAAAACTCCTCCACCCTCCGACAGCGGCTGGCAGATAAGATCCAGTAAGTGAGAAAGACCTTCCTCTTCAGACTGAAACCTGCTCGGCTCCATTCGTACACGTGAGGGGAATCTGGTTGAACTCTTCATCATACAGTGATGAAACCACACAGGTTTCCTCACCTGTGAAGCTCCGCTGATTTTATGAGTATTTGAGCAGGATATGAGTCGGATCCAGAGAAAACCAAACACAGCTTATCTATTGCACCAGACTGCCACTCCTGCTTAAATTAAACAATGTATGGACGCTGAAGCCTGCATTCAGAAGTTTTATTGTTCTTGTGTGTACATGAGGTAATGAGATTCCCGTCGTTCAGCTGGAGTCTGTTGAACGTTGAACCTGTAAGATTTCTCTCCTCTGACGTTGGCTGTGTTTCCCAACTGTGGGCAAGGACACAAAATACCATAATCCTGGCTGTCTCTACTCCTTTCAACAGTGCAACGGATTGCTGAAATGAAAAAGGCTACCTTGTCCTTGAACTCGTTACGTAGATATAGAGCATCTTCCCCCCCACTGACTGATGTGTTTGATTCGACAGATGTTCGTCGCAGAGAGCCAAAGCTGTGGCTCTGGGTTGTCTGCCCATCCTCACATGGCTGCCCAACTACCCGGTCAAGCAGTACCTGCTCTCGGACGTGGTGTCGGGCCTCAGCACCAGCGTGGTGCAGCTCCCTCAGGGTCAGTTCCCCGCAGTGTCGGTCGGAGCGTCGAGCGGTGTCGCCGGCCAGCTGCCTGCTCCTGTTCGAGCTCCATGCTGTCTGTGTTTTTGGTTTCCCCGTCGACTGAACTCTGTCCTGTTGTCCCGCTCCACAGGGCTGGCCTACGCCATGCTGGCTGCTGTGCCTCCAATTCATGGCCTGTACTCCTCGTTCTACCCCGTCCTGCTCTATACCTTCTTTGGTACTTCCAGGCACATATCAATCGGTGAGAAAATCCCTTCAATCTCTAACATAAAGGCAAACACACCACATGAATCTGACTTTGTGTTGCGAGAGGGAACATGAGAAAAGGTTTGTAAATAGAACAGATTAGGTCTGATAAGCACACAGGATGGTGGACGGTGGTGAATTATTGGTGTCCCACGACTGGCGAAATAAAACCCCCTCCACCAGCTTCGACGGCTCCACTCTGTTACTGCGTACAGCACGTATAGCACCGTGTGCAGCGTCTGTCTACGCACCGCCACATGTGGTCAGTGTTTGTTTTGGGCGACAGCGCCCCCAAACCAGCAGCTGGTGTAACTGCTTGACGTTTTCCAGGCGGCTTGGTCCGGTCTCAACGCCACCGGAACCAAATGAAGGGGTGTCCCCTCCTGGACTATCCGAATGTGAAAGGCCCCTTAAAGCACAGGACTCCTACCAACCTTAAGCCCTTCAGCACAGGGAGAGTCCAGAGGAGCTCTGCGTTCCTGCTGTGCTTAGTTACCGGTGGTCACGTGACATTTGGCCAGTCGCTGGAATGCTGTACACTAAGAAAGGATAAGTGAAATTCAAGACGAGCAGTGCTTGTTTTGTTTTTTCCCATAAAGTCCACAAAGGCTTTGGGGATTGCTGAAAATGACGAGTGGCTCCCAGGAGTGCTGTCCGTCCTCGATGACGTGTTTCCTAATCGGAGCGGTGTCGAAAGCGGAGCCGGTGACCTTTTCACTCGGACCGGTCACTGTCCACACTACTGCCAGGAAGCATGTGACCCAAACCGCTTCTCAGTTGACACCACGCTGAACTGACGGTTTGTCAAATCTCTGTGTCCCCCACCCAACACTTCTTTCCTTTCCTGGCAACGACTCCGGCTCGTCTCAAATGTCGGCATCTGATCAACGGTTCAGCTCAAAGTGTTTCAACCTTTGGAAACAAAAGAGCTGATCTGTGCACCGCAGGGATTCACTGTTCGGCGCTCTCGGCTCCGACAACCTCCAACAGATACCTGAAGAACTGGTAGAGAGTGAGAGGGAATAACTGGGCTGCCGTTCAACTGCTGGGCACCGTGGCCTTTTCACAAAGACAGCCCCCCCCCACCCCCCTCTAAAGCCACTGAACAAGAGGTTCCCATGCAATGAAGAGATTCATCAGCACAATATTTCACCCACCATGTCTGCAGAACTGTTTGATGACATCCAAGAAATTTCAAAATCACCTGGAAAAGGAGAAACCGAGCTTTATTACACTGCGAGAGCGCCGATACCAGTGTTGGGTCTGATACTGCGCGGAGTACGTCATACTTCCTCAGTACTCAAAATCCACAATAAAACCTGTCGAGTATTTCGTGACGTCATCCGTCAGCAGCGTGGCCCGCAGGTCCTGCGATGTCTGCGGTGTAGCGATTCCTTCATATTGAGAATGATAAAAGTAAGTAAAGGACGTGTTGCCAGCATCGGCAGGTGAGAAGCTGCTCAGGATCACAGAGCATCGACACAGGTGGTTCCTCCACAATCAGTAGCCTGAGCATATCGTTTGCCTATGCATTAATGGTGTATTAACTTGTATCGTTACTCGGTATCGGCAAGTAAAGTAGATAAATTACCTTTTAATGGAGTAACTAGTAATCAGCAATTGGATTACTTTTTCAAGGTAACCGTGGCAAGACTGTGCTCCATAATGTGAATGCTCGCACTTTGAATAAACTGAAGGAATGACAACAAGCAAAGACGGTAACTTGAGACAAACGTCTTCGAGCTGTCTCCTGTTCAAAGACTGTCGTCCTTCATACAGGCTGATTTCATCTTTACGGGTCGAGATTTCCACCTGAGTTCAAGATTAACGAGGCGCGTTGGTTAATGCTGATGGTGGCGCTCCGTCTGCAGGACGGAGAGGCAGCAGCTCTGCAACCCGCTCACAGTCTGTACTAAAGGACAAGAGTAGTGGGAGCTGCCGTCCACAGAGTAACAGTTGTAAGTGTGGTAATAACTGCGGTAATGAGTCAGTAGCAGGTTGTGGAGGATCATTTACACTGTAAATGTCTGTGGTCCGGCCAGCGGGTTTCTCACAGGGTCAGATCCACATTGAGACGTGTTTACTTCTTCTTCTGTGTAGCCTCAGCTGACGCTTGCAGCAGGAATCCTCAGTGACCCGACCCCCCCCACCCCGCCCCCCTTCAGCACCCGGCAGCTCATCTGTCTGGCTTCTTTCTTTTCTGCTGCAGCGTCAGAGGAGACTCGAATGTCAGGCTAACCTTTAAGTCCATCTAACAGAATAGCTGCGATAAACCAAACGCAGCAGTGGCTTTTCTTCTACCGCAGGCCAACAGTTGGACACAGAGTGGTGGAACAGGCTGGTCTTTATAGAGCACACGGCTTGAAATCACAGTCGGTTATAATCAAGCCCTGGAAAGATGAACTTTACTTCCTCTCTGTTTCTGTTCCTGACCGACAGGCACCTTCGCCGTCATAAGCCTGATGATCGGCGGTGTGGTGGTGCGGGAGGCCCCAGACTCCATGTTCTACATCCATCCTGTCAACGGGTCCAACGTGTCCAACGCGTCCACGGTCCTGGACGTGAACGTGATGGCTCGCGACGCCCGGAGGGTGCAGGTGGCCGTGGCGCTCACCATGCTGGTAGGAATCATTCAGGTGAGTCTGGGAACAACCAGGACCGGATGTTTTTATCCCCCATTCAGCCCCGCGGGGTCGGCGGCTGTTTGCTCAGATCATCAGAATGAGGTGAAACCGTGTCGGCGAGTCCTCTCACGCTCCACGTCCACTGTTTATCCAAAGCTGCAGGATTGGACTCACTGTTGATGCGTCTGAAACAAGCTCATCACTTCTCCCGCTTCGCTTTCAGATGGTCCTGGGTCTCCTCAGGTTCGGCTTCGTGGCGATCTACCTCACCGAGCCTCTGGTGCGAGGCTTCACCACGGCGGCCGCCGTGCACGTGGTCATCTCCCAGCTGAAGTACCTGCTGGGGGTGAAAACGCAGCGCTTCTCCGGACCGCTCTCCGCCATCTTTGTGAGTTTCAACCAGCTCCTGGAGGAGAGAACAAACGATTTCAAGTGAAAATGCAAAACTTTCCTTGTGCTTTGAGTGTCTGTTTCCACGACAACGGTGCTCAGAGGCACTGGAAAGGCAACTTCTTGAAAATGCCTCCCAACACAGAACCTTTTGAAAACGTTCCAACTCGGTGGAAACGGCAGAAGTGCACATTTTCTGAAACGCTGCTAATTTGCATGCGCGTCGTGGTAAATAGTTTTTCTGCACATGCTCAGTAGAGACGATTGGAACAATGTTTCCTCTGTGGTATCATGACTCCCAGTCCGTGTTCTCCTGGGACTTGGTACTTTTATTTTGACAGTCACATTAATAACAATCCAACTTGATGATCTGTCCACTAGAATGTCCGTGTTCTCACATTGATAATGTTTATTAGAGCTCATTGTTCTCTGTGTATGTGTGTTTGTATTTTCATTACAAAAACAAACAGCAGCACCCACTAGTGGCCCTACAGTAAATTTACAACATTCTCAGTGTTTTTACTGTTTCCGTGGAAATGGATGTCATTTTCAAAATGTTGCCGAGTAAAATCGAAACTTTTCTGGAGCAAAAAAGCAAAACCGATGCGTCTTAACTTGAAACGTTGACCTGAGAGCGCCACACGTGTCTGCAGAGCGTCAAAGCGGTGCTCAGCGACATCACCAGCACCAACGTCACCACCCTCCTCCTCGGCCTGGCCTCCATCGTCTTCCTGTACGGCATCAAAGACATCAACGAACGCTTCAAGAAGAAGCTGCCCATTCCCATTCCCGGAGAGATCATCATCGTTATTGTGTCCACCGGCGTCTCGTACGGCATGTCGCTGTCCGACGGCTACATGGTGGACGTGGTGGGGAAGATTCAAACAGGGTACGCTCCTTCTGCTCTGCACAGCAATTAACCGTCTCAACCTTGTTGACAAGCTGCGATGGAAGTACTGAGGCGGTACTGAGTCAGTACTGAAAGAGTACTGCCACAGTACTGAGGCAGTACTGAAGCAGTACTGCCACAGTACTGAGGCAGTACTGAGGCGGTACTGAGGCGGCACTGAAGCAGTACTGAGGCAGTTTTCTCACGGCCCTCAGGCTCCTGCCCCCTGTTGCCCCCGACTTCTCTCTCCTGCCCGACTTGGTGACGGACTCCTTCGCTGTCGCCATCGTGGGATTTTCCATGGGCATCTCGCTCGCCAAGATCTTCGCCCTGAAACACGGCTACAGCGTCGACGGCAACCAGGTGAGTGCGGTCATGTGACGAATGCAGGTAACTGACTCGATATCAGCTGCTTGTCTGTGTGTACTGAAGTTACCCTGTTATTGTTGTTGGATTAGATTATCGCCTCGTCCAAGAAACCGAATGCGCTTTAAACAAGCCGACGGCTTTCGGCCGTTCGGGTCCGTCAACATTGGGATCCAACATGGTGCTCGAGACCAGGGATTCATGCTTTCATGTTGTTGGATTGACAACAGAAGTCCAGACTCATCAGACCAAGAAACCTTTTACAATCTTTTATGATCCGGAGTTCTGATGAGTCGTCGTGATCTGGAGCCTCGAGATAGTCTCCATATCTCAATAAATCACATTGCTGCCGTGTGATTGGCTGATTAGCCTGCAGTCTAATAGGTGTTCCTACTTTTGTGGCTTATAAAGTTACCTTTTATTAACAGTATTCACGTCTACAGATTCCTAATATAAGGATATTTAGAAGCTATTTATCTCTTAATACAGTTTTATCATTCTTCTGAGCTTCAGATAAACACATTCTCTAATGATCTGTGCACGCCGACTCCTCTGGGACTGAGTGTGTCTCTTTGGCTCCTGTTGAAGCGAGAACTCGGGTTCTAATGATTCCGACACATTTTGAGGAGAACCACTGTTGCCGGACAGTAAAAGGAGTGAAAACGAGACGAGCTCCGTAATCAGAGGATCTGTTTTTGTAAAAATGCGATGCGAAATCTACAGGTGTGTCGATTTCACTCTATTTAACCACAAACCTGCTCAGCGACTTGGGGAAGCAGTGGCCGCGTCTCTGTGACTCTCAGACCATCACCCCGGTTCAGAACGGTACCAGCGACATGTGACGAGGTTTTAGAAAATCACAGTGTTTGGAGAGCGGCTGAACTTTGTGACGCATGGAATGCTCTCTGGAGTTCATTGCGGTTTGCTTTCTGTCCCTGGGTGTCAACACAGGACCGGTATTGACGTACTGGAGGCTTTTGACTTATTCAAACACGAGCTCACGGGGTCACTTCTCTTCTTTCTTTTTTCTTTTCTCTCACAGGAGCTGATCGCCTTCGGCCTCTGTAACTTCATCAGCTCCTTCTTCCAAACCTTCGCCATCACGTGCTCCATGTCCAGGAGTCTGGTGCAGGAGAGCACCGGAGGAAAGACGCAGGTAACGACCGCCTGTCGCCACGGCGGTCATTACGTCGTCTCACTCGTGCTTTGAAACCGTAATTGGAAAAAAAAAAAAAAAAAGTGAGCTGTGACGCGGTTTGTGTGTGGGCAGATCGCCGGCCTGCTGGCGTCACTCATGGTGCTGCTGGTGGTCGTGGCCATCGGGTTCGTCTTCCAGCCGCTCCCGCAGGTCAGTCACTTTGTGGAGGATGGGATGTGTGATGGGAACACGTTGACATCAACATATTTTAGTTTGTTCAATTCAGAGAAATCTTTTTAAATCTTTTTAAAACTCCAGGAGACAAAAGTGGAAACTTGGTCGGCGATGCTTGTTGATTTTGTAATAAATCCACACAAACACATGAGCACAGAGAACAACACACTATAAACATTAATGGTGAGACAGCAGCGTTTTCCTCCAAAACTTTGCCTTTTGAGTGACTCAGAGCACCGTTGTTGTATAGATGTTGTTTTCCCTTGAAACATGCTGTGTAGTTGACTGAAGCTCACCGTTGGTTCACAACAATTTCACAGGTATTCCCATTTTTTAGTAAAACACTCCTATCTTGTCTCTGTATCTCAGCACATGTAAATCTCTGGTCGTGTGGCAGCTGAAAGCAGCTCGCTGTGTTCTTGTACCTTCATTTAACCAGGTTACTGCATAAAGTTGCCATCATGACTTCATAATGAGTGCTGAGTCATTTTTTAGATATATTTACTTTTATGAAGAGTTTTATTTTCTGCCTCGTCATTCTCTTTTGAGTCTTTCTGCTGCTCTGATGTCCGTCTCTTGTGATTGTGTTTGTCAGACTGCGCTGGCTGCCATCATCATGGTGAACCTGCTGGGGATGTTTAAGCAGTTTAGAGACATTCCCGTTCTCTGGAGGACGAGCAAGATCGAACTGGTTAGTCCTTCTGACCCCCCCCCCCCCCCCCCAACCGTCTTCATATTTAACCTCCAATAAAGCCTCTTCTTCAGTAGGTGCATGTATTTTGGCATCGTTTTCATCCTATTGCTTTCCTTAGCTGTCACAGAAGGTCACATAAACAAACCATTTCCATGATGACCTGACCTTATGAACACGTGGTGAAGGAAAACCTTTCTCCTGTAACTCCACCCACAAAATAATCCAGGAAGCATCATCAGTGTTTGTAATTTGACACCAGCCCACAGGTCTCTTCTGTGATTGATCTAAATCAGGGGTCGGCAAACCTTCAACCCTCAAAGAGCCATTTCCCACTGAACAGACCCCACCACCCTCGTCGCTGTAATATTATTAAATCCGCGCATATATGCAGGAGATCAGAACCATGACATGTGAGCGGCTTTCAATGTCATTCAGTTGTGTAGTTCAGGATTATGCAGCGTTAAGTTAATAACTGCCGCTCTCTGTGGCAGTGAGCATGAAGTGTCGTTCATCCACACGTCTGCTGACTGGTAGTGAGCATCGTCTCCCTCAACAAGTCGGCAATATTGAAATATCTCATCGGCCGTAAACTCTCCCGCTACTGTTCACGTACGCCGCTTTGCACACACTGGTGGTTTTGTTGACTGGGTTCATTGAAATGTTGGCGCTCCGCGGTCTCCTGACGAGGTTCAGACACTCGTAACAGGAGAGGAGATCCAGCGGGAGACGGTCGCTGCAGCTCGGATTGAGAAAGTTTTCCGCTGTGTCACAAATAAAGGAAGCTCACGGCTTCACATGGCTGATGGATGACCACACAACTGCCCGCTGCCGCGAGCTGTGACCGCAACGACTGCGCTCTTCGCGCCGCTATTGCTGTGTGATGACGGTACATCCGTGCGTCGTTCACTACACCGCCTACATCTTACCGCACTCTCTGTGGTGGGACCGTGCAACACAGTTGGTTCTGGGTGTGCTTTGTCCTCACCGTACCGTACCGCCCCGGCCCACCGCGCTCAGGGATGGACTGCAGTGGGACGGAGGGACCAAAGAGCTGCATGCGGCTCCGGAGCCGCGGTTTGCCAACCCCTGAGCTAAATGAAGCGACTCAACGCACCATCTGCTGGTGTACAGCGGTATGGCAGGGGTGTGGCTAACTACGAGCCTGGTTAGATTTCTCTGCAGCGTCACTGTATCGGTTTGGATTCATCAATTGAACGCAGAACTGAAGTGGTCTTTTTTTTCCCCGTCAGGCGATCTGGCTGGTGGCTTTCGTTGCCTCGGTGCTGTTGGGTCTGGATTACGGCCTCCTGGTGGCCATCGCGTTTGCCATCGCCACAGTGATCTACAGGACTCAGAGGTAAATTCACTTCATCCAGCCGGTTCTCCACGCTCCTCCAGCTCCTTCACTGGGGAACCTTAACAGCACTGGTCTGTTTCCAGCCCCCAGAGTTCCGTCCTGGGCCACGTCCCCGACACCGGCCTGTACTGTGACGTGGACGAGTACGAGGAGGTGAGAGCGCAGCGTCTAACAAACTGTCTCCACGTCCTCCGGCACCAGCTCTGAATGTCTGCCAATCCTGCTTCGTTCCCAGGCCGCCGAGCAGGAGGGGATTAAGATTTTCCACTGCAACTCCTCAATCTACTTCGCCAACTGTGACCTCTACGTGAACGCCCTCAAGGAAAAGGTAATCCAGCCGCCCTGGTCGGGCTCAAGCTCCCTGAGATCCAGAGGAGGAGAAGGAAACTCGGCTTTTTACAGAAAAGCACAATAAGATTTAATCGCTGTGAGAAAGCAGGTTTATTATGAGATCAACATGCTTCCAAACAACGCCTTAATGTCGACTTACATGGAATCACCTTCCACTCATTTAGTTTTTTTCTTTCTCAATGCAAATGATCTGCACGTGTTGTTGTAGCAACAAGTCTGCGATGGTGAAACAATAGTTAAAGCAGTTTAACCTCTGATCCCTCGTGTCCCTGACAATCTGAGATATTTGACAAAGAAAACACTGGAACACCTCGTCTTCACATCGTCTTCATCAGAGGAATTTCTGGTGTCAATACGTCCGATCAGGACGAATCAGGTCCACTCTGGTTGTTGTCCCCGTGGAGGTGAGCTGGTTTTGTTTGCCAGTCGGAGTCGGTGGGTCACGTGACTCGTCACAGCAGGAAGTGTCGAGGGTTCTGGAGCGAAGCGGCTTCGGTTTGACTCCGTTATCAGATCCTGTTCAGCACCAGACTGGGATTAGAAGTTTGTGTCTGAAGCTGCTATTAGAGCGACTGTCGGTTTATGGGTCAGCTGGAGGACTCAGGTCACTGAGGTCACAGGTGAGGTCAAGAAGCGCGTACAGGTTCTAGTTCAATCGAGGTTAAATTTAAGAATCTGTTTAACGGTTGAGATCTTTTTGTATTCTGTCGTCGAGCAGTTCTCGAACGTCCTGACCGGTAAAGTAACCTTTAAATTCATACTTTAAAGTTTTTATTTGTTGTGGCACAGAGTATACAAGATGAAAATGTCTATTTCCACTAAAACCAAACAGTAACAACAGAAAATGACTCCAATCTCAATATGAAGACAATTTTAATGAAACTTTCTGGTTAAAAAATTATCAAATGTCCATTAACCTTCTCGTCTCGCTATTGCATTGTGGGAGTTTTCTCAATCTCACCTTGACAGCGGGGCTTTGAGGCTAATGTTAGTTTGCTGTCGGTCATGGTAGCATCACTGATACCTCAGCTCCGGTCTCGGGGTTCTGTTGTGCCACTATTCCTAAGAAAATTGTTTAAAAATTTTTTTTTTTAAATCCATGTTTTCTTTGAAACGTTTGTCGGATTGCTTTGGCCTGATGTCTCACAGCCCTGATCGACATCTGCTCCATTTGACCACAACGCCGCTCATTTAGTCGAATATACAGTCACACGGAAGTGTGTTTTTATAATAATAAGTAAAATATTCAATGTAGAGTCATGAAAGTGGAACGAAAACCGTTGCCTAACAAAGATAAAAGGATTTAAAACACATTGCAGCCGTGTGCAGGCGTGGCGGCCATTCTTTCCTCAGCATTATAAAACATCCCGGCGCTTTAGACCGCGAGTTGTAAACGTCCTCAGGTTGGACTCCGGGAGTTGGCGTGAGTCGGTTCTGCCTCGGCGGAGGCGACGTTCAGGTTGGGGATTGTCGAGCTCCACATTGAGGACGGAGTGTCTCCGCCTGCTTTGTGTGCAGACAGGTGTGAACCCCGCCTGCATACAGGCTGCCCGCAAGTCGCCCTGCAAGCTGAGGGACAAGACGAGCAGTAACCACTCCTCCCCGCTGAAGATCTGTGCCAAAGTGAGTCCTCCTCTTCCTCTTTTTCTGTGTTGCCAGCACATTTACACATTTCCTCTTCAAAGTGTCACGTGGAGGAACTGGTTTTTCCTGCTGAGCCGTTATCAAGGAAGAAATCGGAGTCTCCTCCTCTTCATATGAAACACATCGTCACTCACACATGAAACATTCTCCTGAACTAAGTTAGGAGCCTATAGAATTTATAGTACATGAATATAAACGGGCCGTATTGCGCAGCAGAGTCCAGTCAGATTCAGGTTCCATGTGATGGTTGGCAGCTTGAGGACGAAGCGGTGACCCACGAGGTCCTGGCCCAGAACCACGAGGCGGTGGAGGAGCACAAGAACGGCGAGGCGGCGGTCTTCCTCCAGCGCCACGGCAGCGTCCACTCGCTGGTCCTGGACTGGACGCCGGTCAGCTTCATCGACTCGGTGGGAGCCAAGGCCGTCAAACAGGTCCGGTAAACGCTCCGCCTCCTCGCCGGAGCCGGTGAGCTGCAGACGCGAAGTTTAAAGACGGTGACGTGTTTCCGCAGGTCATTAAGGAATACGCAGCCGTGGACGTCCGGGTGGTCATCGCAGGCTGCAACAGTGAGTCACCGGGTTTCTGTCTGGGTCCACTGGGCTCTACAACCTGCCGCTCTGGACCTCTTCAGCCCGCCTCCAGTGGCTCCCTGAAACTTACAGAACATTCTATGTAGATTTTTGCATTCCACACTATCTTTCAAAAACATATGCCTTAAAGCCACACAACACCAATGAAAACCATAATCAAACCATCAAAGTCTCTCTGACACTCTTCATGTGCAGCAAATACTCACTTAAATCCAACAGCGATCTGATCTGAGCGTCTCCATGGCAACAGACGCTGACCTGCTTGACCCAGTATTGGGAAACGGTTAAAGACATCAAAAGCACTCAGGATAGCAGTAATCCCTTCAACACGTTTTGACATTTGAATGGTTCAGATCAGTTAAAGATCGTAGGAGAAATGGCACCTGAGGTTCAGCTTCTTCCTGCTTTCCAGGGGAAACAAAACGTGCACATGAGTGAGTCGTTGGTTGTGTGCGACATCACACCCCGAGACGGCGTGCAAACACTTTATACTCAGAGAAAAGGACGTTACAGAATAGAACAAAGAAACGGTGTTTCACCTTTAGTGTTATGACGCTCCTTCATTTTTTAATAATTGTACTGTGTATTGTAATTGTTGGGATTCATTTCATATCGCTCATGTAGACGTTAACTAGGCAAAAAATGTTGGAGCGTCAGGCTGAAGAGAAAATCTGCCCCTAAAGAAAGAACCAGATGAGTTTTATGAATGTTACAGAAGAGTATTAGGGCCACTATTCATTTATTTTTTTTGCTGAGAAATAAAGTTTCTCTGAAAAGTCTAACATTGACTATAACTGCAGTTTATGAGCTAAAGCCGGTTCAGAAGCTTCGTTTCACTGCTTCATTAAACTGCCCGTGATGCATTTTGTAGAATCAGTCACACACGCTGGCACGTGGATGAACTTTTTTTTCCTCAGTGAAAACCGACTTTCTGATTCGTGAGGTTTCATTGAGGTGATGGACGAAATTAAAGCAGAATTTAAATTAAAAAAAACCACCAGAGGGCGCCGATGGTTGGAACTTGGGAGTGATTGTAGATGAAATGACAAAACGAGTGTTTTTAATCTTCTGACGAGTCCTGATGTTCTCTGCTTGGATCCAGGAGTTCTGCTGCGCGAGCTCGACACTCTGCAGTTCTTCAGCGGGAACGTGAGCGCCGAGACGCTGTTCCCCACCGTGCACGACGCCGTGCTGCACTGCCGCCACCGCGGGGGGGAAACGGTCGCCTGACGCGCCGAGAAAATCGACGAGCACTCCAAAGACCCGGACTACTCAAGTGCCCAGAGCAGCGAGCGTCACGTCTCCGGGCCACATTCCCACGGCCTTATTCCCCAGCTCCCGACGGGGCGGAACGTTGCACTTTTCTTTTCTCCTCCTGTCAATCGGAATGCTGGTCCTGAAAATGTGCTTGCAGAATCTATTTTCATGTTTGTATGTATTAAGAGGTCAGGATGTTAGTTACTGTACATGTGCACTGCCGTTTCAGACACTAAATGTAGTTGTGCTTTTTGTTTTCTAGTAACACCAGATGCCTTCATGACTCAGATGTGGAATAAAGTTTATTTTTAAGTGGACAAAAGATTCAACTCGGTTTCTCTTGACAGTAAGAAGTCAAACAAACAAACACGCTCAGTTGTAGGTCATGTATCTGGGGGTGGCGCTGAACTTGGCGTAGGACTTGATGACCTTGTTGACGGCCTCCAGGAAGTCCTTCTCCGTGGCGATCTTCCTGCGAGCTCTGATGGCGAACATGCCGGCCTCCGTGCACACGCTGCGGATCTCCGCGCCTGGTGGAGGGAAACGCGTGGCGGTGAGGTTATGAAGGGAAACTGGACAAAGTTCAGAAATCTCTGGGAGGAAGAAACATTTCTACAGCTGAAAGAATTAAACCAGATGAGCATCTTTCCTCAGGATAGAAGTCCCTGGGATATTCTGAGATTTTATATCACGCTGCCCTCCTGTGGCCAAATATCGGCATTACACTTCATTGAAAATCCAAACTTGTAAAAGTTAAATACTGATTCAGTATTGGTACATTTCAGAACTTTTAGTTTTCACATCCTAGAAACAAAGTCACACATTCCGCAGTATTTCCTTCATCTTCTGTCGTAAAGGGGATCAGGAAATCTGCCTCAACGTTTGGAAGGAAGTTCAGGAGTAAAGTGAGTTCATGTCGAGAGGAAAAGGAAAGATTTGGGCCGAAGCTTTCGTTCCTTCACCTCAGTGGTGCCGACTTCAGGTCCAGATCTCAGTTTTGGGAGGAATCAGGACTTTGGTTGTTTTTTTTTTAAATAAATAGTGATAAACAAAAAGGAACAAGTGGATTTAATAAATGGAAATAGATAACTAGACAAATAATAACCGCTTCTCTTCCAGACCAAAGAAAGATGGAGGATTAATTTAACATGTTTGAACATGACTGAGTCAAACCAAACAGATGTACTTCAGTATTGAGAACTCCTTTAATGAGGCCTTTGTCCTCAATATTATGAAACTCAGATCTCATCTGTGTTTGGAGGAACGTTTACGTTTAGAAAATACACGAAAGACACAGACGTCGCTGACGCTGCCATGAACGAGAGGAAACTGGCATTAACCTCAAAGCCACGCTGTCGTGGTCAGTTTGTAAAAACACCCATAAAGAAACAGTTCTAGAAGTTCTTATGACATTTCACTGGATTTTGAACCAAAAAGTTTCATTAAAATTGTCTTCATATTAAGATTGCAGTCATTTTGTGTTGTAATCGTTTGGTTTTTGTGAAAATAGACATTTCCATGACACACGCGCCGAAACAAAGAAAATCTTTAAAGTTAACATATGAAAGGTTTTTACTCGAGAAGAAACTGGGCTCTTGAACTGAAATAACGTAAATATGAGGATCCACTTTGTCCAGATTTATTGTTTCACCCGCCTGATTCCATTCATTAATGCTGAATTCTGTGTCTGATTGCACTACTTTTAGCATTCGTACTCCAGAGGTGCGTCTTACCGGTGCTGTTGGGACAGAGACGAGCCAGCAGCTCGAAGCGGATGTCTCTCTCCACGCTCATGGAGCGGGCGTGGATCTTGAAGATGTGGGTGCGACCCTGCAACCATCAGCAAACCAGAGTCGGATCACAAGTCTGATCTCAGTTAGTGCAGAATATTTGGACCCTGATCTCTTGAACCAAACAAGACCGTCAGTGGAGGCAGCTGGGATCAATAGACTGATCGACAGACACCGAGGGTCGACGCTGTGACTCACCTCCAGGTCCGGCAGGCTGAACTCGATCTTCCTGTCCAGACGCCCGGGTCTCATCAGAGCCGGGTCCAGAGTGTCGGGTCTGTTGGTGGCCATCAGCACCTTGATGTTTCCTCGCGGGTCGAAGCCGTCCAGCTGGTTGATGAGCTCCAGCATGGTTCTCTGCACCTCGTTGTCTCCGCCGGCGCCGTCGTCGAAGCGAGCGCCTGGCGGGTTCAGAGGGTTCCTTTAAGACACAATCACTACCAGAGAAGCCGTGTGACCGGACGGCGGGTCGGTCGTACCTCCGATGGCGTCGATCTCATCAAAGAAGATCAGGCAGGCCTTTTTGGTCCTGGCCATCTCGAACAGCTCACGCACCATCCGGGCTCCCTGGAGGGAGGGAGGGAGGAAGGGAGGGATGGAGGGAGGGAGGGAGACAGCATTAGTATTACTCCCAAACACTCGGTGTGCACAGCAGTGGTCCTGGTCTCTGGTCCTGGACTCTGGTGAACTCACCTCTCCCACATACTTCTGCACCAGCTCAGAGCCGATGACTCTGATGAAGCAGGCGTCCGTCCGGTTGGCCACGGCTCGGGCGCACAGGGTCTTTCCTGTCCCGGGGGGGCCGAACAGCAGCACACCTTTCGGAGGCTCGATGCCCAGATTGACAAACCTCTCCGGCTGGTCGGGGAGGAGAGGAAGACAAGTTACATGACGAGCTTCAGTCCCGTCTGGACTGAGGCGATGAAGACACTGATGAAGAGAAGACTCACGTGGAGCAGCGGAGTCTCCACCACTTCTCTCAGCTTCTCGATTTGCTCCTTACATCCACCGACGTCACTGTAGGTCACGTCGGGCTTCTCCTCCACCTGAAGGCCACAAAGCAGAGCTGAATATACACACTGCTTTAGGGCCTGGTCACATTCTGCTGTTTGATCCGGACCAGAGTCTCTTCAGGGAAAACCGTTTCATTTGCGCGACGTGATGTAGCGCACAGTGCATTCTGGGTAGTAAACAAGCACAGCTCACCACGTTAATCAGAAGAAGACGCAGAAAGAAAACAATTGAAAAATATCTTGCGTTCAGACGTGGAGTAGTGAGGAAGACTCATTGGTATCTGTTCTGAAGACTGTATATCGCGCTTGTTCGTGGCTACCCATAAGCCACGAGCTAATTAGCCTAGCCACCACAGGCTAAAGCGGCGGGACCGAGTCCCGGACTGTCCCAATGTGAAAGGCTCCTGATAGAGCGGAATCAGAGCAACTCACCTTAAATTAGTCCTTAAAGCACCTCAGCTGTATAAACTAGTCGACTTAATATTCTACAGTTGTCCAAGGATACTAAAATACACTGTTATGAACTCATGAACAGCTTTATTTATCAATTAAAAAAAAACCTTAAGTACATTTTTATACTGCAGGTGGCGTCACCACAGTGTAGTTTGTAATGATACTAAAGACTAAATCAGGGCAGTCAAACACATTTCGACCTCTTAAGTAGAAAGTAACAATGAAGGTTTTCTTCAGACCTGCATCATGGTGACAGTCGGGTCGATCTTCGGAGGCAGAGGAATGTGGATCTGATACTTGTTTCTGTCGACCCTGGAAGAACATTAAGACATTTAGCAGAGCGACGACTTCACATATTCAACGTGCGCAACACCGTCGCTGACGTCTGCCTCACCCGACTCTCATGCCCTCCTCGATGTCGGTTGGAGCCACCTGGTCGCTCAGATCCACCACGAACTTGGCAAACTGTTTGACATTGATGATGTATTTGGGATCCTCTGAATCCGCATTGATGATCTTTGTACATCTAATGAAGGAAAACTGCATTAAAAATACACCCCGGCAAAGTATAGATTCCCAGATGGTAAGGAGATATCAGAGTTTGAAAGACCCTGGTGAGCGGTGCACCGTAGAGCTTGACTTTGTTTTACCTTGCTACCTGCAGCGGCTGTTCACTCTGCAGAGTCTGTTTGTCAGCAGCCAGATCCCAGAGAGCAGGTGGAGCCAGGCCGGTGTCAGACTCCTTAATACCTGGGAGAGAAAAACAGCCAGACTTCAGCTCGTGAACCGACACCCATCATCTCCAGAAGTTCTCTGA
Organism: Lipophrys pholis; assembly: GCF_963383615.2. NCBI lineage: Eukaryota > Metazoa > Chordata > Actinopteri > Blenniiformes > Blenniidae > Lipophrys > Lipophrys pholis. The sequence continues at coordinate 4,627,316 of NC_137644.1, read as the reverse complement.
CGACTCTGCAGGAGTTGGACGAATCAGCGGCGATGATGAAGCAGATGTGGCTCATCTGTCCGAGCTCTGAGCTGATCTCTGTCAGATGTCTCACAGCTGTGGACAGCGTCACTGTATGGCTGCTGACATATTTAACATATTTAAGAATTAATGCATCACTCCTGCAGTTTTATTAAAGTGTTTTCTGTGATTACCGCGGCACAACGATTTATGATGTCACTTAGTCACGAGGGTGAAAAACCTCAATAGACTGTTAAGCCTTGTACATATTTAACTTTTTTTCTATTTTTATACTTGAACATTCTATTTATCTATATTCCATTCTGTGTGGAGCAACACAGTAAAAGTATTTCCCCCTGGGATTAATAAAACTCTAAACAGTTGTTCAACTACAAACCAACATGTCATCAATTTGAGTGAATCCAGTGCCCTTCGACAGGAAGTGTCTTCCTGCCTCTACAATGTAGAGGTAGACACCGAGAGGCAGTTTCCCAGAATGCCTCAGTAGCTTACATAATGACTGGGTGGTATTGTTTATCTTTGTGTGTGTTTTTTGTTAATTATCCATGTCCATGCAATATTCTGTGTGTTGTTATGATTGTTAATGTGAAGTCAGTGATCTCTCGGAAAGTATTTCACTGACACGTCACTAAACAATAAAGGGCACAATTCCAGGAGGTCACGAGGCTGTGGACGGTACAGTGATGGTCCCTCAATAGAAAGGTTGCAGGTTCGAGTCCCCATCTCCCTCTATTCGTACGTCAAACTGCCTTTGAGGAAGACACTGAGCCTTATTGTTGTTGTATTCGAGGCCACATTTTGAAGTTAAATTCCGCAGAGTGGGCTGCTCTGTGATCGTTCAGTAGATCGGTCATGGCGGCAGTGGAAGCGGCGTTGTCTCTCTTTTGGTTGGTTTTAATGCCATTTTGAAGTGTCGTTTGAAAAAAATAATAATTAAATTGTCTTCTTGATAAGTAGAATAGAGACTTTGAAGTAAAGTTATATTTGGGTTTTAGTGGGAGCCTTTTGGACGCACGTCTACTCCCTTTATTACCCAGAAGTTCTCCAGACCATGTTTCTTAAGGTCTTGCCTTAACTGGATCTGCTCTTGAGAACAACACGACTGAACCCCAAACTGCATGGCAGTAGTCTGTGTGTGTGTAAAGCACTTTGGAGGACGCTCAAACTATACAAGTTGAATCTATTCATCATTAATTAAACCAAGCTCATCAGTTGATGCCATAACACCTCACTGGTCTGCCACGGAAATATAAACCTTCCATACAAACCTGTGAGCTCGTTGATCTTCTTGAGCAGCTGCTGGATGTCATCCTCCACTTGTTTGATCTGTCTGGAGTAGGTGCTTTGACCCTAAAAGTGGAGAAATGCCTCTCATTCCAGTCCCAATAAAACAAATATAACCAGAAAGTGAGTGAGGGTGGAGTTTTACTCACGTATGTTTTGAGCAGAGCGATGTCTCCTTCATCCAGAGCTGTGGAAACATTAGCATGTTAGCATCGATCCTGTTATAGTACGAAGGGATTTCTACAAAACCTACATCAACAGTATGAATCACAACTATTCTTAGGAGGAAGTTTTATCAATTATTTATCATCCATGCGTTGATTGTAATAATTTATTTGATAACAGATACGTTAACATTAGCAAAACAGTTAGCCGACGTTCCGTTTTTAGCAAATTAGCCTTTTCAAATTGTGTTTTTCAATCTACCTCTTATAGGTCCGTCATCCTTTTCCTCCTCTTTCGTCTTCCTCTGGTCGTCTCCTAAATAATCCGGCATATTTACCAAAGAACGAAAGTTTCTGTAGAGAACAACTATGAGCTGCTTCGGCTGCTAACTTCAACAATTACACAGCAGCTTTGACTAACCGGAAACACCAGGGGACCCAATTAGAGGACGTACCGTTTACAAAGCGGTTATTTATTTCTTTTTCTTTTTAAGAATAATGACCTTTATACTGTCAATATTTCCCATGGAATTTAGTTAGACAGTGTATATTTTTCAGAACATGTTATTTAGCTTCTAGGTCACAATAACCCTACAATACGTGAGGTAGGAAAGTAAAGGTTGAAACAGTGATGTCAACCCGGAGCGGTTACCAGGGACACAGCGGCGAGCAACAGGGGCTGCGGGGTGTCGGTGTGGGCCGGTGTAGGTACCATCCTGGTCTGGTTGGGTCTACCTATTGTTTCATCTGCTCCTGGTCTGGTTGGGTCTACCTATCGTTTCCTCTGGTCCTGGTCTGGTTGGGTCTACCTATTGTGTCCTCTGGTCCTGGTCTGGTTGGGTCTACCTATTGTTTCCTCTGGTCCTGGTCTGGTTGGGTCTACCTATTGTTTCATCTGGTCCTGGTCTGGTTGGGTCTACCTATTGTTTCCTCTGGTCCTGGTCTGGTTGGGTCTAACTATTGTGTCCTCTGGTCCTGGTCTGGTTGGGTCTACCTATTGTTTCCTCTGGTCCTGGTCTGGTGTGGTCTACCTATTGCTGAGAAGAAAGTTCATCACTATGGTGAAAGAGCATTGATGCTTCAAACTCCAGGTAATGGAAGTGAAATACCAAGGTTGTCTTTGAGAAAACAGGAACATCACACTGCGGTCCTTAAGAGCCCTGGTACTGATGTGGCAGTCGTTGCTTTAAGTCTGGAGAAAGATCTACCATGTCGGCTGTACTGTCACACAGGAGTTTCTAACAAAACAAGAATCGTTGACTTAAGCCAATTTGACCTCACTGCATTTACAAATCTGAGTAGAAGCTTTTATCTGGACCAGTCCGCCTTTGAAGTACTTTACAAATATGTGTGCCACCTGTACGTCCAGTCATCTGCTGAAAATGTGAACAATGCAAGATCCAGAGCATTCTGCATGGCATCTTCAGCTCTGTCAGAACTATCCATGCCTCCCAGCATGTGACGCTCTACACCAACACTGCAAAAGGACAAACTACCAAGCAGCAATAATGAATCGCTGTCTGAAAAGTATCGTGTGTTCACCCTCACCCATTAGCAGTGGATGGCACAATGAGGATGGGGAGTTAACAGGGACCTGGAGGACTACAAGTCCTGCTCCTCAAGGTGTGTTGCAGTTCGTCCACTGCACCTGCCAGCAAGTCAAATGTGATCCAGACAGACGTTCCTGTCTGTCAACAAGACTGATTGATAGGGTGCCAGCACTGTGGATGTTCTGAAGGAAACAGAAGATATAGTGACATGAGATGATATTTCTGACAGTGATGGAGATGAACCATGAAACCTCCTGTAAAAACAGTAGAAATAAAAGCCTATGAGGTCTATTAAAAAAACATGAAATGTAAAGTGACAAAAGCTTCTATTGTTAAAAGAAAAATGAAACTGTGCCGCTGTAAACACTGTAAATAACAAACAATGCTGTTACAGTGATGTGTGTGTTTGTGTGGCAAAGTTCTCCATGGTTCATATATGACATTAGTTGAAGAAGCGTTTTTCCACAAATGTGCAAAGTTTCATGGTGTGCTTTCTGGAGCGATGAGGGTGAATGGTTGTAATGACCTTGAACGTCCACCAGAGGGATTTCAGAAGTCGGGTTAGTGAAGGAGGGAGCGAGGGAGAGGGGGAGAGAAGAGAAGGACAGAGTTCTGGCGAGGTTCGGTTCTGAACCCCGGTTCCTCCACACAGAGATTGAAGTAGCTTCTGGAAGCTCACTTGGTTCTCTGGTTCCTGCGGTGGGGAACCCAAGTTGGTTCTGTGATGGTGGAAGGAATGCAGCTTCCAGGGAGGGGTTGCCGGGGACCCCCTGGTGGGGGTCACGTGACCAATGGTGAATTTTTCCAGTGGTGACCACATGTTCCTTTATTCTCAAAAAAACGTTGTCACGCCCCATTGGTCGGAGGGGGTGAGCATGGAGGCCAGGCCCAACAGTGCAACAATGAAAACCAATCAACACTAAAAATCTGTCTGACACTTAATGTTTCTAGTCTCATTATAAATAACACATATGTAAGGTCACAGTATATTGCCTTCACAATGTCTGCTTCCTGGCTTGTTTTTTTTAACTTTCCAAGTCACCAATGATGTCCTCATCAAACAGCTGCTTGTCCTCTTGTGGTTGATGCTGATTATTGTAAGACCAGTGAGGCGATCCTGTCCCTGGACCTCAGGTTGGTCGTGATCAGCTTCAGCTTTGAGAAGTTCCTCTCGGCTGAGGCCACAGGCAGAGTGCAGGGCGTTCTCAGGGCGATCCACACATTGGCTTATCTGAGTTCCATTTCATTTCCAACTGTGGAAAAAACTCTAACAACATTTAAAACATCAACATTTAAAAACCGTCAGCATAGTGAAGGCAGAAGTAAAGCGGGGCAGGAAATTCCTGGCAGTGTGAAAAAAATAAGTGTTTTTCCCAATAAGCAGTGAAAATATTACTTTAATATACCTATTATTATTGGCTACAGCAAAGTCACCTTGATTCAGCCATATTTCTGTTCTTAAAAAAAAAAATTTTTTTTTTTAATATATATTATATATATTCGAGGTTCCCAAGAAGGAAGCGGCCATATTCCATGTACTACCGCCTCCCACCACTCAAAGACACTTTACAAATAAAGCACAAATAAAGAAAACTAAAAGAATTTATTTATTTTGCCTACGATATCACAATAGCTTCAATATGCTTCAATAAACTAAAGTTCCACTTGAATGTTATTCACCGAAGACCCTCGTTTTTTAATGAGTCCCCGTAAAAACTGTGTCTTGGTGCTGTTTGTACATCTGGCCGGCACTAGTGTGGTAGTCAAGACCAGACCCAAGTCCAGAACATCCCAAAACAGAATAGATGTACTTTATTAATCCCGAGGGACGTTTAAGACCAAGACATTAAGGCAGTGGTCCAGACTACGGCCCGAGGGCCGGATACGGCCCGCCTACACATTTGGCCCGGCCCCCTGAACAACACCAGAGACGCATTTAGATTATTTTTTTCATATACAGTGTGTGACAAAAATATAGGACCACCCATTTTTAGGGGTTAAATCGTTTTTTAGAGTAGCTAAATAAAAATCAAGACTGTGTTTTTTGTTGTTATATTTTACACCGACCTACATTTCTCTGCTTTCTGAGAAGGTCCGGTTTGAAAGATATCAAAATTTTAGAGCCTAAATTTTTTATATATATTTAGATTTATTTCTGTGAAGAACCCAGAGAGGGTTATTTGATTATTGTTTATTTCATAAATGGTGTTATTATTCATTTCCTGACTTTTTCTGTGAAGAACCCAGAAAGGGTTACTTGGTTATGTGTGGCTTTCTGGAAAACAATATTTTTATATTTAGGCCCCCCTGCGATCGTCACACTTTTCCTGTTACAAACTGACCCATCAGAGAAGGGATAAGTTATGTGACAGGAAAAAGTTGGGGGACCCCTGCACTAAGGGGTAGACACTGAGAAAAGTCCTTTAAAATAAAGTGCATATTCAAGGTTATATAGCCCATATATTGATCTAAGTACTTGTATCCATAAATGTATTTCTGTTCAGAATACGCTTATCGTTATTGGACAGAAATGTTCTCTTGAGCGAAAGTGTTGGTACCACTTGAAAATGGATCCACACGCTGACCTGTGTTGCCAGATATTGCGGGTGTCCCCCAGTTGGAGAGCCAAATACACTGACCTTTTAACTTTTCTTATTTCGTGCTTTTGTGTGTTTATGGCATGTTCATTATTACACATATAATAGTTTCAGTGTTTTAACATGATTTCTACACAGGCTGAGATTTGGGCTGGTTTATATTGACAATTAAAAGACATACGCTACTCTACCGATTTAGTTATCTTTAGTCAGTCAGAATCAAACAAACTTTATTGATTCCAAAGGGGGAATTACTTGAATAACAGTTGCTTCTTTTCAAAGTGTTAAACTAGAATATATATATATATATATATATATATATATATAAGCCTAAGTAATGTGTATTAAAAATGTTTTGTATTCTATAATGTTATATTATATATTATGTTATATTATGTGCACAAGCATGATATATGACATGTTTTTTCCATAATATCCATTGCTTTAAAATAAGTATGAAATATTAAGTTTGTTATCTATTGAAACGATATGAGTATTTCTGTAATGTATTGCAAAGTACATATCAGGAACATTGTGCATTTTCATTCCAGGGGACGCCACCGGATGAAGATGGATTTGTTCTGATGAAACTCCCTCAAACCAAATCCTTCTTCTCCATTGACCAGAGGGACTGGGCAATAATATCGACCAGCTGAAAACAAAGGTCATTGGTGGGCCTGCAGTGGAGCGCCGTCACCTGGAAGGACGTAGGTCTATCATCCACACTGCTCCTCCGCCTTCAAAAGACTAAAACCTTCAGGATCCATCAGGCCGACTCCTGCATTCTGGTGCTTCGGTTACGATCGCGTCGAAGGTCCGGATCCATTATCGTTACAGTCGACTGAACTGAGCTCAAAAGCCAGAGTCAGTTTCCAAGGCCAGGAGAGCGTAACTGTACTGAAATAACAAGAAGTCCTGTACGAGCAGAACAAAGAGTTGAACCGGGCCAGAAGCTACAACATCAGCTTTCTGGAGCGATGTGTCCTGAGAAAATATCAATATCAAATATCAGTAGATGAGAAAAATGTTGCATCTGGCTGCAGGGATGAGGCTCTGGAGCAGCACTCTGGAGCAGTCCTCTGGAGCAGTCCTCTGGAGCAGCGCTCTGGAGCAGCGCTCTGGAGCAGCGCTCTGGAGCCCCGGAGAAGGAGGTCGTCAGCACAGCAATGACTTGTTGAGACTTCAAATAAAGCTGGGGGGAACATAAAACTAAAGGTGCTGATGAGGTCCTCCAAAAGAAGCAGTACTTCTGTCTGTGAGGAGATCTTCCAGAGCGAAGCCGGGAGGACGTGGTGTATCTGCAGGGGGCAGAAAGGGTTTATGAGTCGGTGGTCAGGAATCGGCCAACCGGCCGGCCTCCAGCCCGTGGCCACACACCTCCTCATACCAAACTGCAGCGTCCCGCCTGTCTCTTCTAGAAGCTTCTCTAACAGATGTTGCCAGGTGCTTTGGCATCCAGGGGTTGAGGCTGACGTGTGACGGTTCAATGGTGCTCATGAAAGCTTTTTGTCTTGTCATTTGGAAGGAACAACATAAACGACGCTGTCGACCATTATGACAGCATTGCCGCTGGGACGGCAACCAAGGAGTGCTTCAAGGTGCCCGTCCTTCATCGCTGCCTGAGCCACACGAAGAAAAAAATGCTAAATTGAACTATAAAAAAATTTATACTCATTAGAAGAACCCTGAACAATTTTCAATGAATCTGTGTGTATTGAAATTAATGCATCTTTATTCAAACTGCTGCAGTGCAGGAGGTGTCGGTCGTTTGCTCAACAGATTTTAACAAGTGACCGATGCAATAGAAAAGTAAAGACACTTCCATTGTGTTCTGTTTACGTATTTTCTTTACCCCTGACCTGTACAACCTGTCCCAGAGTGTGCGAAGCTGTCACACACTCCGCTGGGACTTAGTGTGTGTTTCATTCCCAATCTTGTTTTCCTCAAGATAGTTTCGTTCTCAACCGTGTTTAGCTTCACCTGGCAGTCCGTCTTTGTCTTCTGTCGGTTGTGTGAAGAAAGTTTTCTGTTTTCTTCTTCAAATAAACGTTTTTTATCCATCCATCCTTCTGAACCTGCTCAACAAAACAACAGAAACTCTTCAACAAACATTTTTTGTGTTAAAACATGAACTTGGCTTTCCTTCGCCGTGTGCAACAAATATGGCAGCTCTGGTGTTTCGCGCAGTCATCAGTCCCTCCAAGATTTCACCGCCTCTTTTGTGATTGTCGCAGCCTGTTGCTATAAAAGGTTTACTGGTTTTTAAGGTGTTTGTTGTGGTGAAATTCAATTCAACTTTACTTATGTAGCATCAAACACAAGACAGACATCTGAAGGCAGTTTTACAGAGAAAACCCAACAATTCCACACGAGCAAGCAGAAGTGACTGGAAGGAAACACTTTTTAATTAGAAGAAACCCGCAGAACCAGACTTAGAGGGGGAGGAACCTGGAGAACCAGACTTAGAGGAGGAGGAACCTGCAGAACAAGACTGAGAGGAGGAGGAACCTGGAGAACCAGACTCAGAGGAGGAATAAAAAAAAAATAGGTCAGCCCATTTTCATATAATTGGATTGAGGTCTGGAGAACGGGCAGGCCAGTCCAGAGCATCAATACCTTCATCATGGAACAACTGTTGACACACTTCAGCCACATGAGGCCTGGCATTGTCCTGCATCAGAAGGAACCCAGGAACCACTGCACCAGCATCTGGTCTCACACTGGGTCTGAGGATCTCATCCCGGTACCTGATGGCAGTCAGGGTACCTCTGGCGAGCACATGGAGACCTGTGGGCCATCCAAAGAAATGCCTCCCCACACCATTACTGACCCACCACCAAACCGCTCATGCTGGAGCAGAACGTTCTCCAGACTCTGTCACGTCTGTCACATGTTCTCAGTGTGAAGCTGCTCTCATCTGTGAAGATCACAGGGCGCCAATGGCCAGTCTGCCAATATTGGTGTTCTCTGGCAAATGCCAATGACTCTGCATGGTGTAGGGCTGTAAGAACAGCCCCCACTTATGGACTTTGGCCCTCATAGCACCCTGGTGAAGTCTGTTTCTGCTGGAGGTCATCTTGCAGGACTCTTGCAGTGCTCCTCCTGTTTCTTTTTGCACAAAGGGCTTGTTGCCCTCCTACTCCCCCCTCCACATGTCCTGGCCTGTCTCCTGGTATGTCCTCCATGCTCTGGACACTGTGCTGGGAGACACAGCAGACCTTCTTACCACAGCTCTCATTGATGTGCCATCTTGGATGAGCTGCACAACCTGAACAACTTGTGTTGGTGGTAGACTCGCCTCATGCTGCCTCGAGGACTGAGAACACTAACAACATTCTAAAGTGACCAAAACATCAACCAGGAACCAGGACAACAGCGTCCTGGTTTGTGGTCACCACCTGCAGAACCTCCTTTATAGGAGTTGTCTTGCTAATTGCCTCATTTCCACATGTTGTCTGTTTTATTTGCACAACAGGTGAAATTGATTCACAATTAGTGTTTCTTCCTACCGGGACATGTTGATTTCACACCAGTGTGATAAACTTGGGAGTTCCATTGTGTTGTTTAGTTGTTCCCTTTAGTTTTTTGAGCAGTGTATTTTCTTTTGAGTTCAGCACAGAGGCTGAACAAAGAGAATCCTTGAACCTTAATGAGATAAAACCTGTAGCTTCTGCTGGTGGACTGACATTTGGAATTGAGATAGTTATTGTAAACTGATTAAACAATACCGATTTTATTTTTCAACATTTCAAGAGGGCTCAACAATGGAATGGCCCGTGCGTGTGTGTGTGTGTGTTCGTTGTATTTGTGCACGTGGGCGGATCAGTGATGGCTGATAGCGCCAGCTGGTGGTGAAAGTCAAGGATCAGTTCTGTCCCTGTTGCACTATGTCCCTTATGGCCTGTTTCACCTGGGTTTTTGTTCATTATTTTTTCTTTGCACAGACACTTTATTTGATAGGTTGATGTGCAAATAATATTAAGTGTAAATTTGATTTAGTAGTATTACTTTAATGATTAAAGATGAATATTGTCAAACCTCTTTGTTTATTGTCCCTGAAACTTTATGAAACCTGAAGTTCCATGGACAATACAGTGTCAATCATGGGGCTTTATTTCTGACATATCACATCAGTCTGACGTGAAACGAGTTTATAACAACAAGGAGTTTCCTGTTCATATATCAGTCAAGAATTAGAGGGACAGAAGCCTGTGTCTGCTATTTCGGAGTGCCTTTATTTTGATATGCCACATCAGTTTGGGCTGGTATTTGGTGAGTGACGTCCTAATGAGACCTACGATCAGTCTGACATGGAATGGGTTGATGAAAACGGAATTTGTTTCTCTCCACAAACACACACATTCTTAATCACAAGTCTCAGATTAAAAAACTGACACTCACATTGTTGCAGTAAATTTAGCTTCTGAATCAAACAACGTGAAGTTGTGGACAAAATGTGAATATGTGCAACAAATGTTTAATGTATGTCAAATAAGTTCTCACTGAAATATCAGTTTTTTTTAATCGACACAGCTTCTGTTTCCTTCAACAACAAATCGCTGCTCCACTGAGGCGTGTGGTGAAATACGATCTGACCAGACACACAGGCCAGGCCAGGATTTGAACCTGCGACGCCGTGCTGTGAGCTCTAACCACTGCTCCACTGTGCAGGACACCCTTATCAAGCCCACATAAAAACTCTTTACAGTTTCTTCACACAGAATAGACTAGGATGTTAAAACTAGGACGGTTCTCTGAATAAAAATCAAGAACGTTTATGAAACAGTTTAAAATCAATGATTTTGGCAGCGGGGGTGCAGGCAACCTTATTTGGCGGCCATCTTGAGGGCTGCAGCTGGCGGCTCTTCACCAACTGTCAGTGGTCATAATGTTGTGGCTGGTCAGTGTATGGATTTCTGGAGCCGAAGATCACTGAAGAACATCTGCAGGGAACAAACACTGAAGCGTGTTTTACATCTTTTATTGTAATTTGACCGCAGCCTGACTGCTGCAGAAGTAAAAAAAACAAACACACAAACATGGTGGGGCTTCTAACAGTGTGTGTGTGTGTGTGTGGGGGGGGGGGTTTGGGGGCGTTGTGGTAGGGGGTGTATGGTGGAGGGTCATCGGTGCAGCAGCTTCCTCCTGCCGCTCACTCGCGTCCACAGGCTGCGGGCCGTCTGAACCAGAGCCCCCCCGCGGGGCAGCCGCAGGCTCCTCAGAGGCTCCCTGATGCAGGCCAGCACCCCGGGCTCGGGGGGGGCCCCCAGGCACTCATGGGAAATGTAGTTGATCCTCCGCAGCTGTCTGCTGTAGTAGTTCCTGAGGTGGCAGAGCTCCTCGGCTGCAGTGTCAGAGATGACGGAGAGCTGGGACGGAGAGCTGGACACAGCGGGGGGGCGGGGAGGTGGCGCTGCTCCTGCTCCTCCTGCTCCCCCTGCGGTGCAGCTCTTCCTCCTGGTCCTCTGAGAGCTGCTGGACACCCGTTTGGACGTTCCGTCTCCGACACATGTCCTCTGTACCGTGTTGATCTCCACCTGAACGACGCTCTGGAAGCTCTCGGTCTCCTCCCCTCCCCGCTGCTCCCGTCTTCGGCAGCGGTTCTTCTCTTCCTTCAGGACTTTGTGTTTGGGTGGAGGAGAACAGCTGCTCCTCACGCTGACCTCCTCCACCTGCTGCATCTCCTCCTGCTCCTCCACTTGCGCCTCCTCCTGCTGCACCTCCTCCTGCAACATGAAAAGCTGCGTCAGTGAAGAGCCGTTGAGCTCAGAAAGATAACGACTGACCGCAGTGAGTTAGTGATGAATTGTTAGCTGTTAGCTGTTAGCATGCTGAGAACACCAGAGAAGCAACAAACGTCAGACTTTTTAAACTAGAAATTTCCGAAGAGGCTATAAAGAGGACAACCTCTGAGATCCGTGCTGGAACTGAATCAAACTTAAAGTGCGTCACATGATCGTCCCAACATTCCCATGCTTGTTATGTTCCAGATGAGCGGGTCTGCATGCCGACAGTAACGCGTTCCCACAAGAAGCAGAGGAAAGAAGGATGAACTGTACTTTGTCCACTCGGTGTGGGGGAGGCTACGGGAGGGCTGCCTTCACTTTCTTGGACCTGGGGGCGTCTCCGGCACCTTCCACTGACCTCTTGCCCTCTTTGGCTTTGCCCTGTGCACCGGCAGACTTTACCTGCAGGTCATTAACAAGAGTCTTTACCGGGAGGATTCACAGCTACGAGGGGCCGGGGGGGGGAGTGGGGGCAGACATGACAGCATACACAGTGGTCCATGGGGGGTCCCAGTTAGCAGACGTCCCCTGAACGATCTTTAATGTTGAGATTACTGAGCAGTTATTTACTTAACTTATCATTTTATCGACCCGGACGCTTTAAATCAGGGCAGTCAGGTTTCATACACATTGTACAGCTTCAGCGTTCTTCACGTTGCTGTCAGGACTCAGTTAGCTCAGTAAACAGGAGTTTAGTGGAACAGTAAAGAGCTCTAACGAATGCTAAAGCTAATACTGCAGCTCATCTACAAAGACAAACAGTAACAATCCAGTGAGACGACGGTCTGCAAAACCGTTCTAGAAAATCAACGACGGCTGAAAACAAGACAACGCTGGGAAGAAAGGACATTAGTGATCGGCAGATTATCTGTTGCAGCAATATGTGTTTCCTCTCTGAACATGCATGTGTGGGATGAGCAGCAGCAGCATGAACAGAACGCAAGATCTTCTCTGTCAAACAGCTGTTGCGTCTTGATCCTTGCCAGTTGTGGGATCCTGTGTCACAGTGCAAAGCATGATGGGATTGATCCGCTGAAGTCAATCCAGTCACATGTAAACTGGCAAAATACTCAAGATTATTTTAGTCAGTGTTCACGTAAATGGACCAATCTGATTCTTTAATCTGAAGGAATTTAATCTGATTGACAAAATCAGAAAACTTTAACAAGTTGAAAAAGGAGAACGAAGAAGCAGAAGTTTATTAAAAGCTTCTCCAATCAGTCTGCTGGATCTTGTGTTTGCATCCCCCACCCCAAGCAAACCTTACTGGTATCATTTTGCAAATAAAACCAGTTTTAATAAGTTAGACACTTTGCAGTTGTCATCGACGTGTAGGATGAAGAGTTTTGGACCCAGCACTGACCCGTGCGGGACACCACATGTCCATGCATGACGTTACCAGGTTCAGTCCCACATCAGTTAAACACATTGCACAGACTGTTCCAGAAGCTCCAAACGAGTCAACAACAGAGAAAGAAGTTTGAGTTCTGCTCAAGAAGGTTTTACTGAGTGCTGCTCCTCTCTGCTGCTCATCCCACAAATCCTTCAAACAGGGAAATAGGGAAAAAAACAAAACTCCCATGTTCAAAGATTTACGGCTGAAAACTGAGAAATACATTTTACATCCACCAGTTCAATACTTAAAAATACAAATAAAGATTTGATCATCACTCATTACAATTGATCTCCATTAGTTACATCATTGTCATGCTAGGGATTAGAAAACATCAGGATGATCTGGGTTTTTCAAATCAAAGTGTTGATCGTGAGCTCTGATTCCGTCTCGTGCGCTCCATCAAGCTTCAAAACGACAACACTCTGACTTCAGTTCACTTCTCACTTACCTCGGAGGATTCACTAACACACACGGAAGATTTCAAGGAGACAAGAGTGTTAGAGAGACTTCACACAGTTTAAAGAAGACAAACACATGAGAGGACAGATCCTGTGGAGGAGAGCAGACGTCTCTGGATCTGATCTGACAGGAACAATCAGCCGATTTGAGGTTTTACACATGAAATCTCTCTGGTTCAGACTGAACACTGAAACTCCAGAGTCAGTCTTTCTCCTTCACTACATGGAAGCTGGCTCAAACTCTTGTTAGAATAAACACTAAGTACAGGAATTATCCTGCTCAGATGATGTGTGATGAAACTTCACCTCTGAACTTGATAAATAGTTTGAAATGCTGTTAAATCTGGAGGAGGAGGAGGAGGAGGAGGAGGAGGAGGAGGAGGGCTCACCTGAGCCCAGGTAGTTTTCATCTTCATGCTGAGTGTGTGAGCCGGGTTCTTGAGCAGAGCAGCTTTCCGTCCCATCTTCAGGTAGAAGTGTGTGGTGTAGGGAGTGAAGCTGAAGTCCTCTCTGCACACGACCAACACACACACACACACAACAGAGCTCGGTGAAAACACACAAGACGCCCGAGGAACGCAAACAGTTTCCTGTTGTGTTCAACAACACGAAGCCAATGTGACAGCAGGAGCATGCAGACGTGACGAAGGCTGATGAAATGCAGCTCACGCTGCAAAGAAAAACTACAAGCAAAACTTTGTTCTGTCTGGGTGTATAATCTGTGTAGTCTTCATTTTAGAGCGAGAAATGTTGGTTCAACAGACGATTGGATTTAGTTGAAATTTGTCAAAAATGACAATAACAAACAAAACAAAATGGTTAAAACTATTTTAAAGTGCTGGAAGTATTTTCAAATAAAAGTATTTTCAAATTTTTCACTCAGCCAAAACCGCTCAACAATGACTCAAAAACAACTAAAACGTCCACGACAGTGTCAAACTGCCAAAAGACCTTAAACTGCCTCGAAAATCTGCAAAAATGATAAAAGAAATGAAATAAAAATGAAAACTCTAAAAACTACAAGCTAAAACAAACAAAAGAAAGTCTAAAGAAACTTCAAACATCCTGCAGGAGGACTGCAGCTCCCACTAGTGGAGGGATGGTGAATGGACATAAATGAATGCTAAAAGGTTAAAGGGCTCATATTCTGAAAAATTCACTTTCTAAAGGTTTCCCAACAGTGATAATCGTCCCCAAACCCGCAATGACGTCCCAGAAGTGAAGACAGTCTGTCCTCTCTCTCCCTGAATTGTTTCAGGTTTTAAAAAGTGTGTTGCTCCAACCAGCCAATCAGAAATCAAACCCTATATCGTGTCATCAGGGGTTGAGCCAATCCCACTCAAGGTAGTCCCTCCCTTTGACCCTCCCACAATTAGGCAGCTCTGCTCTGGCACATGGCACCACAGGAGGAAGTACTTCCTCCTCTTCCCAAGATGGGCATGTGTGGGCGGAGCCAGTCCAGCTCACACAGACACAGCAGATTCTGAATGCAGCTGCTATGATCCAATATTCAAATGGAGGAAAATCAAGGAAAAACAATAAACTTTAAATAAAAAAAAAGCAGCTGTTGTTGGTGGTTTTAGTGGTTTTAGGTGTTGAGAAATGAAAGTTTCCCTCTGGGATTGATAAACTATCTTTCTTCCGTCAGACTGACTTGAGGTATCCGTCCAGCAGCAGACGTATGATCACAGCCTCGGCGTGGACCCGGGACAGCGTGGTGGTCTTCATCATCTTGCGGTGCTTGGCAGGGCCTTTGCCCATCCAGGCCTCCAGCAGCTTGAGCGGCGTGAGCTTCTCCTGCGAGGACGCCGCCAGCTCCAGGATCTGGAGCAGCTGCCGGGCGTGCTGGCTGATGTCCACGCTGGAGGTTTCTGGTAACATGGGAGCACGGCGACTCAGATCGACTGACCACCACCACCACACACCTTCAATTAAACTCAGGCAGACCTGCAGCTTGCCGGCAGACGTCACACATCTGATTGCAGCCGCGGTCGTCCCACACCTCGTCGAAGTGCACCGCCATGAGGGAGCGCCGGCACCTTCACAGGGAGGACACCGCACCAGGTCAGTATCATCACACCATCACACCAGGTCAGCATCAACACACCAGGCCAGTATTACTGTGGGCCCCTACAGGGACCAGAGGGGGCGCTAAGCAGCACCCAGAAGGGTTTAAAAGAACATGAACTGTGTGTGTCTGACACGGTGTGTATGATGGGGTGTGTGACGGTGTGTGTGACACAGTGTGTATGACGGTGTGTGTGACACAGTGTGTATTACAGTGTGTGTGACAGTGTGTTGGACACAGTACGTGTGTGTGACGGTGTGTGTGACGATGTGTGTGATGGTGTGTGGGACGGTGTGTGGGACACAGTGTGTATGACATTGTGTTTGACACAGTATGTGTGTGTGATGGTGTGTGTGACACAGATGGTGTGCGTGACAGTGTGTATGTGACGGTGTGTGTTACCTGTCCACATTCTGGCAGTACTCCACCATCTGCAGCAGCTTCCGCTGGCCCACGTTCTCCATCACCACCATGGTGCTGATCCTGAAGATGTCTGCGAAGCTGAAGTAGACGATGCAGTCGGCCGGACGGTCGTCTCGGCCTGCACGCCCCAGAACAAACAGTCACACACCTGGAACACCGTCACCTCCGGCAGTGAGGCGCAAGGAAAGGATTACTATGATCAATCTATTACTGAAGGTTTCATCATGAGGGTTACTAATGTCTAAACTCCTGTTTGTTGAAGCTCAAAACTTCTGTCAGTCACATGATTAGCCTGTATCGGCTATCTTAACCTGGCACACACTGCAGGATTTTTAAAACCTTCACCGAACAGGGGACCACACACTTGATGATCACAAAAGACAAGATCGCACAAGATCTTCTTCTTCTGATCTGATAGTGTGTGGCGTGACTACGGAGCTCAACACACACGAGTATCAGGCTCTGCACCATTGACTTCTATTAGACTATATATATAGGTCTATGTTATTCACGCTCAATATTCCAAATCTTGCGTAGTCAAACGTAACTTCAGTGTAAAACAAGGCATCCAGATGTAAACAAAAAATGTTGCCACAAATCAACCTCAGGCCGATATTACGACTCAGCAGGATTATGGCGGTAACTTCCGGATTGACCCTGGGATTTCCGGACTGCGAAGCAGATCCACTTCTTACTGGGATAAATCAGATTATACTCTGATGTACCGGAGCAGAGAATGAAGGCGGCGTCTACTGACCGATCAGATCAACTGACCTGCCTATTTTTACAATACACCTGATTGGTGCGTGGATTGTCCCGCCCACTTAGAATACCAGAGCGCAGCGGAGCGGAGACGGAGCGTTCAGAACAATCTCTTTGACATAATAAAACAAATCGTCGTCAGGCTTTGAAGGTTGTTTTTGTTCTTCACTTGTTCCCAAGTCTGTTTAGTTCCATGAGGGTTTACCTGTAATAATGAGGTTAATATTAATGGTCACGTTTGACAGAGCTGCAGAACCATATATTGAATGAGCGTACATCTACTCTGTTGTCACGGTGATGAATTAATTACTCCAACACAAAATGCGTTCACAGGGAAAGAGCCTCAAAACAAACTGATGGAAAATCTAAAGTAAAAGAAGAGCAGTGAAGAAGAATAAAGTGAAACTGAGTGATCACAGTGACAGACAGGATTTTTTTTGCAGACAGCTGCCAGTTGGGGCTTTGCTCCCGATGCTCAGGAGGGATCAGGACAAGAATCGGCCCGATTCTTTCAAGACCCAACATCCAGAGATTATAGAGCATCTTCCTCCTCTAACATCCAGAGGTTATAGAGCATCTTCCTCCCTGCAGATCAGCAGTGAGGATGAGGAGGTACCTGCTCGTCCACTCTCCTGGTAGTAGTTCTCGATGGACTTGCTGATGGAGTGGTGGATAACGAAGCGGACGTCTGGCTTGTCGATGCCCATACCAAACGCCACCGTGGCGACCACCACCTGCAGGACCAAACAACTAATCAACAAAACCAATCAGAATCTCTGTCGTGGGATCTGCAATAAATGTCGCTTCTGTGTGATCCCAATCATCTTTAACAGTTAAAGAAACAGTCCTACACTGGATTTCATGAGTGTGTTGCTGTTATAACACTGTAATAACAACACCTCATGTGTTAACAGTGAACACCACTCAGTACAGGATGTCTGCTCTGCCCAGGACGAGTCATCAATGCCCTCACCGGACCTCTCCTCTTCCTCTCCTTTCCTGCTCCTCTCCTTTACTTTCCTGTTCCTCTCCTCTCCCGTTCCTCCTTCTCCTCTTCCTCTCCTTTCTTGTTCCTCTCCTCTCCTCTTCCTCTCCTGTTCTTCTCCTCTTCCTCTCCTTTCCTTTCCTGTTCTTCTCCTCTTCCTCTCCTTTCCTTTCCTGTTCTTCTCCTCTTCCTCTCCTTTCCTGTTCCTCTCCTCTCCTCTCATTTCCTGTTCCTCTCCTCTCCTCTCCTCTTCCTCTCCTCTCCTATGTATTTTGATTTTGACACAAGCATAAATGAATATTTCTTGTTGTATGTCAGGCTGCTGCTGCTGGGATGTTGAGATGTAACTTTAAATGTCATGAGCTGAACTTTATTCATCCCATCTGCAGAATCTCGTGCTCTAGTTGAGTTGTCCTTTACTTCGCAGGAGAAGAGCATCATGGTTAACAAAATCAGGACTTTTCTGAGCTGTTATAGTCATCCAGTCCCCATCCATTTTCTCCTGTCCACTGTAGGAAGTGGAAAGTGTTAAATAATAAGTGAATTCCTGCCGTCTGCATCTTCTGGGAATTCATTTGCTCATGTATGACGTCCACTCCCTGTGTCGGTCACTTAAACGCAGGATCACTCAAATCAAGTGTCTGATCCAGTCGGCTCAGACTTTGTTAAGACTCAGATTTGACTCCAAACAACTTAGTTCAGGATGTCAAACAGGCTTGAACCGGTCCACCTGAGGGTCCTGTCTGGTCCACCATGACCATACTAAGAGTATCTGATGTTTCTCATGAGTTGGAGCATCATGAGCAATGGAAGCCCGCTGTCTTCCTGCTCGCCAGTCGCATTAGCATCAGGTGGAAGGTGTGAGGGTGAGTTTGTGACAACATGCAGACTGAAGGCTGCATGAAGACCGTCTCACTACAACATGAAGACCGTGGACCTCTGGAGGGTTTTGATACGAGGACCGGCTGCTTCTCCTCTCACCTGGATTTTGCTGGAGGACCACTTGCGGTGAACCCGGGTCTTGTCTTCTGGGCTCACGTTAGCGTGGTAAGGATACGCCACGATGTTTCTCTTCTGGAGTTCAGCAGACACCATCTCTGCGTCCTTCTGGGAGAAGACGTACACGATGCCTGAGGAGGAGGCAGCAGGTCAGACACAGCGCCGCACCAGCAGACTGCAGCGTCATGGAGACGGACCGAGACGATACCTGACTGGTCCTTGTACTGGGTCTTTATCAGAGTGCTGAGGTCCGCGATGAAGGCGTCACTGTCTGAGTCTTTCAGCCGAACCTGAGGAGACAGATACGCCGTGAGAGACGAGACCGAAGGTTCCAGAAGGTGAAAATCCAGTTTCACCAGGAAGTTCAGAACCTGGAACTCCTTCAGAACCAAACATCATCACAGTCAGACGTTGAAGATTTAATCTAAATCCAGAGTGACTGAGATTTTCATAAACCTCCTTTAATCTTTGTTAGTCCTGCCTCGGGTGTGCATGCGCTCAGACTGTCAGTATGACGTTGTCGTGGTCGTGTTAGCTGGTTAACATTCAGTCCAGTTGGATCTGAATCCAACCAGAGCAGCAAACAGTCAGAACAACATTTACAACATTTAGTAAACTCTCATCCAATAAATCTCATCTGAATTTTATCAAGAAAAATAGGTGCTATAGCTTTAATGCTAATGCTAGATAGCGAGCCATAAGCTAGCTAGTGTTGCACTGCCGCAGTAATAGCGGTTTTCCTCCAGACAACCGACACCAGGATCTGAGGATGTTTTAACATTCCTGATTGTTGGAAATGCTTTTATGCACTATTAGCTTCATGTTAGCACCATTAGCTTTATGTTAGCACTGTTACCTTCATGTTAGCACCATTAGCTTTATGTTAGCACTGTTACCTTCATATTAGCACCATTAGCTCCATGTTAGCACTTAACTGAACTCTGATGAACTGAAAAGGCGTCAGACTGAATCTTTACTTCAAGTGCGAACAGGTGGAACCTAATGAGTCCCTGTGTGCATCTTTAACAAGTGCGTGTTGTGTGTGTGTGTGTGTGTGTGTGTGTGTGTGTGTGTGTGTGTGTGTGTGTGTGTGTGCGTGTGTGTGTGTGTGTGTGTGTGTGTGTGTGTGTGTGTGTGTGTGTGTGGTTGCCAGGTTACCTGGTAGTACAGGTTGGTTCTGTTGAAGGAGGAGGTGATGGTGATTGGCTGAGGCACACACAAGATCTTCTGGCAGTCCTGCAGGACGCTGCTGGTCGCTGTGGCGGTGAGGCCCAGCAGGGGGGCCAACGGGAACTGCCTCTTCAGGATCCCCAGCAGCTTGTAGTCTGAACACAGCACAATGACAGGGACACAAACTGAGGACACACACACACCGTGGATGCTGACAGCTCCTGCTGCACTGCTTCAGGTGGAGCCGTGACGACGTGGCGCATTGCGATATGATCTGATTTGTCAAAAATGCATTGAAGTACATAATGTGAATGTGGTTGCTCTTCCCGATAAAATAATTCACATGGTCACTTCCTGTCTGGTGCAAACAGACGATCAATCAGTGTGTGGCGCACCGAGACTCAATAAATTTGCTTCTGATATGATTTGAGGATCGTTAATGCGCCGAATCGTCACCTCCTTGATACGCTTTGGCAACGTGACGTCAGAGTGTTTCTCAGGTAATCCACCAGAGGGCGCTACTCTGACTCTAAATAGTGGACAGGAGGAGGAGGACAGTATTTTAGTATTTAGTTTTAACGTAGTTTCCTGCCCCCCATGGTTACAGCTGGTACTGCTTCAACCCTAACCCAGGACAGGACAATCCCCCAGAGTGCAGATGTCTCTATGTGGAGCTCCTGTACTGAAACTTCTCGGAGTCATGTTAAGAACCAGCCGCTCTGGGAGCTGGTTTCTCCCTGCAGGACCTGCTCACCTGGTCTGAAGTCGTGGCCCCACTGGCTGCAGCAGTGCACCTCGTCCACGGCGATGCGGCTCAGCAGCTGGGCCTGGTAGGCTTTCTCCAGACGAGACATGAGCAGCTTGCTCTTGGCGATCTTCTCTGGAGTCACGTAGAGCAGCTTGAAGGGAGACGTTGGGTCGGTCATCCCGGCCATGATGGTTTTAGCGTCGGCCTGCCAGCAGAAACAGAGTGAGCAGCGTGAAGCTCAGCTGGGGTCCAGACGGATTGAGGCCTTACCCTGCTGCTGGACGCGTTGAGGAACACGGCCGGTACGTCTACCGCCTTCAGGCTCATGATCTGGTCCTCCATCAGGGACACCAGGGGGGTGATGACCAGCGTGAAACCTGAGCAAACAAACTGCTGTGAGAGCATGAAGACACAGGGACCGGCTCCGGCCCTGTGACCTCTGACCTCTACCTTTAGAGCAGACTGCAGGCAGCTGGTAGCACAGACTCTTTCCTCTCCCGGTGGGCATCACCAGGAAGACGTCGCGGCCCGCCAGCGTCAGGTTGATGGCTCGGAGCTGGAGAGGTCTAAACTTCTGGATCTGGAACGAGCCCTTCAGGTGCTGCTCCACATCTGCAGACCAGGGGAAGTCTGGAGAAAGTCCAGGTGAGTTCAGGGTTTGAATGAACAGGACGACAACAGAAAACTTTCCAGCTCTGATCCTGTGCGACAGGTTCTGAGCTGAGTTTTATTGATCTGAGATGTGAAGCTCCAGACCCTGTCAGGACTTGACGGGGGTTTGGGTTGTGGAGACGTTTGGTACCTGTGCAGTCATAACGTTTCAGGTCCTGTTTGCTCAGGGCTGATTCAGAGGTGGATGACTTTGAGGAGGAGGAGGAGGAGGAGGAGGAGGAAGGCAGGGCAGCGTCGCAGGCCTCCTCCAGCTGCTGCAGCAGAGCGTTCCTGCGAGAGCTCAGCTCGCTCTGCTTCTTCAGGAGCTCGGAGATCTGCAGCTCCACCAGCTCCAGCTCAGCCTCCACCGAGTCCAGCTCCGCCTGCACATCTACACACAAACCGTGCTCTGTAAATTCTACAGGAAAACTTTCTCCCACCCTGATGTAACACCTCCACAGGTAAACCGCTAATGCACTGCCATCAGCCATAACATTATTACCACCGCCTGACATGACACCGTTAGTCATTGGGACATGTTACACAGCAGGTGGCAATTTTCTTCTTTAAGTGATGTTAGAGCAAGAACAGGTGTAAAAACATGAGGAGCACATTGTGAGTCGGTCTGGTGTCTGCAGTATCTGGTTCTGGTCCATGAAGGAGCAGAACCAGAGACATGTGAGGTGAACCGGTGTCGGTGCGGAGCAACTCACCGTTGGCTTCACTGTCCATGTTTGATTTCTTCAGAATGAGCTGCTGCTTCCTGTGAAAGAGAGGAATGTAATCGGATTACTTGCACTTCATCACACTTTACGTGATCTGTCACGTTTGTCTCTGCCTCCAGGTCTGAATCAAGACAGGCTGTTATTAGTCAACACCCTCACCTTTTACTTTCAGATTTAAATTCATGTAACATCTAATTTGCAGAACATGAATGAAACATTCATGGAAACATCATTCATCAAAGTTCAGTCTCTTTATAAGGTCGTAGTGATCCAGTTGGGATATATTGTGCAGCTCTGGTTATAATGGTAAATATTTGGAGCTGCAGTCAGAGGGGATCTTTGGATCAGACTGTGTTCCTTGCAGATTATATGACTCGTTAACAAAGCACGTGTGAAACACTTTCACATTTGAAGGTCAACATATATTCTATTATCACTTTATAACTTTATGATCAAACTAAACACTTGTACGTGTGGAATTCTTTCAACACTTTTCTGTCTTATTACAAACGTGAAATTGTATAAACGGTGCACAGTTAGTTACTTTATCTTATTTTAAATAAAAAAAAAAGTTTTAATCAACAAAAAGATGATTTTTCTGAATTAGAACTTGAAGAAAACCTTGACAAAGCGGTGGCTTACCACGTTTTACTGAAATAATAGAACAACAGGATCTGTCACGGTTTAAAGGAATAATATTAAAACTCATCGATCGGAATTAATCCACAATTATTATTTCATAATAACTGGGAGAAATGCACAAGTTAAATAAAAGGTTTAAATGGTGAGTTTTAATGACGATTGGATGAATCGTCCTTAAAACATTTGAGGTGTTTGAAGGTTCTTAAAGTATTTTAGTGTTTTAAAGTGAAGCTAACGGTGGCTGCACCTGTTTGAACTGATTAGCTCTGTTAGCTTCATACCAGCTGCTTTATTTTGGTTTTAATCACAAACTTTCCCTCCGAGCTCACAAAACTCCCTCCGAGACTCAAACCGGGAGTTAATCTGGCGACGTTTAGTTTGAAACGGGTTTTAAAAGAGTAGAAAGAAGAAAGTCGCTCACGAACCATCAGTTAGCTTCTTCTGCTGCTCCGCATCCATTCACTGTTACTATAGTAGTGAAGGGACTAAACCCGGAGTATTGTCTGACAGGAGAGGAACTGAAGCCCAGTGTACTGTCTGACAGGAGAGGAGCTGAAGCCCGGAGTACTGTCTGACAGGAGAGGAGCTGAAGCCCAGTGTACTGTCTGACAGAGAGGAGCTGAAGCCCGGAGTACTGTCTGACAGGAGAGGAGCTGAAGCCCAGTGTACTGTCTGACAGGAGAGGAGCTGTAGCCCAGAGTACTGTCTGACAGATAGGAGCTGTTGCCGGGAGTACTGTCTGACAGATAGGAGCTGTTGCCGGGAGTACTGTCTTACAGAGAGGTGCTGAAGCCCAGAGTACTGTCTGACTGGAAAGGCTGTCACGAACTTGCGCTGTCGTCCCATTATTGTGAAGTCACAAAGTGAAAGTGCTGTCCGACTGCCACACTAACTCACTAACTACTTTAGGAAGCCCTCTAACACCTTTCCTTAACCCCGTGACCTCATCCACTCCCAAGGAGTTAGCCTCTCTGCTGGTCTGAGTCCATACACTGTTACTATGGCAGAGTGGGGAATAAGGCACCCTGAGCTTTGTTTGACAGGAAACGAGGGCAAACCCTGGGTATAGTAGGACAGGAGAGGGAGGGGGGTGGGCAATCCTGGTCATCGAGGGCCGCAGCCCTGCATGTTTTCAATGTTTCCCTGCTCAAACACAACTGAGTTCTCATGATGAGGCTCTGCAGAAAGCTTGATAATGAGTCAATAATTGCTGTCTGCAGTGTTAATGTGAGGACACATTGAAAACATTGAGGGGCTGCGGCCCTCGGGGACCAGGATTGCCCACCCCTGGGCACCTTCGGAACCATTCATTGTCATCACAGGAGGTCGGAGCAGGTAAACCCTGGGTTCAGTCTCACGGAACCAGAGGGCTTCGAGGTGACGTCAGCTGTGCCTGGCAGTAGTAAATCAGGGAATCTTGACCCTCTTTCCCCTGCGACGCGTTCAAGAACCAAACACTGTGAGGCACCAAATCTTTTGTATAAAAGTAGTAATTTTAATGGAAAGTATGAGCTTAATAACAATACGCGCCTGGGAATGTGATGAGCCCGGGGCGGCAGACGAGAGAAGTGCTTGTGTGTCTTTTTGTGACAATAAGCAGTTTTTAAACCTTGAACGCAGCCCGGCTCGGTCCCGGAAGCAGAGCCGTGAGTCCCGGAGAGACGTGGCTGTTTCTGCAGACATCTGTCTTCACCGAGTGAGGACCACACTGTCCGCCCGGCTCCGGTCCCTCTGTCCGCCTGCTCCTCCAGCGCCACCATGATTTCTCTCACGGACTCTCAGAGTAAGTGTTTGTGTTCGCTTCAGCGGCGCTGCCGCCGCTAACAGCCGCTAGCTCCCACGGCTAACGGAGTTAGCTGAAGGTTTCTCTCTTTAACACCAACAGACTGAACATCTACACTCCTCACTGTCGGTAAACAGGCTGCTCTGTCGGCTACAGGGAATAATGTGACGTCCAGTGAGTCACTAGTTGGTGAACTACAGCAGTAATGAGTCTCCCTTCACCTCAATGATCAGTTTCCAATAAGGATCGATACTCAGCTCAGGTCCGTTAACAAGACAAACCACAGGTAGTACCGATACAGTTCTGTCACCTATACGATACTGATACCAATACTACAGCATCATGACACGATATAATTCAAACAAGATTCCAGTAAAGATTCCATTCCAACACAATTCTCGCACGATACTCACATGATACCACGAACAAAAGATTATTGATTAGGTCCCGTGTGTTGATTGGTGGATGGATGTTCTAGAATCACCTGTGTGAGTGTGAGTCCAGTTCAACATTAAAGCAAACTATCACTGGAAGCTGTCAGTTAGCCTTGAAGCCTTGCTTCCTCCAGGATGACAAACTCAAACATCTGTCTGTCAGAAAAGTTTTGAAAGCTTTCCTCTCACACACAGAAATAGTGAGAATGCTGCGGTTTGCCTGCTGGCCACTAGGTGGCACTGTTTTTTTGGGGGGGGACTGGTACCATGCTTACATGCGGCGACCACAATGTAGATATTTGAGAACAAGTTTATCCATCCTTTACCAGCATCAGGCAAATTTAAGAAACGTTTCCCATGAATGCAGATGATGGTCTTGGAAGCTTGATCACTGGAACCACTGTTCCAAAAAATCCTCATAATTCAGGTTGCTGTGCCACACCTCTTAATTATGTGACTTCAGTCTTATGACCACAGCTGTATCTAGCAGCTGTCTCCAGGCCGATAAACATCAGTTTTTTTTAAGGTCCCATATTGTGCAAAATTGATTTTCTAATGGTTTTAACAGTAATGTGACCCACAGCCTGTACAAGGCCCCAGCAGTGAAGAAAGTCTGTCGTCTCCCAAGTTTGCTCCACTTTTAAGTAAATGTGAGCTCATCCAGGTGAACCTGAGATTTTCCCTACATGACATCATGAGGGGAAATGGCGTGGAGTCGGCGAGAACAGGCACAGCTGGTGGTACAGACACAGAACCTGTTCTCAGTAGAGCCTCTAGAGGGACTTTTAGACTGAAATTCAGGACCACGGCTGATAAGGGGAAAACATTTTGAATAGGATGTTGTTGGACCTCCGACACCAACGTCTGTATAACATGGGACGTTTTAGTTAACTGAATTTAAGTGTTTTCTTCTGTGGTACCGGGTCAGTTTCCCTCTCCAGACCTCCAAACCTCCAAACCTCCAAACCTCCAAACCTCCAGTCCTCCAGACCTCCAGACCTCCAAACCTCCAGACCTCCAGACCTCTTGACCTCTTGACCTCTAAACCTCCAGACCTTCAGACCTCACCTCATGCTGCTGTTGTGGTTTCCTCTACCAGAGATCGGGATGGGGTTAACAGGCTTCGGCGTGTTCTTCCTCTTCTTTGGGATGATCCTGTTCTTCGACAAGGCCCTCCTCGCCATCGGAAACGTGAGTACCTGCAGCTGCTCGAGAAGTTTTCTGGAATGCTGGTGAACCTGCAGGTCCAGCTACATCCTCCTGAGCTGTCAACGACACGAATCCCCACGAGCTGCAAACACCAGGCTCAGCTCAATCATGGGACAAAGATCCAGACACAGCAGTTTCAGCTCGGGGCTCAATCAGGGGACACAAAGAGCTTCTTTGATCATTTTGATGAACTCATTAGTGTAAAACTCCTATTTTTAGCCACAAGATCTGATGTCTGTGATCTTGCAGCTACAGAGTTCATGCTGTTTTCAACAAGTTGCATCTTCAGTCTGGTTCTGTGGATCACTGATTCTCCAAGTTAACAATGTCAGACCAAGCAACACGTCTTTTGTTTACGACTCATATTTTACAAATTAAAGAAGTCAAAAGCTGAAGTATGAAGCAAATCCAGCATGATGAGCTGGATAAAGATATCTACAGATTAGGGTTGTTCGATATACCGGTACTGTATTGGTATCGCGGTACTGACGCCTTTAAAACGATACTATACTGGGCCCGGCCGGTACCGGTATCTTTTTTTTTTTTTTAACACGTCGCCGCGTAGCGTCACTGTGTTGTAATTTGCACCGAGGAGAGAAGAGTTTGCCCGCTTTTTTGCTTTCTAACTTTCATTCACTTAGAATTTTGTAGACGTGGGAGCGTGGCGAATGATCGGTGATCCCTCGAGGAGCGCCAAAGAAAACAGCCAAGACAGGTTGCGCGCGCGCTTCCATGCTCCGTCCCGAGTTCCGCAACTGAATAGCGCTTTATACTCGACCTTATTTACCAACAACATTCCTGGACACAACTTCAAAATAAAATTCAGAACAACATATTTTCAAAACAATCTTCTCCCAACCGAGCTTGTATGTTGAAAAGAATGCCGGATGCGCATGCGTAAATGACATGGCGTTTGCGTTTTTACTCCGAAAAGTATCAAAATACATGTTGGTATCGTGAGAACACGACTACAGCTATTAAGGGAGCATCACCAAAATTGAACCTAACTCGTATTTCATTTCCACACATTCACTGAGTTTCCATTATTCCCGGTTCACCTCCTGGTCTCGCTGCAGATCCTGTTTGTTGCTGGACTTTCCTTCGTCATCGGCCTGGAGCGGACATTCCGCTTCTTCTTCCAGAAGCACAAGCTGAAGGCCACCAGCTTCTTCCTGGGAGGCGTGTTGGTGGTCCTGCTCGGCTGGCCCATCGTCGGCGTCGTGCTGGAGATCTATGGCTTCTTCCTGCTGTTCAGGTATACAAACACCTGAAACACCAGCAGCTGAAGACAAAGCTGTTCCAGCATGAAGCCACCGGGGGGCAGTATGTGCAGGGATAAGAAGGATGAGAGCAAGAGAGGATTATTACCTAAAGAATGGACAACATCAGAATAGTGAGGCTGAAGAGAAGCTGTGGTTCACTGTGAGGTGTTTGATCCCAGGTGTTTCTCCTTGTCCTTGTGCAGGGGCTTCTTCCCCGTGGTGGTGGGCTTCATCAGGAGAATACCGGTGCTGGGCTCCATCCTGAACCTTCCCTTCATCAGCGCAGTGAGTATGAAGCTGCTCTGCTCTGTTCACATGCAGCATGGCTCCTCTTCTTCTTCATGAATCACCGTGTTGGAAACAGCTGAGCTCAGCACGCGAACCTCCAGGCGCCAGAGCTCTTCCTGATACAGACATGAAACTGACGCCACAGACAGTAAGAATGGACCACCAGTCTTCACCCTCTCGCGCTTCACCCCGCTCACATTTGTAGAGAAGGCTTGAGTCTTAAACAGTCGACACTTTCAACATTACAGCGTCTCTACCGGAGGATCAAATGAGCTGAAAGGAACTTCTCAGGTGCACCAAGAAATCTGAGTTAATCTAAATGAACGAGTTAATCTAAATGAACGAGTTAATCTAAATGAACGAGTTAATCCAAATGAACGAGTTGATCCAAATGAACGAGTTGATCCAAATGAACGAGTTGATCCAAATGAACGAGTTGATCCAAATGAACGAGTTAATCTAAATGAACGAGTTAATCTAAATGAACGAGTTGATCCAAATGAACGAGTTAACATCCCGACCTTTACGTATGTATATAAACCTCCTTCCAGCCATTGGGGCGAAGCGGCCGGTGAAGCTGCTGCGTGGTCCACTCTTCTTCACAGTTCCGATGTTTTCACGATGTCTGCTGGACTTTTAACAGTTTGGACCTGCAGTTAGCACATTAGCTCCGTGGCTAATGAACATGCTCGTCCCATGTTGTTGTGTGCGGTAGCTTTGTTTTGAGGTGAATGTCTCTCTGTCTGTCTTTTTTTGTGTTGTTGTTTCATGAAGCCTTCGTAAGGCTCTGAGGACAATCAGCAGTTGTGGTCAGTCACTGCAGATTTTCCTGATTTTCCCCTCTGCATGCTAACGTGGCTAACACACCTCACAATGTGCTGTCCGAGTGCCATCACACACACACACCAAGCACACACTCATCACTGTCATGTTTTAATTCTGATTGAATGATGGGACTTTAAAAGGCTCACACCACGGGGACATTAAGGAAAAAGTCTGAAGTCCGGAGCAGAGGGACCGTCCAGTGGCACAGAGCAGCAGTTGGACTCAGAATAATTTAATCTGACACAGTTGTTCCTGGAAACGTGCCAGCGTGTTGTGTTGGTTGAACCTGTGATTACAGAATGGTCCGAAGAGTCTGACCACTCAACCACCAAGCACGCATCGTAAAACCATCGCGTTAAAGACAGAATCAGCCGTCCGTCCTCTTCTCCCGTCAGACTTTTAGTTTGATAAATGAAAAGAATCCAGACTCAGTCTTTCTGGAGGTTGAGCAAAGACACCAAACTGCAGTTATTTCTCACTGTGGACATGCTGCTCACTGTGGACATGCTGCTCACAGGATGATGGATAAAGACAAACTCCGGTCGTGTACCTCCGGGCTCAGGACGGGGGTGATTGTCCCCACTATTACTTTGGACAGTTTCCTGAACAGAGTAAAGACAAACATGGATTACTTCTCAGTCAGCTGATGAAATACTGTCCGTTAAAGGAGTCGTCACCAGAAATCCCTCGGTTTCTTATTAAAACGTGATTCTTGTTGGACCTCTGTTGGAACGGAAAATCTGCAGTTTTAAAGCGGCGGAGTGTTTTTGTTTGGGCTCTTTGTTCAAACCACAATGGCCCACAAGGGGGCGCACCCCAAAACGAGGGGGGGTTGATTGTTGTCATGAACACGGGATCATAAACCCGCCTCCGTCACCAGCTAATTAGCTGTTAGTGGTGCTAGCAGCTAACTGCTAACGGGACTAGTATACACGTTGAACGCCGTGTGATTAACAAACGACCCTGATTGACAGTTCCTCCAGCCAATCAACACGCGCCTAATATCCGTACCAGTCAGAGTCTCACATGTACCCTTGGAGAGGAAGCTGCAGTATGAAGAAGGGTCAGAACGATCTTCAGGTGTTTTTGGGGGGGGTTTTTCCGAATGAATTTTCAGAATTCATTAAAAGACGATTTAAATGAGACCGGAGACGAGAGAATACCAGACGATGACTTCTTTAGATATTGTTGAAGTTTAAGTATCAGATGCCAGATTCTACATGTAACGTCCTTTAAAACAGTGATTATTCCATAATGGGTCCCCTTCATGTCTCCAAATACCAAAGGCTTCCAGCTTAGTGGAACAATATTCAGAAAAATGAAGGTGAAGATTTTATAAGTAACGTTTACCAATGGCATTTGAATTGAAGTATTTCCTGTCTTGTGTCCCGGTGGTGTCCCTTTCGGTCGTGCATGCTGTCCTGTTGGTAATCTGTAGAAAGTCGTTGAGTCACATCTCATCTGAACGTCTGGTGTCTCTGTCCACGGCTGCTTCACAGGTGGAGGCTGAGGAAGCTGACGAGTCCTCACGCTGTCTCTCTTCTCTTTCAGTACGTGGACAAAGCGGGCGAGAGCAACACCATGGTATAACAGAGACTCTTTGTACTCCGACGGCTGCCTGAGGGCGGCGGCTTTTAGAAACGTCTCGGTGTCCCGCGGCGCCGATCGCAAACATCCGATTTACTCCAGGCAAAGACTGTTTCCTGAAAGGCTCGCCCGGAGACGCACCACCAGTCTGCCACCTGAGGACGGACTCACTGAGGTCACTACAACAAATGTTTGTAACGCTGTTGATCCTCCGGCCGTGGGAGTGGGAGGAGCCAGCAGACCAGACGCCACCGACCGGATGAGAAGTGCCATGCTGCCACGTTTCTGTGCCTGTGCTTTCACTTTATCTTGATGAAAGCATTTCAGTCCTGCATTTTGTCTCTTTGCACTTCCTGTTTGTTTTCCTTCATTACATGTCGTTTCTGTTTACGGTTGGCTTCAAGCGCTTCAGTATAAATTATTTTTTAAATGAGCTGTGATTGAGTTCAGCCTCAGTGTGGTACTTCACCGTCTTGTTTCTTAGGTTTTTTTCCTCAGTGGGTATCATGAACACAACAGATTAGCAAACACCTGCCAGATGCTACTGCGCTAATCATAGAAAAACTTTCTAGCGTAGCCTCTGAATGTCCGCTCCGAGCTAATCTGCTCCTCAACCCAGTTTCCATCTTGATAAGTCATTGCTGAGCATTGTGTCAGAAGAGCTTTACATTCCCTCTAAGTAATTTAGTCTGTAGCCATATTGATGGTAATGAGTTAGCATTAGCTTTTAGCATTGGCAGAGAGCAGATTGGAGGATTACTTTGTGTGTTTAGTAATCAGCTGTTAGTGGAACGAGTGATGGAAAGAGATTTTAACGATGCGTATTTCAACATATACCTGTTGAAAATTATTACCTTCGCCAATGAAAGTTGGGCAACCAACAAAATTGGCCGAGAAAGTTATGTTTTCTTCATATTTATTTATTGGTTTTGTTTGTATGTATTTTACCAACTTTTCACAAAAACCACTCACCCGAATTTCATGAAATTTTCCAGGATGATTTGTCATTTTGTGACGTAAATGGCTAACTGTTACCCCAAACACTGCAACAAAAAATAAATAAAAATGATCCCACACAAAGCGGATGAGAGAGGCGCCTCATGGAGGAGGTCAAGGATATTGCAGTAGATTAAACAGTGATGTGACCTGACCTACGTAGTTAGCATTGATATGAGCTAATGGCTATCATGCTAGTGTTGCTAACTCGGTTCTGGAAACAAATGTGGCGTTGGCGAAGGTCTGCACTCTTGAGTACCTGTTCTAGTTATTTATTGGTATGTATGTATATTTGTATTTTTTCCAACTTTTCGCACAAACTATTATCCCGAATTCAGGGATGTTTTGTCATCATCCAAGGACCAATCAATTAGATTTGGGGGTCAAACAGCTCCTGGGCAGGGAAGATATTTACTCCATGGCAGACACACTGGAGCTCCGCTATGGGCCGTCAGTCAGGGCTGAAGCTGCCGTTAGACGCCTGCTAGCACACTGCTAACGCCGCTCCCCGCCCCCCCTTCTCCACTTTCAGCCAATCACAAGCCAAGACACTCCAAAGGAGTGTTCAGGGAACACAATAGAACTGAACCAGTAGAACATAATTTAACCTTAACAACTTTACATGAAGCAATTCAAACAACCACCACACATGATGGAAGGAGAGGAGTGGTGGCTCAAATAACCTTGTAATCCATTGGTTTCCATGGTGACAAATGTGAAGGTATGGACTCTACTGAATGCCCGATCTAGTTGGAGAAATTCCTAGACTAATTTCTATGTTGACCAGTGATGGCTGACTCATAGAAAAGAAATGAATTATATAATATATTAATAAACTGAAATACTGTCTGAAATTCTGTTTATGCCAACAAACTAACGATGGGCCCTGAACTGTATTCGCTTCATTTTCTACAGATAATCTTTAATAAAAGAGGATATCTTGATTTCACTCCCTCTAGTAGTGTGTGTGTGTGTGTGTGTGTGTGTGTGTGTGTGTGTGTGTGTGTGTGTGTGTGTGTGTGTGTGTGTACTATTTAACATCAGAGTGACTGACATGAAATTGAACCAATTAGTCTCGTTCGATGTCTTTAGCATTGGGGCGACTTTTGTAAGTTCAGTGGCTTAAAGTCCGTTCTGGTTTGTTTTCTCTTATGAGATGTTGAGATGAAGACAAGCGGATTATTAACTCGGTCACAACTCTTCTAATTTACTGTTTGAAAGAAGAAACTTGGCTGAAAAGCTGCAGGTCAGGTTCAACTTTCTCCATTGCAGTTATTTTTAATTGCACACAAACAGAAATGTGTTCAGATTTGTTAAAGTTTATAAATGTTTAGATATGCTCATAATTTACTGAAGAGCTTAAAAAAAGCACACAATTTATTTAGGAATTATTTTTGAGGTTTATTTCAAAGCATTTTAAATACTTTGAAAGATGGATTGATGTGTTGTTTGAAAATATGCCTGATATACTTTTAGTTTTCCCTAAACTCAGACTAACTGTCATTTCAAGTAAACCAGCCCCAAAACACATTGATTTTCTAAAAGGGACTAATTAAGCTTCTGCTTATATTTGTTTACAAGTCATTTTAATAAAAGAGTCTTACTAAGTGCTCTCTGTTCACCAGCTCAGTGTTTCCCAACCTTTTTTGAGCCACTGCACATATTCTACATCTTCCTCAACAGCTCTGACTCTCTCTCCTTTCTTTGTCTTTAGAGTCGTCCTGCTTGAAAAGCCCAGCTCGCATAGATAGGTTGTGGAGATGAGCTGAAATCGCTTTGTTTTCCAGAATAGGGAACTCCTTGGCAACAGTCAGCCAAAAACTGTCCAAAGGTAGATCAGCAAAGCTCAGCTTCAGACCACCGTTTTGTCTCAGGTCAGTTATTTCTTCCTGCTCCTGCAAAGTCATGTCCCTTCCAACTGCGGTTGAACTGTACGGGTTCCTAACCCAGTCAAGGCAATTAGTGGAAAGTGAAGGGAAATAACATGACAACTTCTGCTCAGGACTTTCCAGATGTTGACTTATTGTCTCACACGGTGCAGACCTGTTGACACTTTTAACATTTCAAGGTTGGCACTTTCCACGTGTTTCCAGAGCAGCACCTTTGAACGAAATCCCCGTATTTTATCTGTACTTGTGAGCAGGTTTTCATTTCGGACTTGCATTCGTGTGTTCAGGTCATTGAGATGTTGGAATATATCTGCCAGCCAACATTAGCAAGCAGACTGGAAAAAAATCACACCCCACCGCATACACCCTGATCGAACTGGGTTCATTAAAGGACGACACTCTACTAACAATACACGTAGATTAATTAACCTTATAGACCACTGCCACCACAATAAACAAAAAGCCATTATCACCTCCTTAGATGAAGAAAAAAGCCTTTGATAGGGTAAATTGGAAATTTCTACTCGCTACGTTTTTAAGAAAATTTGGATTTAGAGAAAATTCCCCCTCCTGGATAAAAATCCTGTCCACCTCACCCAGCGCCTGGGTTGAAACCAATGATCAAACGTCTTCAAGGTTCAATCTTGAGAGAGGCACCAGACAGGGGTGTCCACTCTCACCATCTCTAATTTGCAGTTTTTATCGAACCACTAGCAGCAGCCATCAGACAGAACAATAACATAAAAGGAATATGAACAGCAAATGTAACACATGAAATATGTCTCTATGCAGATGATGTGCTACTTTTCCTGCAAAACGCACAGACCTCTCTTCCAGAAACAATAGGGTAAATTGACAGGTTCTCCTCAATCTCAGAATATTCTATAAATTGGAATAAATCAGTCGTCTTGCCTATTAACTCTATATTTCAGCACACACCTAACACCCCACTAAAACCAGGTAACATCAAATACCTCTGACGGACAAAACCAGCAGATCAGAGGCGCGACAAGAACCTGCCGAACAAGACGATGTCACACGTGGGGAAAATTCCACAAAACTTGACCTTTTTGACGAGAGAGAACAATGCTGTCATTTGAAGCTAAATTTGTCATTGAGTCAGACGGAGCAAAATCGTGTGTCTGCGTCAAACTGCGCCCCCTAGTGTCTAAAGTTTACGTCTGACTGCTTTGAAACCCACACAGACTGAAAGACAACACATTTTTTCTCTCAAGAAATGATAATTTTGTGAAAATATTTGCAAGAAAAATGTGGATTCAGAGGAGTTGTTTCCAGAATATATGGATAAAATGCGTGATGACATCACTGACTGCAGGGGGTCAGGAGTCACTCCCAGGATTACACAAACTACTCTGGCTCGCCAGTTGTTGTTATGGGATGTTAATAAAACCACCAGAGGCACACAACCGTCGTCTGTGTGTCGTTGGGAATAACTGATGTTTCAGGAAGGAAGACGTGAGAGTTGCTGGTTCAAAACCTGAGGAGGCAGAGAGGAGGCTCCGTCTCATGAGCTGGTCTTCAGTAACCATCCAGGACTGGAAACTCTCCCCGTGTGATGTGGTGGTGTGCAGTCCTGCAGGAACCTCCACAGACAAGAGTCGCTATCAGAACTTATTCTGCAGGCTCTGCATGTTCTCCCTGTCTGGGTCGCCCTGCCTGGCCCGCTCACCTGCCCAGGTCAACCTGTGGGTCACGTAAATCTGGACAGAAGACGGATGCTCTCATAGTTCTTCTTACTTTCAGTCTATTTGTTGAAATTAAAGTTAATGAGATTGTTTTAATCAGAATATTCTCTTTCTCTTTGAGTGTCTCAGAAAGGACAGTGGACGTATTAAAGGAGACATATCATGCTTTTAAATCCTTCCTTTTTACATATAAATCATACATTTGTGGTCTATATAAAGCGGAACTGCAATGCTTGGGTCTGAATTCCTCATTATTAGAGCTCCACAGGCCCCTTTTCTACCCCTTTTCTGATGTGCTTCTGAGAGCAACTCGTTTTGGGGCGGTCTCTTCATACCCCGCCTCCTCTCCAGGTTGCAGAGGTGACACTCGGTTCAACTCCACCCTGTTCGGCCATCTTTGTAGTTTGATAGAACAGATACAATTATCTAGCGGCGCAGAAACTTTATATTCACACATTATTTACAAAATGTCAACAACGGAAGATTTGTCCATCCAGCCATACATGTTGGAGCCAGAGTCGGACCCGGCGGAGCGAGATGAAAATGACGATGATGCAGAACAACGTCTTCATATGGATGTAACGCAATGGTGTGATACTATATTTACACTAACTTCTCCATCCATGCCCACTACTACAATACTGCTTGTATTACAACGACTATTTAACACAGAAGTTACATTATAATCTAAAACGAGCACACAGCGCTAACATATGAAGACGGTGCAACTGCTAATGCTAACAAAACAATGACAGGGACGTCTTATCATCACACTTTTTAGCGTTATATACAGCTTACCGAAGTGCTCTGTTCGTCGTCTCCATAGATAGAAGGAACTGACCGCTCAATCAGACCAAGTCTTTCGGCAAATCCTTCTTTATACTGGCGGAGGTTGCTGAAGCAGTCGTCCTTAAAGTGATTCGCGCACACAAAAATGACCTTACCCACAGATGTGGGTACATTTCTGTGAAAAATAAAACTCAACCAGGCAGTTGGAAAAGGTTCTGATGCTGGGAGACGGTGTAACGAAGCTTGTGGGTTACTACATCCAACAACCGAACATTTCCACTTATCCTCTCGTAACTTCGGTTGGACTACAAAATCGCAGCGAGAAACCAAAATGGCGGATTGCTCGAAGTGTCGATGTCCTAATTTGGCAGTTCCGCCGGGAATACTGTGACGTAATAGTTCAAAAAACGTAATAGAGAATAGAAAAATCGAAACGGATCGCAAAATATGACCAAAACAGAATATAAAGATATCAACGGAGCACCTGAAGAGACTACTTTGAACTTTTCTGTACTTCTAAACACTCTAAATATACAACAACATGCATTTAAGGGCTAAAAAAGTGGATTTAGCATGATATGTCCCCTTTAAAGGTTATCACACCAGAATAAATAAAAATCATTCAACACAAATCGAATCGACAATCTGCACTTTTTCACAATAAAAGCCCTTTTCTGTCTTGTGTTGTTTTTCCTCTCGGTGACCCTCACGTGGACTCAGTCCTGCGGGTTTTTAGGATAATTCCTCCATCAGTGGAACATCCTTCATCTTGATTCATAAACTTCCGCTCCATGTCTCAGCACTCTGCTCCAGTGAGCAGGTCCCAAACATATCAATACTGTGGCCGGAGGAAATATTGCTGCGCCTGCAGACGGTGACAGCACCAGCAGTGCTGCAGATTAACGGCCTGCAGCTCGGACGTGACTAATTCTGCAGCTGCTGTTTGAATTCAGAAATATTTACAGTGTGGCTCAGGCCTGATGGGATCGATCGCTTCCTCCGTTCATTCACTCTCCCCCCTCCGCCCCCGCTGACCTATCGCTGCTGGCTCGGTGACGGGGAAGGCTTCCCCGCCCGGAACGCATAAAAACCGGCGGAGACGCGGCGGCCGACAAGCCGCGCGCCTCTGCTCAACACCGGACTCACTTCACCTCTCACACCATGAAGGTGAGTGTGGCTTCTTCACGCACCGCGCTCATTCCTCAGAGGTTTGGAATTCTATGCACAACACATGTTTCGCATCTCCTGACGATATTTTCGTTCCAAAAGTTATTCTGGTTGGCAGATATAAACAATGCCCTCACTTTGGGTGGAAGTTTTTAAAGGCACACAATTGAAAGTAACATCTAACACGTCTGGGGACGGAAACTGGGACTACTTTTTACTGCAGTTTATTTTAAAAAGTTTTTTCCAACTCTAAAAGTTTCCTTTTGTCTCGATGCAAAGAAATCTAAAATGTGTGTATTAAAAAAAGTAATTAGAAAAAAATGGTTAAATAAAACAAGTATTTTTATTGGTGCTAAATACAGTAAAAAGTCAAATATCTTCTGCTCCTTACATTTTGCAGCCATGTTTTTTACATATTAACCATCAACAGTGTGATGATGATGATGATGATGATGATGATGATGATGATGATGATGTCTGCTAGTAATTGATTTGAAAACAGCATTTTTCTGTTTAGAATTTCTCGTCAATGTTTTTATGTTGTTTTATTTTTTACACTATTGATCAGGGATCAGTCATCAGGATCTGTTTAACTTTTTGAATAGAAGTATCTGCTGATCCTGAATCGTCCACTGGAAGTTGCAGTATTTCAATTAAAAATGTCAGAGTGAAAGCAAAGTTGATTGATTAAAAAATAAATAATTAAATAAAAATAAAAACTTTTACCAGACAAAGCAGATTAATTTACATTATTTCTGACATTTTTGTCAGCACAAATATAGAACAAGGTGTTTGAACATTATGTTTTTCATGCCATTAGGAATCATTTAAAAAATGTATTGTTATTATTATAATAATAATAATAACAACAATAATAATAATAATAATAATAATAATATTAACACAGTATTGAACTCTTGAAGTGAAGTAAAGAACGAGGGGGAAAAAGAAAAGTATGCAGGAGTCGACCGAACACGAGAGTGATGAAGCCTGATCAGACCAGTTTTTGTTATTTTTTATTTGTAAACATAATAAACGAGTCATAATGAATTTCTTTCCTCTAAAACATTTGAGGTTTATAAATGATGGTTCTGTTTTTTGACCGCTCCTCGTTCTGCTTGTGGCCTCTGAGCTGAAAGGTGTGAATACTGTAAATACTAATACTGCTATCAGTATTTCCCCCCATACTTTCCCCCTGTATTTCCATGTGTCTATATATTATTTAATAAACAACAGTTTATTAAATAATTATCTACTGATATATAAATAGTCTGTTCTCTTGTGTGCAAATATCACCGTCTTATTTGTGTGACGTGGAGCTGCTGAGACTGAATCCCCAGCCGAGATTCATAAAGTCCTGCTGTGTTCCGGACTGGACCATATGGCGGCCCGGTTCTGGTTCTGGTCTGCAGGCTGGTTCTGGTCTACAGGCTGGTTCTGGTTCAGGTCTACAGGCTGGTTCTGGTTCTGGTCTGCAGGCTGGATGTTTGAAGCTGGAAGTGAAGCTGCTGCACTGATTCTCTGCTGTGAGGAGATCTAAGAGAAAAGAGGGAAAGTGGGATCACTGACCTTCCTCTTCCTCCTCCTCTCCTCCTCCTCTCCTCTCCTCCTCTCCCCCTCCTCCTCTCCTCCTCTTCCTCCTCCTCCTCCTCCTCTCCTCTCCTCCTCCTCCTCCTCTCATTTTCTCCCCACATCCTCTTCCTCCTCCTCTTCTCCTCTCCTCCTCTCCTCTCCTCCTCTCCCCCTCCTCCTCTCCTCCTCTTCCTCCTCCTCTCCTCCTCTCTTCCTCTCATTTTCTCCCCACATCCTCTTCCTCCTCCTCTTCTCCTCTCCTCCTCCCCTCCTCTCCTTCTCTCCTCCTCCTCTTCTTCCTCCTCCTCTCCTCTCCTCCTCCTCCTCTCCTTTTTCTCCCATCTTCCAATTCCTCCTCCTCTTCTTCTATTGTCCTTCTCTCCTCCTCCTCTTCCTTCTCTCCTCCTCTCTTCCTCCTCCTCCTCATCCTCTCCTCCTCCTCCTCCTCCTTCTCTCCTCCTCTCCTCCTCCTCCTCCTCCTCCTCCTCCTCTTCCTCCTCCTGCAGGGTTTGAGGACTGTGGCGTTGACCTCCCCTCTCACTCTCTTGCTGCTGGCTATGTTGGTGACTCAGTCCTGGAGTGCGCCGAAGGTGAGTCTTGAATCAGAACCCCCTCAGAGAAATACCAGGACCTGAGGGGGGTCAGACTGGAATCAGAAATGGGTCTAACTAAACGGTTCTCTTTGTTTTCTGATGAAGACCTCGTTCCAGCGCAGGAACTGGAGCCCGCAGGCCATGTTGTACCTGAAGGGCACACGTAGGTATCACACAGCTCCTTGGTGTGTGTGTGTGTGTGTGTGTGTGTGTGTGTGTGTGTGTGTGTGTGTGTGTGTGTGTGTGTGTGTGTGTGTGTGTGTGTGTGTGTGTGTGTGTGTGTGTGTGTGTGTGTGTGTGTGTGTGTGTGTGTGTGTGTGTGTGTGTGTGTGTGTGTGTGTGTGTGTGTGTGTGTGTGTGTGTGTGTGTGTGTGTGTGTGTGTGTGTGTGTGTGTGTGTCTGTGTCTGTGTCTGTGTCTGTGTCTGTGTCTGTGTCTGTGTCTGTGTCTGTGTCTGTGTCTGTGTCTGTGTGTGTGTGTGTGTGAAAAAAACGTCTCACACACTCAGCTGCACACTAACTGTGAGTGATTCATCCATCCATCCATGGATGTGTTTGTAATGTGAGCTGTTTCCTCAGAGGGCCGCAGGTTCATCTCAGAGGACCGAAAAGAAGGAGACGTGTATGACACTCTACACTTAGGTAAGATCATCTCACACCTAACAGCTCTGTCAAAACTAACACACAGACTGGAGATCGTGTGTGTGTGTGTGTGTGTGTGTGTGTGTGTGTGTGTGTGTGTGTGTGTGTGTGTGTGTGTGTGTGTGTGTGTGTGTGTGTGTGTGTGTGTGTGTGTGTGTGTGTGTGTGTGTGTGTGTGTGTGTGTGTGTGTGTGTGTGTGTGTGTGTGTGTGTGTGTGTGTGTGTGTGTGTCAGAGACCCGCAGCCAGAACACAGAGAAGCTGAGTGTGGACCAGGCTGCCACCATCCTGCTGAACTTCCTGCAACAGGCCAGAGAGGGAGGTGAGAATCAGTTCCAGGTCCAGATTCACCAAGTCCAAGTCCAGGTCCAGGTCCAGATACAAATACATCACGTCTAGATACACCAGGTCCAGATACACCAGGCCTCGATACACCAGGTCCAGATACACCAGGCCTCGATACACCAGGTCCAGATACACCATGTCCAGATACACCAGGCCTCTATACACCAGGTCCAGATACACCAGCCATGTTCTGTATCTACTTCCTGTTTGATGTCACATCGTCACGTCCTCTTTCTGATAAGATGGCGCCGGTCAGTTCAATCGAAGCCGCAGCAGCTCCTGCATCTTTACAACGTTTTGTTGATTTGTTTCCACGGTCTTCATCGTGTCCTGTCTTGGTCCGATCAAATGTGACGGAGAGACTGTGCATATTGATTTATCACCATATTCCTCAACCTTTACTGCCGATCGTCCTGGACCAATGAGATCCTGCCAGGGCCTTCCATCAAAAACAACAAAGACCGCAGAGTAACAGGCCCGTAGAGACGAACCGCCATCAGGAACAGGCCCCGTAGAGACGAACAGCCATCAGGAACAGGCCCCGTAGAGATGAACCGCCATATTCAACACCGATGCCCACAGTGATGCTGATGACGTCTCTAAAGCAGACAAACGTAACTTTTATGTGCACTTCTACGCTCCCAGCCGGGAGACACACAACCTGTCCGCCAGAGAGGACAAGTCATGCACTGTGACAATGTGAGCATGAAGTGATGCTGATGGTTCATCGCGTGAACACCAGGAAAGCTGCAGGACCTGATGGTGCAACAGCCCGTGTCCTGAAAACCTGTGCCAACCAGCTTGCACTGATATTCACAGAAATATTTAACCTCTGGCTCTTCCAGTGCATCATCCAGGTGCTTTAGACAGTCCGTCATTGTTCCTGTCACCAAGAAAGCCAAGCCCAACTGTCTGAATGACTACCAGCCCATTGCCCAACTGTCTTTATGACTACCAGCCCATTGCTCAACTGTCTGAATGACTACCAGCCCATTGCCCAACTGTCTTTATGACTACCAGCCCATTGCTCAACTGTCTGAATGACTACCAGCCCATTGCCCAACTATCTTAATGACTACCGGCCCATTGCTCAGCTGTCTGAATGACTACCAGCCCATTGCCCAACTATCTTTATGACTACCAGCCCATTGCTCAACTGTCTTTATGACTACCAGCCCATTGCCCAACTGCCTTTATGACTACCGGTCCATTGCCCAACTGTCTTAATCACTACCGGCCCATTGCCCAACTGTCTTAATGACTACCGGCCCATTGCTCAACTGTCTGAATGACTACCAGCCCATTGCCCAACTATCTTAATGACTACCGGCCCATTGCTCAGCTGTCTGAATGACTACCAGCCCATTGCCCAACTATCTTTATGACTACTAGCCCATTGCTCAACTGTCTTTATGACTACCAGCCCATTGCCCAACTGCCTTTATGACTACCGGTCCATTGCCCAACTGTCTTAATCACTACCGGCCCATTGCCCAACTGTCTGAATGACTACCAGCCCATTGCCCAACTATCTTAATGACTACCGGCCCATTGCTCAGCTGTCTGAATGACTACCAGCCCATTGCCCAACTATCTTTATGACTACCAGCCCATTGCTCAACTGTCTTTATGACTACCAGCCCATTGCTCAACTATCTTTATGACTACCAGCCCATTGCCCAACTGTCTTTATGACTACCAGCCCATTGCTCAACTGTCTGAATGACTACCAGCCCATTGCCCAACTGCCTTTATGACTACCGGTCCATTGCCCAACTGTCTTAATCACTACCGGCCCATTGCCCAACTGTCTTAATGACTACCGGCCCATTGCCCAACTGTCTGAATGACTACCGGCCCATTGCCCAACTGCCTTTATGACTACCGGTCCATTGCCCAACTGTCTTAATCACTACCGGCCCATTGCCCAACTGTCCCGATGACTACTGGCCCATTGCCCAACTGTGTTTGTGACTACCGGCCCATTGCTCTTACCTCTGTGATGATGAATTGTTTTGAAAGACTAGTCACAAACTTCATCACCTCCTCCCTCCCTGGATCCCCTGAAGTTTGCCTACTGGTCAAACAGGAGCACAGACGACACCATCAACCACCTGCTACACTCAGTCCTGCTCCACCTGGACACTAGGAAGGGGAACTATGTGCGAATGCTGTTTGTAGACTCTAGTTCAGCATTCACCACCATAATCCTCTCCGGTCTGGTCACTAAGCTGCAGGACATCAACTAGCAAATGTTTTAGAGCAAAGAAACTATTTATCTCTTGCTTTCTTTCTGTCTTCTTTCTCTTTTTTCATTGCTTTACCTTCCATTTTATCTTTTTTATTGTATTTTCTATTGAGCTCTCTATGGTATCCACTTCTTTCCCATTAGGTTTCTTTCTGTCTTGTCTTTCTCCTGTATCTTCAGGTTGCTCCAATCTTTTTGAGTTTGCCTTTTTTCTCTCATTTATTCTGACTTTCTTTCTGTTATCTCTCTTTTGTCTTTCGACCCTACACTTCCTTTTTTCCGTCCCTACACCTTCTTTTCCTCTGTCCGAGAGCGATGTCCCAAAACATGCAAATTTCAGATGTTCATCTTTCCTGCAGTTTATCCCTGAACAACCTCCACCACATCAATACGAGCCTGTGTGCAGCAGATATCTTTTAACCGTTAACATTCAGAGCTCAATTGCTTGCTTTAATGTATTTATTTTATTTCTTTGACGTGAACTTTCTTCTCTTTATATTAACTGTTTTTGATCCCAGAGTCTCTTCTGTCTGTTTGTCCTTCCAGCTGATGAAAACCCAGACGAGCTGTATTTCCAGGAGCTGCCGGTGTGGAAGAGAGAATACTTCTGATGGTGGAGCAGGAAGTTTTCTGCACCATCTTTTTTGTAAATACGAACTCTGACTATGTTTGCAGTGAGATGTTTTAATAAAAACGGTTGAATTCATAGCACTTCTCGTCTGACTGTGTGATGTTCTCAGGTTGTAGGAAGAAAGAGTGAGAAGAAATATAGACAGGCAAATAGATAAAGAACTAATTTCTTCAAGAGGTTAATGGGGAAACATCCACACTGACGTCTGGGGGATAAATATCTGTATGTCTGGTGAAGTAAAGACTAAAAGTATGTTTCTTTATTTAACACTCTTACTGGTCACAGCGCTGTTTCTTTAAAGCATTTGTCTTAAAGATATGAAGAAAAGTGTTTGACAGACACTGAGAACATGCAACACGATGAATAGAAGGAAGGACTGAAGCCAGTTTCTACAGAAACGAGTACTTTGAAGGTAGAAATAGAAATCCTTGGACATTTTAATGAGGATCAATAGACTTTATTAAATGGAAATGGCACATTGGGGTGTTTATCTACAGTGACATCAAACTCTTGAAGTCTTTAAACATCCTTTAACGGAACCACGGGGCTGAACTGTGACTGCAGGATGAAACGTGCCGGCTCTCAGTTTCCTGCCTCCCCTGGCTGCTTCTTCTTGCCTTCAGGAACTCCTTCCAAAAAGAACGGAGACTTGATGTTCAGCCGGTCCCTCTCGGCCTCCTCGTCCTCGTCGTAGTGCTCATCTTCATCGTCCTCCACGTCGCTGTGGTGGGGGGTGGAGTGGATGGAGGTGGTGGGAGAGGGGGGCACCGAGTAGGGCCGGGGGTACCGGAAGCCCTCCGCCTGCCAGACAAACACCAGGTCAGGAAAACACCCAGGAGAATCCACAGCCTGCCTGAACTGTCTGACGTCGTCTGTCTGACGTCAGACAGACGTATATTAACATAAATACAACATAAATTAAATTAATTTAAACAAACCAAACCAAAATAATAAAGTTCTTGTGTCTCCGGCTGTTGAGACGCATCCGCACTGCATGATGCTGCCACCGCCGTGCCTCATGAAGAACTGAATTCACAGCAAACTGGATCAGATCAGAGCTTCATTTCAATGAAATGAAAAACCTGCTAACTTTGTTTCCTTTGATACGAAATCCCTTCCTGACCTTTATAGTACAAGATTTCTGATTACTGCAAACTCATCATAGAGTCTCACTGGAAAAACCATCAGCCATCAGTTTCACTACATTTCAGACTTGAACCCTCTTTCTTTGAGGAAGTCTGGATTTTTTTCAGGCTGAATCGGTCAAATGTTGATATTTTGGCCGGAGCTGCCAAGACGCCATCTTTGATATCCTAGAAACCCTTGCGGCAGTTTTTGCAAGATGACATCAGTTCGATGGATCCAGATTCTGGTTTGTCTGTAAACATATCGACTTTGGTGTGATGGATTTGGGAAACTGCAGGTTGAAATGAGTGGAAATGAGTTGGTGATGATTTTGTTTTAGTGTTTTGGTTTTATTCTCTGTACAGAGGTGAGACCCTTTTATGGGAAGCATCTTTTAAAAGATTATTTCTGGAGTAACTTTAAATAAGTTGTTGTTGGCTGAAATACAATCGCCCCTACACTAATTATCCAATCGTGTGTATTAGAATAGAATAGAATAGAATAGAATAGAATAATCCCAGATGGAAAGTCTTAGGAGCCATTTGAAACCTTTAATCACACATTATCTTCTTTTTTACTAGAAAATATGACATTTGTCCATAAATGATGTATTTCTTTCTGTCTGCAGGTTTTATGGGGCTCGTTGATGCTTTTTGATCCTTTTTGAC
Organism: Lipophrys pholis; assembly: GCF_963383615.2. Classification (NCBI taxonomy): domain Eukaryota; kingdom Metazoa; phylum Chordata; class Actinopteri; order Blenniiformes; family Blenniidae; genus Lipophrys; species Lipophrys pholis. The sequence goes on along the minus strand of NC_137644.1, from coordinate 4,583,132 downwards.
TCTCAGAGTCTCAGACAAAATGAAATACCATCGCATTGTAACTTGTAATTCCATCTGAAGTCCACCTGGTGACAAGTCCAAATGTTAGACTGTCAATTAAAGCTGACAGGTGTGTGTAACATGGATCTGTGTGTGAGTCAGTACAATGATGCTCACATGTGTGATGATCAGACTGAAACGCCGACGGGTCGGACCGTTCAGACTGCAGAACCACACAGACAAGAGAGCAACACGAAGTCCGAGCAGGACGAGGTCCTCACCTTCAGAGAGGCCGTCGGCTCGGTCTTGAACTTCTCCGGGAAAGCTCTGCTCAGGGCCATATGTCGGGCATTTATGTAGAACTGTCAATCACAAGAGGAACGTCAGCAACTATGATCGTTTTTGGTCAATCAATCAACAAGGGGCAGCGTTTTTTTTAACAGGGGTCCCAGAGTCGGCATATTTTAAAACCCGTGGATGGGCAAGATGCAGAAAAAGATGATGTCATCGGCCCCCTCTTCTCCCCGCCATGACCCTTTCCACTCGCGTCACTTAATAACCATAACAATGGCGGACGACATGTTCCGGGTCAAGCTGCAGAAGCTACTGAAGGTTTAATGAGGCCATATGTTGGATTTCTCCAGTAAGCGGAGGAGCAGAAATATCCTCATCTTGTCCGTGTTTTTGAGCTCGGTGTGTTCTGTGTTTTTGGTGTATATGGTGAGTCACAGCTCCCCCTAAAGGCCTGGCATATGTACTACATGCCCTTAGGCATCGTGTTGAGACGTGTTCATAGTAACATGTGTACAGAATGTTTTTTGAGAACGCTGTGGAGAAAAAATGGTTTTGGCTCGTGTGGACAGGCACTAATTCTATATGGTACAAAAGGCTTGGTGGTAGATTTAAATACTCAGGGTGACGATTGCCTGGTCAGAATCGGCCATAGAAAGTGAAGTAGGAAGGTATATGGATACGTCTTGGTGTCTCATCTAATGTCTGTTTTAGCAGATTTCTATTCTGTAGACTGAGTGAACAAAACATGAAAGACGTAATAGATAAAGAGTTATCTTGTGAGGAGGACTGAGGATGCAGTGCAGCGTTAGATCCAGAGGCAGCAGACACCGACCCGGCCCAGGTATCTCCAGTCCAGCAGGTCAGACAGCCGCTCGGTTCGGTTCCTCTGGATGATGCGCTGACGACGAGACTGCTGACAGAAGCTGAACATGAACTGTGTGAGCTGGTTACACGACTCCTCGGGAGAACGGAAGCGTCGGTCCACAATGTAGATACCTGACAGAAACACAGTCAAGGGATGAAGATGGACGGAGCACCTGAGTCAGACCCCATCTTCATCCAGACGTACCGTAGGCAGTCGGGTCCGAGACGTGCTCCTCCATGAAGCAGCCGAAGCCCGACAGGTTGGTGGTCACACTGGGGATACCCATCACTGTACACTCACCTGGAGAACACACACACACACACACACACACTTGGTTCAGGGCGTTTCTTTCACTTTTTCAGGGTCCGATCCTGTCGCTCACCCTGCTTCCTCTGGAAAGGTAATCCTGGGGCACAGACCCAGAATCAGGAAAGAAAATCAGTCTGAACCAGTTCAAACCAGTCCAGTCTCTGAAGGAACAGTCTCAAACCAGTCAAAAGTCTTGTTTCCACTGCTCAGTATGTGCTGGTACGGTTTGGGTTTTCATGCGTTTTCATGACAAAAGTTGTGGAAAGTACTGAAAGTACCGACCCAACTGTTACATTGTGCATCATTCCTCCATTGAGGTACCGAGCACATCGGTTTGGTTCCATAAGGAGGAGCTGCAACTCAGCCATCTGCTGGTCGGTCGGTGACGATCGTCACTCTGGACAAGAAACAATATCTAAATATCTCATCAACCATGTTACCCTCTGTTGCTCTCATTCATCGCTTTGTGCTCACTGGTTATTTAGTTTGCTGGTTTATTGAAATGTCGACGGTACACTGCCCCCTGGTGTTCTGACGAGGTGTAGGCACTCCTCTCAGTAACAAGAGCAGAGGAGATTCAGCAGAAGCTGGACGCTGCTGTTCACAATGAGAACATTTTTGACTGGTGCTCTATAAATTATTTTGCTTTGCCTTGATTTGCCTTATGTGTAAACCCTGCACTGGACAGGAACCTTCAGAGTAAAAGACAGAAACCCTCAGAATCTGGTGCGTTAGAGACAGAAACCCTCAGAATCTGGTGCGTTAGAGACAGAAACCTTCAGAAGTTGATGTTAGAGACAGAAAACTTCACAGTAAAAGACAGAAACCTTCGGAAGCTCATGTTAGAGACAGAAACCTTCAGAGCAAAAGACAGAAACCTTCGGAAGCTCATGTTAGAGACAGAAACCTTCAGAGCAAAAGACAGAAACCTTCAGAAGCTCATGCTAGAGACAGAAACCTTCAGAGTAAAAGACAGAAACCTTCAGAAGCTCATGCTAGAGACAGAAACCTTCAGAGTAAAAGACAGAAACCTTCAGAAGCTCATGTTAGAGACAGAAACCTTCAGAGTAAAAGACAG